>NC_140532.1:62334302-62934302 GCF_057382185.1 Mchenga conophoros | reverse complement strand
GATTATTAAATTGTCCCCACCAATAATTTGATCTCTTCCAGTAAAGAAAAACAAAATCAAATCAAATCAAATCACTTTTATTGTCACATCACATGTGCAGGTACATTGGTACAGCACATGTGAGTGAAATTCTTGTGTGCGAGCTTCACAAGCAACAGAGTTGTGCAAAATACAATAATGTAAACAAGCAAATACAAGAATGGCTAATAAATATATGTACAATATATAATAGTATATGCATTTCTGGATGTGTATACTAAATATTTTTCTACGTGTGTGTGTGTGTGTGTGTGTGTGTGTGTACACATATTTTACAAATTAAATAGAGTAAACAATAAATAAAATATATAAAAATATACAGAGTTGAGACATGTACAAAACAGTGGCATTACTGTACAGTATGGAGTGCATAATGTTAAAGTTCCAGTAGTGAAGCTGAGGTGTCTATGACGTGTTCATCAGTCTGATGGCCTGATGGAAGAAGCTGTCTCCCAGTCTGCTGGTTCGGGACCGGATGCTGCAGAACCTCCTTCCTGATGGAAGTAGTCTGAACAGTTTATGGCTGGGGTGACTGGAGTCCTTGATGATCCTCCCCGCTTTCCTCAGGCAGCGCTTCCTGTAGATGTCTTGGAGGGAGGGAAGCTCACCTCCAATTATCCGTTCAGAGCACCGCACTACTTGCTGGAGAGCTTTGCAGTTGTAGGCGGTGCTGTTGCCATACCAGGTGGTGATGCATCCAGTGAGGATGCTCTCAATGGCACAGTGATAGAAGGTCCTGAGGATGCGGGGGCTCATGCCGAATCTTTTCAGTCTCCTGAGAAAGAAGAGGCGCTGCTGCGCCTTCTGCACTGTTTTGTTTGTGTGTACTGACCACGTAAGATCCTCAGCCAGGTGTACACCAAGGAACCGGAAGCTGCTCACTCTCTCCACAGCAGCGCCGTTGATGGTGATGGGGGTGTGTGCTTCTCTGCACCTCCAGAAGTCCACTATCAACTCCTTTGTCTTTGCGACGTTGAGGGTGAGATGGTTGTCTTGACACCAGTGGGTCAGGGCGCTGACCTCCTCCCTGTAAGCCGTCTCATCACCATTGGTGATAAGACCCACCACTGTAGTGTCGTCCGCAAACTTCACAATGATGTTGGAGTTGTTAGTGGCTGTGCAGTCGTAGGTGTAGAGTGAGTATAGGAGAGGGCTCAGTACACACCCCTGTGGAGCACCAGTGTTCAGTGTGACGGGGGATGAGGTGATGCTGCCCAGTCTGACCACCTGGCGTCTGTCAGACAGGAAGCTAAGGATCCAGCTGCAGAGGGAGCTGCTCAGTCCTAGATCCTGCAGTTTCCTGTCCAGCTTCGAGGGAACGATGGTATTGAATGCTGAGCTGTAATCTACAAACAGCATTCTCACATACGTGTCTCTCTTCTCCAGGTGTGACAGGGCAGTGTGTAGTGTCAGGGCTATGGCATCATCAGTGGACCTGTTGTGGCGGTATGTGAACTGTAGAGGGTCCAGTGAGTCGGGTAGTGCAGAGCAGATGAAGTCCCTGACCAGCTTCTCGAAGCATTTGCTTACGATGGGGGTCAGGGCTACAGGTCGCCAGTCGTTCAATGAGGAGATGGTGGAGGATTTGGGTACAGGGACAATGGTGGCCATTTTGAAGCGGGCTGGGACTACAGACAGAGAGAGGGAAAGGTTGAAGATGTGTGTGAACACTCCAGCCAGCTGAGCCACGCATGACTTGAGGACGCAGCCGGGAATCCCGTCCGGACCAGTAGCTTTGCGTGCGTTCACCTTCCTGAAGCACTTCCGCACATCCTCCTCAGACACAGTGTGCGCACTGACGTCATCCGCGGTGCGCACACTGTCCGGTCTCATGGTGTTCGCTGTGTCGAATCTAGCGTAGAATACGTTTAGATCCTCACACAGAGAGGCCGTGGTCTGCGGTGTGCTGGTTTTCCCTCTAAAGTCTGTGATCGTGTTTAGTCCCTGCCACATACTCCGAGGGTTGTCAAACTGTTGCTCCACCCTGTCCCTGTACTCACGTTTGGCTGCTTTGATCGTCTTCCGGAGTTGGTAATGTGCGTGTTTGTAGTCCGATGTGTTCGCGGAGGCAAAGGCGGTGCTCCGTGCCGCGCGAACATCTCCGTTAATCCAGGGTTTTTGATTTGGGAAGGATTTAACTGTTCTGGATGGGACGACATCTTCCACGCATTTCCTGATAAATCCGCAGACTGAGTCTGTGTACTCGTCAATGTCCCTAGCAGCCACGTGAAACATTTCCCAGTCCGCGTGATCAAAACAGTCCCGCAGCGCAGACTCCGATTGGTCCGTCCAACAGTGCACCGCCCTCCGGGTTGGAGCTTCCTGTTTCAGCTTCTGCCTGTAGGCGGGCAGGAGCAGGATGGAGCGGTGATCTGATTGGCAGAATGGGGCGCGGGGGAGGGCTTTGTACGCATCCCGGAAAGAGGTGTAGCAGTGGTCGAGTAGCCGGTCTCCACGAGTGTTAAAATGGATGTGTTGGTGGAGTTTGGGTGAGACTTTCTTCAGGTTTCCCTTATTAAAGTCTCCGGCTGTGATAAACGCTGCCTCTGGGTGTGCGGTTTCCTCGCTGCTGATCGCGCTGTACAGTTCCCTGAGTGCTCGGTCAGTGTCGGCTTGTGGGGGAATGTAAACAGCCGTAATAATCACTGCTGTAAATTCCCTCGGTAGCCAGAATGGCCGGCACTTAATCATCAGGTACTCCAGGTCCGGTGAGCAGAAGGATTTGACCGGGTGCACGTTCGCATAATCACACCAGCTGTTGTTGATCATGAAACACACACCACCGCCTCTGCTTTTCCCAGTAAGATCCTGTGACCTGTCCGCGCGATGCACGGAGAACCCCGGTAGTTGTATTGCGGAGTCCGGTACCTTGTCCGATAGCCAGGTTTCTGTGAGGCAGATCACGCAGCAGTCCCACATCTCTCGCTGGAATGAGATCCGTGCCCGAAGCTCGCACAGCTTGTTCTCCAGAGACTGCACATTAGCCAGTAATAAACTGGGTAACGGTGGTCTGTTAGTGTGCCGTCTCAGTCGAACCAGAACGCCAGATCTTCTCCCTCTGCGTCGGCGTTTGCGGCCTCCAGGGCCAGAGAACTAAGGCGTCTCAGGTGAGATGAATGGGGGGTCTGCAAACGGAGCGTCCGTGTTGCAAAACTTGAACTCTGGAAAGTTATAAGAAAGACCGTCTTTTATGTCCAGTAAGGTTTGTCGGTCGTACACAAGGAGACATCTGCTACTCGCGAAAAAAATGAAGGAAAAGTAAAATTAAACACAGAAAAAAGCTGTTGCTTGGGGGAGCTCGCGACGAGGCTGCCATACTCGGCGCCATGTTGTTTGTATCACAAAACCGATAGCAAGAAAAAAAACCGATCTGTCAACGTCTCATTCACCCACGGTACACAAAGAGTCAAATTACGTTCTCTACTGGAGTCCTATGACAAATATGGCCAATGTGATTGGCTGTGCCTTTCAGGGAGCTCTGTTTAGTTTTAGCAGCGGCAAGCCTGCAAGGAAGAGAGGATGATAGCAAAAAGGAAGAACCTGGATACAAGAAAGTATTTTTCAAAGAAACCTGTAAGTCACTTAAAGTCAAGTTCACTCATAAAATGTGTCCGTCATAATAACGTTACAGGCTATGCTAGGCCATACATGCCAACACTCCCGAATTTCAGTGACCCTCCCGAAAATCTCCTGGAGCCACCACCACCCAAATTCTCCCGATTTTCCACCACAACAAAATTGAAAAACCATATCCCAGATTGGCCAATTCCAGTTTCCAACAATACTATTACTAGTAGCTACTATTACTGCAGCTACTTAGTTTTAATATTACTCTTATAATCCTTTCTTGGTCACAAAATAAACTTTTAACATATTTTCAGGCAAGAATGTAGCTGTGTAAACTTCAAATATCTGAGCCGACGGGAACAGCAAACTCCTGACACATCGTTTTCAAACCGCCGTGGTCTTTTGCTACTCAGGTTAAACATGATATAGAAGTTACTTAAATAACTTAAACATGGTATTGTTTGGCCTTTTTCAGTGTTTTATTTGTTCCTGAGTAAATCAGTTTGGCTGAGATTAAAGTTATTAGATTAGGTTTCTGCCAGAGATCAGTAATATCTTCCCCACTCGCTGTCTGAGGAGGGTGCACAGTATCCTGCGGGACCAACATCACCCTGTGCGCCACCTTTTCCACCTGCTGCCCTCAGGGAGAAGGTACAGGTCTATACAGGCCAGAACATCCAGACTGGCCAACAGCCTGTATCCACAGGCTGTGAGGCTCCTGAATTCTGCCCCCCTCCCCTCTCTGCCCCCCTCTCACGGACAATAACCATATCCAACTTCTTAATAGCACTGAACTGGTTTGCATTGGTGCATTATATCTTTATTCTCTCTTCCCCCCCCCCCCCCCCCCCCCTTTCTTAAATAGACAACCATCATATCACACAGTACAATAATATTGAACGGGTTGCATTGTTGCATTTTGTCATGTTTCTCAGGTCTTTGTCTGAATGTCCTATGAACATTACCTGTCTTGTTCTCATGTTGTTGCTAAGGATTGTCTCATTGCACTGAAGTCACACTGGGTTAAATATTTACACTTGGGTTTTAAGGGGTATTTGTTTTTTTTGTTTTTTTACGGGTTGTACGGAAGCCCCAAACGCAATTTCATTGTTCTTTGACAATGACAATAAATAAATACTTGACTTACTTGACTTGACTTGAGGTTAGATTAAATAAAACTTTATTAATCCCTCCGATGGGTTCCTCTGGGGTTTTCACACAGCTGAATAAACGTCAAACATTCTCCAAAGTTACTTTCCCTTAGTTATTAGGGCACTGTTTCCAGGGAGGCTGAATGTAGCAGGGTCACTGTTTCTTGCTAGATATGGTACATGAAAGACTGAAATTTCTTTCCTTCAATGTCAATGGAATACTCAACCCTATCAAACGCTGATAAGGCTGATATTTACAAGAGACGCATCTAGACAACACAGAACATAAAAAACTACAAAAGATGGGTTTCACTAAGGTGTTTTTCTCATCACATAAATCAAAGCACAAGAGGGGAGTTGCAATTTTGATATCTAACAGGGTTTCTTTTGAAAAAATGTATGAAGAGAAAGATGAGGACGGTAGATATGTTTTGGTCAGGGGAATGATAGAAGGATCTGTTTTCACTCTGATCAGTGTATATATTCCACCTGGTAGCACTTTTTCTTTTTACAAGAAGATAATAGAGTTGATGATTACTCAGTCTAAAGGATTCCTGGTCTGTGGAGGTGATCTGAATATACATTTAACCCCAAACCTTGGTACATCAAAACAAACAGGCTCCAACAAAGCAATTGGCAAAAAAAAAAAGTGAAAGAGCTGATGAAGGACATGGGTTTGATTGATGTATGGAGGGAAATGTTCCCCAATACAAGAAGATATACCTACTATTCCTCACATCACTCAACATACACTAGAATAGACTATTTCCTTGTTTATAGCAGAGACAGCTCAAGAATTACTGATTCAGACATTGGAACAATAGATCTTAGCGACTATGCTCCAATGCATATTGTAGTTGACTTGGAGGGAAACAAAAGAGATATAATATCAATCAATCAATCAATCAATCAATCAATCAATCAATCAATCAATCAATCAATCAATCAATCTTTATTTATAAAGCACTTTTCATACAAAAAAAAAATGTAGCACAAAGTGCTTTACATGGTTAAAAGCAGCCCACCCCACCCCACCCTGGAGATTTAACCCCAGCCTACTCAATGATGCTAATTTTAGGAAAGAAATGAGCAATGGAATCCAACTGTACATGAAAGAAAATGATAATGAAGAGGTACCGATACTGTGGGATGCAGCAAAGGCGGTGATAAGAGGAAAAATCATTGCAGCTGCCTCAAGGAAAAAGAAACTTTACCAGGAAAAACTACAGGATTCCCAAAAACAACTGAAACAGCTAGAAAGCAGCCATGAACAAAACCAAAATCCAGCTAGGCTAGAACGAATTAAAAAACGAAACGAAATTAACTTAATGTACACTCGGGAAATTGAAAAGAAGATGCTATTTTCTAGACAAAGATAGTACAAAAATGGCCCTAAATTCACAAAACTGTTGGCATGGAAACTCAAGAAACGCCAAGTGGACAATACAATATACAAAATAAGAGACCCCCCAGAAAAACACATTGGAAAGTAAGCAGGACAAGATCCAGTCGGTCTTTGAAACTTTTTATAAACAACTCTTCTCTAAAACTATAGATGTCGGACTTGATCAAATGGACACATTTCTTGAAACGCTCAATTTACCTACCATGAGTGAAACCCCAAATAAACAACTAGCCTCTGAAATAACAGAAAAGGAAGTAGAAAATGCTATAAGAAACTTGAAAGCTAACAAATCGCCAGGAAGTGATGGGTTCAACTCCGAATTTTATAAAGCATTCAAAGAGGATCTCATTCCTATATTGAGAAATACATGCAATTGGGCACTTGAAAAGGTACAAATCCCTCCCACCTGGAAAGAAGCAATTATATCTCTTATTCCGAAGGAGGCCAAGGACAAGAATGAGTGTGGGTCATACAGGCCGATTTCTATACTTAACGTAGATTACCGTATCTATACATCCATAATGGCCAAACGAATGGAAAAAATACTCCCTAACCTCATACATAATGATCAGGCTGGCTTTATACATAAACGTCAAACCCAGGATAACACAAGACGCACTTTACACATAATGAACTATACAACAACATATAGAGCAGGCTGTGATCCTCAGTCTTGATGCTGAAAAGGCATTTGACTCTGTTTCTTGGCAATACCTATATAGAGTATTGCATAAATTTGGTTTTGATGAGCCGATAATAAATAACGTAAGGGCATTATATGATAATCCGTCTGCAAGGCTTAGGATTAATGGCCACCGAACTCAATCTCTAACATTGGAGAGGGGAGTGAGACAAGGCTGCGCCTGGTCTCCTCTTCTCTTTGCTATTTTTCTGGAGCCACTTGCCCAACATATTAGGCAAAACAGAAAGATCGTAGGTATTACAATAAATGATGTGGAACATAAAATAGCATGCTATGCCAATGATGTACTCTTATTCCTAAAAACACCTGAGGAGTCTCTGCTGGAGGTAATGAATTGTCTTAAAAACATTGGCCCAATGACAGGATACAAACTGAATCTAAATAAAACTGAAGCCCTTCCATACAATTATAGTCCATCTGAAAAGCTTAAACAAACACATCCATTGAAATGGAACACAGACTCAATTAAATACCTGGGGGTAACACTTACTAAAGATACTGTCATGATCCTGGGTCTGCTGACCCAGCGTTTTGTGTTTAGTTTATGTAGCCTTCAGGTTTCCTAAGTTCATCGTTTTCATGCCTAGGTGTTTCTAGTTATTTTCCCCTCGTGTTTCCACCATGTTAAGTCTCCCCTGCTTTTCATGTATTTCATGTCTGTGGCTTATGTTGTCAAGTTCAGGTTGTCATGTCTATGTCTCACTCTGTTTCCTGTTTTATTGTGAAGAGGTCTGGCGTTTCTGTGTTCATCGTGTTCAGTTTTACTCTCCCACTGTGACGTCATTATGTTCATGTGTGCCAGCTGTTTCCCCAGGTGTTGCCACTTCCCTCATTATCTTCCTGTGTCCATTTAGTCTGTGTGTTCTCAGTCATTCTTTGTCAGGTCGTCCGTTGTATTCACCCGTTGTACTGCTCCGTTGTTCCTATGTCTCCGCTCCAGGTATCCCTGTCAGTTCGTTATGTTTAGAGTTTTGTATGTTTCGTTTTAGTTCACCCAGTTTAGGTCATTGTTTAGTTTTCATCGATTCCCTATTATTTTGTACCCTCGTTTCTTGCCTTAATAAACGGCTTGTTTTGTTATTCACATCTCATTTCGGTCTGCGCTTGAGTCCTTCCCTGCAACATACGGTCTGCCCTAGCCAGACCGTGACAGATACAAGTAGACTATTTGACAAAAACTATAACCATTTATATCAAAGGGTCAAAGAGGACCTTACAAAATGGAATCATATGCCATGTTTGAGCATAAGCTCTAGAATAGAAACCATCAAAATAAATGGTTTACCAAGATTTTTATATCTGTTTCAGACCCTCCCACTCCAGATTAATCAAAAAGACTTTATTGAATGGGATAAAAAGATTTCTAGATTCATATGGCAAGGGAGACAACCCAGAATACGATACAAAACATTGCAACTGCCTAAAGAGAATGCGGCTGGGTTTAAAAAGATACTATACTTCAGCAATGTTTAGGGCTGTGCTGCACTGGTGCGATCCCTCATACAAAGCAGCATGGAAGGAAATTGGAAGCAAAATATTATCCAATATGCATATACAGGCAGTTCTAGCGGATAAAAATCTACAGGACTACATTTCTGAAATAAGAAATCCCTTGGTAAAGGCCACACTAGGGGTCTGGAAAATGGTGGTAAAAGAAAATAAGTTGGAGAAGGATATAAAAATATTGAAATGGTGTGCATACAATTCAAAATTTACACCAAATCAAATGGACCCTAGTTTTATAAACTGGATAGATAAAGGAATCACATCGATATGTGGTATAGTAAAGGAGGATGAAATCATGAGTTTCCAAACTAAATGTTTCATTTAGAAAACCAAGACCACTATAGATACCTGCAGTTAAGAAACTTCTACACCCGAAGCATCAAAAACCAAACACCCACTTCAGCAAGGCCACTTATCCAACTCTTTGTAAATGCCTATAAGTCAGAAACTAAGAAAGGCGTAATCTCACAAATATATAAAAGTGTTCATGATCTCAGCAATTATTCAACAAAGTATATAAAAGAAAGATGGGAGAAAGAGGGAGGTCAGACAATCACAGAAGAGGAATGGCAGAACATCTGTTCTTTTCATTGGAAAAGTACAAAATCACATGTATGGAAGGAATTCTGCTGGAAAAGTTTCACTCGTTTTTTCATTACCCCAGCTATATAGGGAGTGCAGAATTATTAGGCAAGTTGTATTTTTGAGGAATAATTTTATTATTGAACAACAACCATGTTCTCAATGAACCCAAAAAACTCATTAATATCAAAGCTGAATGTTTTTGGAAGTAGTTTTTAGTTTTAGCTATTTTAGGGGGATATCTGTGTGTGCAGGTGACTATTACTGTGCATAACTATTAGGCAACTTAACAAAAAACAAATATATACCCATTTCAATTATTTATTTTTACCAGTGAAACCAATATAACATCTCCACATTCACAAATATACATTTCTGACATTCAAAAACAAAACAAAAACAAATCAGCGACCAATATAGCCACCTTTCTTTGCAAGGACACTCAAAAGCCTGCCATCCATGGATCCTGTCAGTGTTTTGATCTGTTCACCATCAACATTGCGTGCAGTAGCAACCACAGCCTCCCAGACACTGTTCAGAGAGGTGTACTGTTTTCCCTCCTTGTAAATCTCACATTTGATGATGGACCACAGGTTCTCAATGGGGTTCAGATCAGGTGAACAAGGAGGCCATGTCATTAGTTTTTCTTCTTTTATACCCTTTCTTGCCAGCCACGCTGTGGAGTACTTGGACGCGTGTGATGGAGCATTGTCCTGCATGAAAATCATGTTTTTCTTGAAGGATGCAGACTTCTTCCTGTACCACTGCTTGAAGAAGGTGTCTTCCAGAAACTGGCAGTAGGACTGGGAGTTGAGCTTGACTCCATCCTCAACCCGAAAAGGCCCCACAAGCTCATCTTTGATGATACCAGCCCAAACCAGTACTCCACCTCCACCTGAGTCGGACTGGAGCTCTCTGCCCTTTACCAATCCAGCCACGGGCCCATCCATCTGGCCCATCAAGACTCACTCTCATTTCATCAGTCCATAAAACCTTAGAAAAACCAGTCTTGAGATATTTCTTGGCCCAGTCTTGACGTTTCAGCTTGTGTGTCTTGTTCAGTGGTGGTCGTCTTTCAGCCTTTCTTACCTTGGCCATGTCTCTGAGTATTGCACACCTTGTGCTTTTGGGCACTCCAGTGATGTTGCAGCTCTGAAATATGGCCAAACTGGTGGCAAGTGGCATCTTGGCAGCTGCATGCTTGACTTTTCTCAGTTCATGGGCAGTTATTTGGCGCCTTGGTTTTTCCACACGCTTCTTGCGACCCTGTTGACTATTTGGAATGAAACGCTTGATTGTTCGATGATCACGCTTCAGAAGCTTTGCAATTTTGAGACTGCTGCATCCCTCTGCAAGATATCTCACTATTTTTGACTTTTCTGTGCCTGTCAAGTCCTTCTTTTGACCCATTTTGCCAAAGGAAAGGACGTTGCCTAATAATTATGCACACCTGATATAGGGTGTTGATGTCATTAGACCACACCCCTTCTCATTACAGAGATGCACATCACCTAATATGCTTAATTGGCAGTAGGCTTTCGAGCCTATACAGCTTGGAGTAAGGCAACATGCAACATGAGGATGATGTGGACAAAATACTCATTTGCCTAATAATTCTGCACTCCCTGTAAAGGCACATTATGATGAAGGAAGTTGTGAATGTTGGAGGAACTACGAAACAGCACACCACTACCATATATTTTGGGATTGTAAGAATATTAAGAACTATTGGAGAGAAGTCCATAAAGTGCTGCAAGACATATTTGGTACATATTTACCCTTTGATTTTAAATCCATATTTTTGGGGTACATACCCTCAGACATAAAGGGTATAGATAAATACTTATTTGGTGTGCTGCTGGCTGCAAGTAAGAAGGCACTGACTAAAAGTTGGTTGACACAGGATCCACCAACATTAAACAGCTGGATTGATGTAACTTTTGAAATTTACAAGATGGAAAAGATTACTTTTTTAGTGAATTTTGAGTACGAGAAATTTGTAAAACACTTGGGGAAAATGGCTCCGCTATATGAGTCCTATAAGGCCAGATATCGCTGATATTCAGCATTGAAGGAATGGTTGGGTAAATCTTTGTTTGCTTATTTTGTTTTTGATAATAACATGTACTAATGCTATGTCACCATCTGCTGCTGAAAGTGTTGGCTTTTCAGTTGCCCCCTCTCTGGATGTATATAGTTACTTACTATACCTGTCTGTACGTATGTTTCTTTGTTTTGTGTGTTTTGCTTTGTCTTCTCTTCCTTTTCTTTCTTTGTTTTTTTTCTTTCATACTCATGTGTAGAAAAAGAACTTGATGTGATGGCGGTCATCCACACTACTGTATATATGAGTCTAAGAATGAAGGAAGCCATCAAATATTGTACATTTCATTTTATTTTTTGCATAACTTTAATAAACACTTGATTTAAAAAAAAAAAACAGAAAACTGATTAAACAGAAGTGTGAGATGGTTGAAAATTTACGGCAGTTATATTTTAGATAGCAAGGAGCAGACAGCTGAGTTTCACTCCACCGAGAGAGCTCGTGACGTCATTCTGAAGGCTAGAACATCACAGTCGCTCACTTCCGGCCCACCGGGCTTTCGGAGGACCCGGCCCACTTAGACCGTGAAGGCCGGGTCCTCAGGTGGACACAGCCTCTGAGTTTGGACACACCCAGCCTGTTTCCGTCCGGACAATAATAACGGTGACATTTAACTTATTTTATCCGATAAATAAATACTGTAAGATTCAAGTTTTTTGTATATATGTATATAACCGTGAATAACGTGTTGCCATGTCCACCAGAAGAGACTGGACAGTATATATGTAAAACAAATATGCCAGCAGGTTATCTCAGTTAACGAGAGGAGCAGGCACGTGTTTGGCTGCTTCACATAGTGGACATTGAGTTGTTGTGTGGGGCACCAGTAGTCCATGTCTGTTGCTGTAACAGTAGTTCATGTTTAGAATAAAAAATCCCAGCTCACTGATTCGATCAGGGCAATAGTGCCTAAAATGTTGCTAATTTTGCTGAGAGATCTTTTACTTTGTGGTCATCTTAGATGAGTAGTTTTATGGACAAAAACCACCAGGTCATTCAGTGTTCCCTTAGTGCTAATTTATCAGAGATGTTGGTGTACTATAACTGAAGTGATGTTGTTAAGTCCTTAAAGTCATATCCTTTTATTGTCATGACTGTATTTGAAGCTATTTTTATTTTTGGATGATACCTGATTTATATGGATTATAGCTGAAGTAAACTAAAGTCTAAAATACTTAGTCATTTGCTTAATAGTAATTTAACATTATATAATTCACATATAAAACTATGAATTGTGATTTTAAATGGTTTAAAAGCAAGTAGAATAGCATATGTAGGAAAGTATATTTCTCTTCTTTTTATTAAGAAGCAAAGCCAAAAAGAAAAAAAAAGAAACAGGGCAGAGTTCGGTGGTTGAATCATCCGTCCCCACCAATGACAAAACCAAATCTACACCCTTGATTTAAATCCTGTGTTTTCCTCCATTGGTTGCTGGTTCGTCTCTGTATCACCCATCACTTTTCCCATGTTCCTGAATCCATGTTCTGTGGTCCCCATCTCAGGTTTTTTTTTTTATGTTTCAGCTGTTTCCTAGCAAACTGTGACATAAATATACATTTATGTTTTATAGTAACTTAATTATTAGGTTGTATGCTTGATAGAAATGGCTAATAAATAGTGTGACAGGGTGATATTCCTATTGTTTAATCGATTTACACTGTAACCTTTTCCTAAAATATGTTTTAAATTTCCTTTTTCTTAAAAACAATATACAAAGTTTAACAGAATTAGTAAAAATGAATAAATAAATAAAAACAGTAAAATAAAAGAACAGACACAAAAGATAGTCGTCTGTTTTCACTGTTATTTGTAAGCATAAAGAAAATTTGCTTATCTTGTATGTAGCTAAAATGTCACATCAAACCATTTTTCCTTCTACCTGCTTACAACAAACAATAAAAATAAAACATTTCAGTGGAGGAAAACCTGGTAAAATTTGCAAGAAACAGAAATTAGAAATAGACTTACATTTTAGGTACACAGAATCATGTTTTTTTGTTTTGTTTTGTGGTTTTTTGCTACCAGCCTTTTTAATGGCTATTATTATAGTGCATCATTTAATGGGGGTTGTACCATCTTGCTTAACAAAAAACTGCTGAATGTCACAATATTTTAACATTTTTTCCTTGTCTTGGATATAATTTTTCCTTTCTGTTTAGAACCTTCTGCTACAGCCAGAAGGTCAAGATGGCGCCTGTGTTTGGCTGTGCCGCTGCCTTCGTCCGTGTGTTTGTTTATTTTATTTGCTATGGAAGTGTTTTTGCTACAGTTTTTTCTGGTGTTACCTCCCTTCGGATTTATGATCGTCATGCGTTGCTAGCGATCAAATCTGCAATGGATAGCTTTCAGAGTCAACGAAACGAGGCTGTTTTCCTACCGCCGTTAGAGCGCGAAGCAGCACCAGGTCTACCTCCACTCTTGCAGGCTAGCTCATTTTTGCTTCAGCGGCCTCGTCGGAGAAAGCGGGGGAAGCGAGCCGGCCTTCACGTTCTGCTCCGTCGTCTTCGGAAAGAGATGGACCTTCGGGGGCTCTATTCCTGGGTTGGTACCGGTGAGATTCGGCTGAAACTTGTCGGAACTGGATTAATCCCCACAACCCACTATGTTTACGACCCAGGCTGTCATCTGAAAGTAGAGCTGGGCGATAGAACGATAACGATATGTATCGCGATATAACTTTTACTCGATAGAGAAATTAAGCTATCGCGATAGACCTCGCCGCTCTTGTCCTCTTAAAAAAAAAAAAAAAAAAGAACAGCCAATCCAAACTAAGTAGCGCAGAGCCGAACCAATCACAGCCGCAGCGTCACGTCGTGTGACTTGTTACGTACAGCACAAGTGCCAAGCCGCACGTGTGTTTGTTTGGGAAGCAGGCAGCGGGTAATGGAGGAAATGAGTGTGCCGACTAGAAAAATCAACCGAGCGTGACCGAAGAGAAAACAGATGATGGTTCCAACGCCGGAGAGATTGTCGAACGGAAGAGCCAAAGAAGTTCCGTAGTGTGAAGGTATTTCGGCTATTTCAAGTCTGACAAAAAACAGAGCAGCGTGCACTGTAAATTGTGCCGAAAGCAAGTCTGGAAATACAATAAACTGGTGCATGCGTCACACTGTGCGCCACATTATTGTTTCGGTGAAATGAATTTCTACAATACTGTTACTGTTAATTCTACTCTCTGCAGTGTTTAAATGCTCACATATACACACAGTTACTGTCCCTCTACACATACGACTCGGTTCTGCTTCTATGCCGCAGCTTTGTTTACTTTTACCCACCGAGGCTTCTAGACTTCTGATTGGCCAACATTTCTGCACGGTTAGGAATCTAGCGCCACCTGCTGCTTTGGCATGTTCATAGCAGCGTTTTCCTTCATTTCTGCCTTTATGTGTGGACGGGATTATTTTTTAAAACGAAAACGGAAAATCTCCGTTTTCAAAAATACCCGTGTACGTGTGGATGTAGCCTCAGTCTCTGACTGGAAGCGCTAATTCGTCATTCGGCTTTTGTCAGACTAAAGTAACTGTTAAAACTGTTTGAAAAGCTAAGCTATACAACAAGGAGAGATTGAGAATTTCCTTTTAGTTCTCAGTTTATTTGATATTGACAAAAGTTAGTCAGTTTTGTCTGTTCTTCTGTAAAACAAACTAAGATTTATTTTTAGAATTAATATTTTGTTTCTAAGTGGAATTGACAATTTAGTCTGTTTTGTTTGTTCTATTTTGAAACTTAAACGCTTTAGCGGCTGCCTTTTGTGTAGTTTGCAATATTTGCCTTTATTTATCTGAAAAAGTCTCATGTTCCTTAAGTACATCTACCCTGTTGAACTTATTATGGGAAATAAATATTTAAATAAAAACAAGCTGCTGATTATTTCACATTTTACTTGTGAGCAACAGCACATTTAAATCTTACAAATATAGTTATTTGGCTTATATCGTGATAGATATCGTTATCGCCTGAAATGAAAAAAACATATCGTGATATGAAAAAATCTCATATCGCCCAGCTCTATCTGAAAGCATGGAAAGCCAAGCCCCATCGCGGCAGGAACCCTGTTTTGCTGCGCGGCTTACCGCATAGCGCGGACTCTGTTCCTGGAAACTCTACCCCTGTCCTGGTGAGTCGCAGCCTTAAATGGATGTTAATTAATGCTCGCTCAATCGCCAATAAGTCTTATATTTTAAATGACTTGTTCTGCTCTGAGAAGCTTGACTTCATGTTTATCTCTGAGACGTGGCAACGTGAGAATGAAGTCTCACATCTTTTAGAGCTTTGTCCCGCTGACTGCTCATTTCTCTGTGCACCTCGGATATCTGGACGAGGAGGTGGAACAGCTGTAATCTTTAAAAATACTTTCTTATGCCAAATGATTTCTTCAAGTTGCTACAACTCTTTTGAGATGCTTATGATAAAAATTGGAAGAGAACAGCCCATATACGGCATTTTAATTTATCGTCCACCTGGGTCTGCTGCAGCTTTCTTGTCAGACCTACAAGACTTTTTAACTTCCACTATTAAAATGGGCAAGGTTATCATCGTTGGAGATTTCAACATTCATGTGGATGACTCAACAAACAGTACCACTAAGGAGTTTCTGAGCATTATGGACTCTTTCAACTTTGTTCAGCATGTAGCAGGGCCTACTCATAGGGCTGGGCACACTCTGGACTTGGTCTTCACCTATGGTGTTTCCCTTGACCACATGAATTTAAATGAAGTTGTTTTTAGTGACCATAAGTCAGTCTCTTTTACTGTATCTGTTAATTCAGAGTCCCATCCTCAAGGTTCTACTAGGCGCAGGCGCTTTATTGACGAGTCTATAATTTCTGAGTTTTCCTCTCTTTTTAATTTTAAAAGTTCCTCTAATAAGGTTGAGTTTCTAACTAATTCTTTTAATGAACACTGTCTTGCCATTCTAAATCAGGTTGCTCCTCTCAAAACCAGTTACTGCTCTGTTAGCTCCCGGACACCATGGTTAAATGATCAGACTCGTGGTCTTCGACGCTCCTATCGAAAAGCAGAGCGTCTGTGGAAGTCCACCGGTCTGACTGTCCATCGTGAGCACTTTAAAGAACTACTTTACATATATAATGAATCAGTCAAAGAGGCCAGATCCTCTTACTTCAATAATCTTATAAACCGTCATAAAAATAATTCAAGAATTCTATTTGATACCATCAACAGTATTGTTTCTCCTCCAACCCAGCATGCTCTGTTGCTTTCTGATGAAGATTGTAATACTTTCCTTAATTACTTTGTAAATAAGGTGATGGACTTGAAATCTAAAATTTCCTCAAGTGCCTCCCCTTATGAAGATACCCCTTGTTGTTCTGGATCATTTACCTCCTTTTTTCCAATCACACTAAATGACTTAATTATAGTTTTAGGTAAAATGAAATCCTCGTCATGCTCTGTAGATATATTACCTCACTCTGTCCTGTCTGGGTCTATTACCAGCATTGGTCCCACATTACTATCCATCATCAACAGTTCACTGAGGCAAGGCTGTGTTCCATCTTATTTTAAACACGCTGAGGTAACTCCTCTGTTAAAAAAACAGAATCTCGATCCTAGCTCTGCTAGTAATTACCGACCTATTTCAAAATCGCCATTTGTCAGTAAATTACTTGAAAAAATTGTTGAAAATCAGTTCAGGTCTCTATTATGTCAATTACAGATTCTTGACCCTTTTCAGTCTGGCTTTCAAAAGCAGCACTCTACAGAGACCGCTCTCTTAAGAGTCTATAATGATCTGTTAATGGCATCTGACGCAGGGAACTGTTCTGTGATCATTTTGCTTGATCTTAGTGCAGCCTTTGACACCATCGACCACAAAATCCTACTTAACAGGCTCAAGGTTTTGGCTGGTGTATCTGGCTCTGCCCTAGACTGGTTTTCTTCCTACTTATCAGACAGGACCTTCTCTGTTAGGACTGATAGGTTCTCCTCTAACACTGCTGCCCTGACCTGTGGTGTCCCACAGGGCTCAGTTTTAGGTCCATTACTATTTTCTTTTTATATGCTTCCTTTAGCTAGTATCATTCAATCTTTTAGCAACCTGTCTTATCATTTTTATGCTGATGACATTCAGCTCCATATGTCCTTTAAGCCTCATCAGCTGGATAGGCTGTCCACCCTAGTCCAGTGCTTAACCCAGGTTTCTGATTGGCTTTCAAGCAACTACCTTGTTCTAAATACTAACAAGACCGAGACCATGATCATAGCTCCTCCTGAGCTACATTCTAAAATCAGTCAGGTTCTTGCCTCTTTCTGTCCATCTGTCAAGTCAAATATTCGAAATCTTGGAGTAATATTTGACTCTTCTCTGGGCCTTGACTCTCATGTAAAATCTTTGTCTCGTTCCTGTTTCTATCATTTAAGAAACATATCTAAACTGCGACATATGGTTTCCTCAGCTGAACTGGAAAAACTCATTCATGCATTTGTGTCATCACGCTTAGATTACTGTAATTCCCTGTTTACTAGCTTGGATAAATCATCTCTCTCTCGCCTCCAGACAATACAAAACGCAGCAGCCAGATTACTAACTTGCTCTACCAAGCGTGTTCACATCACTCCCATCTTATATTCTTTACATTGGCTCCCAATAGAGTTTAGAATTTGCTTTAAAATTCTTGTTTTAACATACAGAGCACTAAATGGCCAGGCTCCAGATTACTTATCCAAGCTTCTTTTAAAATACAATGCTGCTCGTCATCTCCGCTCACAGACTCAGAGTCTCTTAGTTGTTCCCCATACACGATTGAAGACAAAAGGGGACAGAGCCTTTCAGTCTTTTACATTGTATATAATGTCTATTGATTTTATTGTTTATTTTAATATTTTAATATTTGTGTACAGCGCTTTGTGATTGCCTGTCTGCGAAAAGCGCTTAATAAATAAAGTTTACTTACTTACTTACTTACTTACTGTTGGGTTTGGGCTAGTGATGTGCGGATCGATACTGAAATATCACTTCCTCCGATACCACTCATTTGTGTTCTAGAATTGATTCTCATATGAAAATATCGATATTTTATTAATTTAGGGTAAATTTGTAGTTTATCATTAACAGGAACAGAGTGGAAAGAAACTATATCATTCGGATTGTCTACATTGGAAGGAACTACTTCCTCTTCCGCCTTTCATAGTCATGTGAATGACTATGAAATGTGTCGCAGGCCCTGGCGTGAGCACTCACAACAGTGGCTGAGCATAAACGGAGTCATGTGCAGACGTATTTTACCTCCACAAATAGCCGAGACACGGTTTGCGATACATGTGGCAAGACAGTGAGGTGTTGTGGCAACACCACAAACCTCGTCAAACACCTCACTGTAAATCATATCACAGAATATGACGAGCGTACGTTGAGGCGAACTGAAGAAGAGGACAGGGACAGGTGCTGCTAGGTCGAGACAGATGTCTCTTGCGGAGTCCTTTAGTGCTGCAGCCAGGCAACATGCTCAAATGGCACAAAACTTCAGTTTTTTTTATTTCTTTATTTCTTTATTTCTTTTTTTTTTTTTTCTATTTGTCCCGTTTGGATCTTTAGCCATCAGAATTGTTGTCTTAAGGCCAAGAAAGATGCCAAGCGGATTTACTTTACCAAGTGGATCATCATGGCCTTGCCATATTGGTCCATTTGATTGACCTTTATTATAATTATGTATTTATTTTATTTTATTTTCGGTTGCTACAGACGGGACAGACATGACAAAGAAAAACAGAGGGGAGAAGAGACGGTGAGAAAGGGGGGAAGAAAGAAAGAAAAACAAACAAAACACCTGGATCACCTGTATGGAGTTTTTTTTTATTTCTATATGATAATTCTGCATTATTAAGTGATAAGAACAAGTAATCTGATGTCCTGTAATCATAATGAAGGTATAATATGAGATAAAATGAAAGATACAGTAAAAAAAAAAGTTTTTGTACAAAGTATCAGTATCGGACTAGTATCGTCGATACCATCCTGAATTTTACTTGGTATCGGATTGGAAAGGAAATCAGTGGTATCGCACATCACTAGTTTGGGCACTGAACCTGACAGAAGCTCACTTTCATATATTCAGCAGAGTACTGTTTAAAACAAGGGCTTAGTGGGGTAACATAGTTACCTCATTAACATTTGGGTTTAATTGTGTCAAAGAGGATTTACTGCTTTCCAGGTTACGATCGGGAACATAAGATGCTCCAAAGAGTCAGCATGTAAACAAACAAAACAAAACAAAACCTTAGTCTGCTGACCACTCAGTTTTCTGAAAAATATTGTCCCCACTCTTGGAAGTTCCCGGGAGCTCTGTGCATAAATACCGGGTCTAAAATACACTGTCTCATGTTCCTGACAATCAACAATAAATATAAATTCTTAAAAGCATTTTTTCTATTAGTTTCATAAAATTTGACCACTGTTCTGTTTTGTTGCAAATAAGTCAGGTTGGCATTTATCCCAGCTTTCCCTCCTGCCTTTAAACACTGCATTTTCCAGTCTTACTGGTTACTATGGCAAACAATAAAACCTTAACAAAAATAAATAAAAACTGCTTTTCCCATCACATACAGTAACTCAATCCTGCTTAGGCAGCAGCTGTATTGTGTTTGAAATGTTTGGATGTTTCTAATATTATAGTTATGTCTTCACTTGTCAAATATGATGCCAGACGGTTTCTTTGTGTTTCCAATTCATGCTGGCAGTATCATGAGTTGGAAAACCATCTATGTGTGACTCCAGGCTTACCAGTATTGGGATAGGTGAAGCCAAAGACATCAAAGATATCTAGTGCTGAACTTATATTCCCTCGATTTTCACAGGGGTGACATTCCAGAACCCCCCATGATAGGTGAAAATTTGCAAAGTAGAGACCAAATGTTTATTTTTATATATTTTTATATATATCTCGACAAGGTGGTACAGGGTGATTCGTATACAAAGTAGCTTAAGTGTGTGAATAGCACCTTGATTTATAGGCTGGATCAGCGATTTTGTGTTCGGTGGTAAGAATTTAGAACTTGTAAGAATTTGTTTGTACTTTGATAGAATATTCTTTTAATTATTGTGCTATATTTTTATTTATATTCCACTTAAATCTGTCTCGATTTTATGGACCCATCAACACAAGCGTAAGCTGGACAAGCTGAGATTGGGGACAAACCTCTGGTCTTTGACAAGAAGATGATGGAAAACTTGTGTGCCAGACAACTTGCTCTTGTTTCACCACTCTGAGGTCAGTTACTGGCATGACCCTGTGCCTTCTCGGCTGACTCTGTATGGCCACAAGTGTTTTTGTTGTGCTGCATCTCTCTCCCCTCCCGCGCACTGCGCTCTACCGGGGCGGAGTCATGACGGCTCCAGCCCCTGGCTCGGACACCTGCAAACAGCCGGAGTCCGAGCTACCTGAGCTTCAGTGAAGGATTGTGTACATAGCCATCCCCTTCCCGTGCCTGTGTTCCCCGGAGACCCTCTTCCTGTGCCCCCTCACCTGTATATATCCGGACATGGTGTCTGTGTGTAAATAAATTGTGAACTTAAGTGACGGTCTGCCTCCGAGTCTCTCCTGAGCCTGACAGTTACCATCTGTATGTACGTAGTAAACGAGCCAGAGATGACCATGTTTAGATGAGAGAGCGGAGTCTTTATCAGCTAATGCTTGCAAGGTTGGTTAGCAACGTACTACAATACTAAAATACTAGAATTTTGCTCAGCAAAACTGAAGCACAAAGTGCCTGGGCTGTGCCACACAGCAGGCCGTGTTTTTGTCAGATCATTAAAATGTTCCAAACACACAGCAGAGAGGTCCACTGCAGGTGAGGCCTAGTACAGGCAATACCCATTAACGCCAGTACTGCATTTTTTAATATGGTTTCTACTATCGTAAAGGTGCAGATTTTAACATAAGAGTGTGTGGTTTTGGAGCCAGAGTCCCTGTTAAATTTTGACAAATTATCTCAAATAATGACCGAAAAGGAATGCAACCATCAGCGTGTGTGCCACTCTGTCAAAGACGAGACAGCTAAGTCATGTTGACTTGCTGAGAAGTATTTATCAAAAAGTACACAGAGCTGCAAGAAATACTGGAGGAAGTGGCTTCTACAGGACGTCAACTTTTCCAGTTATTGTACCTGACATTATTTGAAAAGTAAAGTTTTTAATTAGTGTCACCTACATTCAGACAAGGAATAATGCCATATGGCTCCATGTGTGAAAGTCACACAAGTTCACTCCAATTAGCACCTTATCAAATATTAAAAAAGCTCCTGCAGGAACGAGGTGTTTGAATAACCTTAGCACCAGACTTTTGAGGGCAAAATGTGTTGGATTGTGCCTCAGGATGTGTTTGAGCAACTAAATTAGGTAAGATGTGACGACAGTCACATTTTTTTCTTCACCGGAAAGCACTCTGTAGTACATTATTGATAACAGATAACATCATCGAAATACAGTGAAACAAAGTTTACCTTCCAAACAACGCAGAACAGAAAAGAAAAAGAAGCTGCTTGGTATTGTTTCATATTTGACCTATAGCAACTGTTGATTCTAATGAAAGTGAACCAAAAGACAATTAAAGCTGCACAACCACACACACACACACACACACACACACACACACACACACACACACACACAGGGGAAGCTGCTATAAACCTGATATTAAATCAGAGCTCAGTCAGTCGGTAGAAAAACAAGACAATGTGACACACAGTAGCGTACACATGTCCATACCTCCCCTTGAAGTTATTTTTATTATTCCATAATTGATCCAGAGACTTCAAACAAAAATTTTCCAGTAGCTTGTTAAGGAAGTATTATGATGTTAGGAAGATAGAGGATTATATGGCTTTGCTAACAGTGTTTTTCTGTAGCTACAGTATGTGTGCTCCTGTTTTGGTTTTGTGTAAGAGAGTGGCTCTTTGTTAATGAAGCTGGTGATGCTAGAGCTAAATGGCTTGAATGTCTTTTTTAATTCATGATAATGCAACTGTCATCCAAGTGTTCTAAATTTTAGTGTTTGTGAAACTCTCTGTACGCTTCTGTAAAACTCCAACAGACGTGGCACTTTCAAAACTGCCCACAGTTCTTTCCAAACATCATTAAACAAGAGAGGTGTTGCTAGGCTCTGGTGCTACAATGCTGGGTGTTAAGTGCACATCCAGTGTCCTTTCTTATAAAAGGTCTGTCATATAAAGTCTATTACCATGGAAATGGTAAGGACTTAAGACCATGTGGGATAAGTGGAGCAGTACATTCACATATCACTTCAGACACATTTTATTCATTTATTTATTTATTTGTTTAGTTAAGTTTAGTCTTGTAATGGTTTGCAAATGAGTTTACCTGCCCCCCCATTATAAACCTTTCTGTGAGACTGCAGTCAGGTGGCTGAGCTACAAACCAAACCAACTATACGCCTTCTGTTCAGCTTTAATAATACATTCAAAGTTTTAATCAAATAAATCACAAAGTACATCTCACATTCCACTTCTAAGACATTTTAAATACAATGTACAATGAATGAGTGAATAAATAAATACACATTTAAAAGTTCTGAATGCTCATCCGAAAGTAAACTGAAACTGAAACCTTACCTGATATGAATTTGGCTGCAGTTCCTTTCAAGGTCGCATTCTTGTCTTTTTCTGCACCATTTCCAGCACTATAGCTACTCTATATCTGGTGTTAGCTGTTGTTGACTTTCATGTTCAAGCCAGCTTTTTTAAACAATTAGCTACACACAGGAACTTCACCCTCTTTGATCCCATAGCTCATGTTATAATAAGGTTTATTGGTTTTATTGCATTTAGTTTTGAAGATTTTGTCTAAAACTGCTTTTGTCATAGTTTTGACCTTCATCATGGGTCAGTTTTAGTTTCACTGAGAATGTTATACACTAATTGTTTCTGTTCATGTAATTTTTTCAACATGTCTAACACTGATGTGTTTTTCTATAGCTATAACAGACAGGTTCAGCTGCAGGATATTGGACATCTTTTTCCATAAATCATATGAGGGCCAACAGATGCATGAAATACACCAACAACACACAATACAAAATGAACCAGAAAATAATTCAGACAGAACAAATATGGACAGCATTAATAAATCACATATAATGGGCATGCAGGGATCAGTTCCCATTTATCAATCAGGGTCTGTAAAAGTAGCTCTGGAGAAATTGAACACAATTATAGGAAATTTTGCACTTGTATCTTAAAGGGGGGTCCCAGACTGCAGTAGGAAAATGTATGGAGATTTATAGTTTGTTTGCTCGTGTTGCAACACTGCAAGTGTAGTAGGTAGGTGTAGTCGATGACCATCTCCACGTTAATGCAGGTGCCCTGTACTGAGAATGCCGCTCTGCTTGCTGCCAAAATATGTATTATGCAGAACCCAGAGAAAAACACTGCAAAATTTAAACTTTAACAACATGTACGAGGACAAGTGAGCTTACTGAAATTTGGCAAATGACATGAATCCAGCAGAAGGAAATTAAAGCCTGCCTCTAATATATATCTGCTTCATATAAACCCCGTTCAGCAGCTGAGAATAAAAAGTGCCACTATTTGAGGACAACCCACGGTGACACAGGTGTCACCACACCTTTACGCACTGAGGAAAGTTCCTGTTCGAGTTTTAATATCGACCAAAACCTTAGTTTTCCTGAAAGTAAAAGTGGGTCTGGGTTCTTAAGGGTTAAATATCACACACAAACAACGCTGTTTTGAAAAGCAGAATACTTCATCTCAGGTCACTAAATTGCTTTTTCATGCCTAGTTACAGCCTCCATTAACACGTCTTCTTGCCTTGTCTCCGTCTCCACATATTCTCGGGCCTCATGTAGTGTATCTGTCCCGCTTCATCCACATTAATGAGCTCCTCCTGCTGTAAGCTCTGATTTACACACCACGTTGCTTAGTGCTGAGGAAGCACAATTCTTGCCCATCTCCACCGTTTCTGCTCAATAAAACAAGAATAACACTACCAATATTCATCCCAACAATATTTTATCCATTATGGAGAAAGAAAGACAGAAGATGGGAACGGGACAGTGGCAGAGAGATAAATGGGAAGGTTCATTATCCATTATGAATGACTACCTCGATGCTCCCCTCTATTCAAAATGGTTTTTATAGCATCACAGAGTGCTGATGCAGTTAAAGTGTATTGTGTGCCTTGAATGATCAGGGTCTGTTTTTCCGAGGTGGAGTGTCCTTTGTGTACGGGCTGTAAACGCGCTGAGGAGGCGTTTCCATTAGGTGCTGCCGGAGCAAACAGCACCTTAAGAGTCCAAAACAAAAGAGCCATTCAAAAGCGCCCGCCGGATACAGGTTTGAATGCAAGATGCAATGAATCATTTTAATATAACAAGCTGGATTCTCACACATAGGCACATAAGCACTTTAACACAGGCGGATCCACTCATGTGCAGAGTAGCAGCATGTAAAGCAACCTACGGGGAAGGAATAATGATCCTTCAGTATAATGAACCATGTGAGACAGTAGCCAGTGGCCATACTGGGATCGTTGCCACTATGTATGTGAGTGAGAGAGAGAATAAAAGGATGCCAGAGCAGAATTCGTCTGTAAAGTTAAACATAAGGTTAGATTTACTGTCTTTGTTCCAACTTCTGTCTGACATCATCGTATGTTTTTCTGATTCCTATCTTCCCATTTGTCAGTATTTCAGTCACTGCAATTACTTCTGTAATATATAATGTGTTTCAGGTGAAACGTGGAATGTTATAGTTTGAAATATGAGTTTTATATACAATATTGTGCAAGTCTTTCACACCCCTCTTTTCTTTATATTTTGCTAGGAAAATAGAACTATAGGTATAGATAGGTGAAGCATTTTTGAAAACACATGCTGACATGGAAATAGAGCATTTAAGTCAATAATTGGTGTAACAGCCTTAATTATACATCACTCCCTGAACTCTTTCTCTGAAGATTGGACTCAAAGAGCAGAACTCATCAATTTTGTATAGCTTCTATTGTAAAAACGAAACAACTATTCAGTGAACAGGTAGGTGGCCCTGCCAGTGTTTGTATTTATTTAATCCTTTATTATTTATACATGACTGGAACTAGTGTTTCTGCGAAAGAGGAGTGCAAAGGTCAGAGGTGGATCTTGCAGTATTTGTGATTTGATTTTGATACCATCTTTGTTTGCATCTTGAGCAGGAGATTCATAGGAGTAGCTGTCAGGCAGAAGGATTTGGAGATGGCGAATGGGCAGGTAGATGACTTACAGGTAAGAATTTTCCCTTACAGAAGCAGTGTACAGCTGGAACTGTAAGCCTCCATTAAGCTCCCCAAAGTACCAAGAATCTGAGGAAACAGGACAGCTACTCTGGCTTCATGTGGCTTACTGATGCCCTGGTCCAGATCTGGGAGGAGATCCCCAGAACACCATCTGTTATCTCATTCAGAGCATGCCCCAGTGTTGCAAGGCATGCATAGTAGAATGTGGAAGCCATACAAACTACAGAGTAACATCATGAGATAATGCAATGAAATTTCAGCAAAATGGACAAACCAGCATCCTTTCTTTCCTAACATAGTACCCAGTCCTTATTTAATGTCAAACATGAGGCCCAGGGGTCATAATTGTCCCGCTAAAGACTCTAGTCCAGCCCAATGGACCACTTGGAAAATGTCAGGAAAGGCATACATTTTAGACTTCTAACTGTATTTTTATAAGTTTTACAGCTTTTTTCTATAAATGAAGACCTTTTCTATTACCATTCATACGACAGAAAGTCGCTGTTTTTTACCATCTGCTTTTATTTTACAGTGAGTTCAGAGTAAGTCTGTACGATGAGCCAGTGGAACTTTTTTTTCGTCTAATTTTACAATTTAGTACAATTTATGCCCAAAGAGCTGTGCTGACATACCTCGTTCTTTTTCTACAGCAAAGTTTCAGATTCTGATTTATTTTTGCCACTGCACTTCTTTTTCCTATATTTAAATATATTAGGGTTAAAATGCATAGTTAACCTTCTTTACAATGAAAGAAAAGGGAGTATTACTCGCTCGGCCCACTTAAGATCAAAGTGGGATGGATTTTTTCCCCTGTTAAAATATGTGTTTTCAAAGTGCTATTTAGTTTATATTGGACTATATTTTTACTTGTTTTTACTGTCAACTGATGGTATTTAATATGCTACTACTGCCAGAAGGCAATGATATTGGACCTAAAGCTGTTTGCATCTTGTTCATATCACCTCTACCAGAGCCTACCAGATTTAGAAGGGAGTATTCAAAGATGGGATAGTGAGTATTGAAAATTTGAAAGCAACAATAAATCCTAAATGATGATAACAGTGCACTGACAACAGCAATGTTGTAGTAGTATATTATTCACCCACAGAAGTAAAGGGCAATAGTTAATAGAGATTTATTTATTTTTTGGTCTTAATGGTGCTAAACACTGCATGATGTCACCAAGATATTGACGGGTGAGTTTGGCAATGTGTTAAGAGTTGAGTTAACAGCCTTTCAGTACTCGTGGCCATAACCTCTGTACAGCAACAAAATAAAATGTAAATGTAAAAATTCTACAGATGGTGCCAAATTGCTTGGTTGTGTATTGTAGTGTCACAGAGGATTGACAAGAAGAAAGTCAGTATTAACTCTGAGCCTTTCAAGCAAAGAATTTTCCTGTAGCTGTGGGTCAACAAGCTCTACACTAATCAATCGACAGCCCTGCTCTGTGAAGACAATAAATCTGGTGGCAGCAGAGTTTTCTGTGGTAGAAGTAACATCATCAAAGGAAGGAGCTGAAGCGATCAGAGGAGACAGATGCTGGGGAAGCCAAATGATAGAGATATAGAAAGTCGAGATGATGATCAAAACTTTCGAAGGTACCTGTGCTAATGGACTTGATCTTGCTAACAGAGACTCTTGCCAGATATAAATTACTGCAGGTGGAAATAATATTCTTTTAAGATGAATATAATTAGCATTATGGTCATCTAACTGCCACCTTTTGATATTATTTATTCCTGAAGAAGTTAATCATGCTAATTCTCAAATGTAAAATATCAAGTTGAATTCATACTCCAAAGGTTCATGTCAAATTGAGCGCTATATTGAATTTTCTAATGTGTTCTGTGGCATGTAAACAAAACAGTTTGACCTTTTTGTTACCTGCAGCCAGTTAATCAGGAAGATGAGGCTCACTGCTGTGTTCCATCCCTGCACTGACGACACGATATTTCCAAAATGTAGATGTGAAAGTAAACATTTTACTTTAAACACAACGGGAGTCTGTTACACAGGAAGTAGTTATTTGCATTTCACTGAGGAAGTGCAATCTGATTACACGGCTGATGCCTGCCAATGCAAGGTGTTGGTGTAAATTATGGCTGATTGTTATGTGGAATAAATATGGACACAGGGCACATGTCAGTGCAACACATTCCTTGACAAACGCTTCACGTTTCAAATTGGAAACTTCAGCGATCCATATTTTATTTGCTAGTAGATTGTCGTAAATTAGCAATGTGCTGCTTTTCTAACTCAACAAGCTGCTATAGAAAAAGTTACCTTATTATTATCAAGGTTTTTTAAAGTGACTTGATTTTTCATTTCATCATGCAATCTTCTACCTTCACTAGTGCACTACAACACTACAACACGTGTCCTCGTGTTTCAGTCCAACAGTGGCTTATCTTTGCACCAGTGTAATCCTACATTCGTTTATTAAAATCAGATACAAAGGCTGCCTGAGAACAACCTTCATAACTCCCTAAATGAGATCTCTTAGCCATTTTCCAGAAAATGCTGAATAATTACATGAACAGTTAGGTCCATACGAATGTTTGTAATTTTTCCTCTGTATACTAAGACTGTAGATTTTAAGTCAAACAGTCAAGCTAAAATATATGTGCAGATCTTGAGCTTTAATTCAAGCAACAAAAGTTTCACATTAACTGTTAAGGAAGCACAGCCATGTTTATACAGACATAGGTTCCTATTTTCGGAGGCTCAAAGGCATTGTGAACAGTAACATAATCTTAAATATCAGGACAGCACTTGGATGAAAACCCTCTGAAGTCAAAGACTGTCTGAATTCTTGAACACATGGACAGCACCATCTTTCCTCCCTTAAGATGTCTTCCAGCTTTCAGTTTTGAAAAGCATGCTCCATTGAGGTAAGATCGGCTGACTGAGCCAGTGAAGGACATCTCATTTCTTCGCCGTGAAAATTTCGGGTTACTTTTGCAGTATGATTTGATTTGATATACCTTTGCTGTGAGGGTGGGGTGGCTGTAGCTCAGGTAGCAGAGCAGATCAGCCCCTAACCAGAAGGTCGGTGGTTTGATCCCAGGCTGCTCCAGTCCAAATATCCTTGGGCAAGATACTAACCCCATGTTGCTCTCCGATGCATCCATCGGAGTGTGAATGTGTATGAATGTTAGATACTTAGTACTTAAGCTTAGAAATGCTTGTATGAATGGGTGTGATTGGGTGAATGAATTAGTTGTATAAAGCGCTTTGAGTGCTCAGACAGAGTAGAAAAGCGCTATATAAGAACCAGTCCATTTACCATGATGAATTTTGCATCATTTGGCTGAATCTGAGCAGAGAGAATAGTTCTGTACACTTCAGAATTCATCCTGCTATTTCTATCAGCAGTCACATGATCAATAAACATTAGTGACCTGGTTCCACTGGAAACCGTTCATACTTGTGCCATACCATTGTCTGAACCGTGGTTGACAGAAAATGTGGTATGCTTTAGATAATGAGCAGCTCCTTTCAAAGAATTCTTCCACTAAGACAAGCACTCCATCTGAAAAAAAAAAAACCCCAGAAACAACAAGGAGTAGGTTTGAGCTGCAAAGAAGATCTGATGGGAGAGCACACATCTACTGATTGAATGGTATGTACTCCCTCGTGCGTTGCATCAGTGCGAAACTGAGAATGGAGGCAGTTATCAAAGTAATCTGCTACAGGAGTGGATTGTATTGTGTATCTGAAGAACCTTAAGGAATCTGCTTTAGGAGTGACATTAGATTTTGTGGATAATGACTGGATAAGCAAACATGGCTGATAGTATGAAAACAAGTGAAGAGGAAGAGGAGGTCAGGCCTGGCATCTCAAACACAGGTGCTGAAGTAAAAAAAAGAGTGAGCGTGCATTCAACTTAAAAGCTGTCAGAAAAGAAAATATTAAACAATTTACTAACTTATGAAGCTAACTGTATGCAGTTTTGGAAGGTATTAATAAAATAATGGCAATATTAATTATGTTATGTTAATACATATTCATGGAGGACTTTTTAATGAAAAAAACTAATTAAAAACTCCGCCTCCTAATAGTGGCATAAAAATTAATCAAAGAGGTATTAAATGAATAAATAAATAAATTATCAAGTAACAACTTAGTATTAAACGTGTTATATCTAAGTAATATTAACAAGGTAGTCATGTAAAAGAGCAGTAAGAGTAGAGAAGAACAATGTTTGGTAACAGTACAATAACATTTTAACACTAAAATAGTAATATCAATGCAATTTTGGACATCTGTCTCCGGATTTATGCAAAAGTAAAACTTTAGCAGTTTTTGAGGATTTGTAATTCTTTCAGTTACTACCACATCCATCCATCCTTCATCCGCTCATTTGTGGCAGTTGGCCGCCCCTCCCTGAGTCTGGTTCTGCTGGACGTTTCTTCCTGTTAAAAGGGAGTTTTTCCTTCCACCTGTTGCCAAAACATTTGCTCAGAGAGGTCATATGATTGTTGGAGTTTCCGCTGTTTTCTTTGTATTATTGTAGGGTTCTTGCCTTACAATATAAAGCGCCTTGAGGCAACTGTTGTTGTGATTTCGCCCTATATAAATAAAATTGAATAAAACAGAAAATTGAGCCTCATGCTGATAAACTCCTATGGGCTAATTTTTTACGTCTGATCTAAAATAAAGTCTCCACAGATGAAAATGACTGGTTAGTTTTTTGACTGGTTAGTTCTCAGATGGAACTATATGTATTGGAATCTGTTCTTTCCTTGATTCATGCAAAGATTCTTGCTGCTAGCTGCAACAGAAGCTCATAGAAGACTATTTTCAGTCATATGCTTATTAACTGACAAGGTGCGTGGTGATTTTGGCCACAGAGCTCAATTTAAACTTCATAGCACTTCTTTGTGAAATGACTACCGCTGATCCAGATGTTGCTTTGCATACTTAATGGGTTGACTTTTGTAATGCGGTTTCCTTCTGACAATTCTTTCATGTTGTGAGCACCTACACCTTCCTGAATCTTTAGGGGTTACTTTGCCTTACTTGTAGGTGAGCACCAGACAGGCTTCCAGAGCTGTCCTTAAATACCATTTCTTAATAGCATTTCACTCGGTAGAAATTGCGAGCTGGAAGCACTTACACATCTTTTTATAGCCTTCCCCTGCCTTGTAAACATCAATTATCTTCATTTTCAGATCTTTGGTCTGCTGCATAGAAGAGACCATAGCTGAGTATTACCACAGACTTTGAAAAGTCAGAGAGTTTAGCAGCTCTAAAGACGCCTCTCAAGTTAGTTAAAATGTAAAAAATGTAGAAAGTTTACATTTTTCAACTTCACTGCCTGGGTATCATTAATTAATTAATTAATGATTGCCCAATTTATATCCCTTTTGAAGGTTTATATTAGCAGTACTGATATTAAATATTGGCTTATATAGACCAATTAGAAATAATTCATGAGTCCTTGCATTGTGTTCACCAAAGGTTGGTTGTGCGCCTGCTCTGAGCACAGCTTCAGGGCTGCTTTTATGTCTTTCTCTGGTGAAAAGTATAATGAAAATACCAGCTGCCTCTAGCCTTACGTGGCATCTGTTTTAATCAGGGGCACATTAACAGCTGATTTAACACTAGCCGCCTGCAATCAAGGTGTTAGAGTGGCAGTAATGTATGTTAGGGGAAAGTTTTCCAAAGAATTACCTCTTCATTAAAAAGATTTAAAACAGAAAGATTACTTTACTGAAACACCACACAGATGCAGACACAATATGTTCGTCAAGCCTCATAAGGGATAATTGTACCAGTGATTAATTGCATTCATTTAAATATAATTATTTTGTTTTTTAAGAGAGGTGACTAGAGAACATCAATTTATGTTTTTGCTGTGACAGGAAAAAAACAGAATAGAAGCTTTTGAGTCAGACTACAGCAAAAGATGGTGTTTGAAAAGAAAAAAAAAGCTTTTTCAGACAATGCGAGAGTGATTATAGTGATTAAAGTTATCAGAGGCAGGAGTGGATACTTTCTCTACAATTACGAGAAAAAGCTGCCTCACTCTCCAAAGCCTGTGGCATGAATACAGATAAAAATAAATGCTGTGCGAATTCAATTTGTGTGCCAAAGTTTTGTGTTCAGACAGAAAAAAGGAATGTACATGGAGGTATTTGTGAACATAAAATTTGCTTTGTGTTTAACACTAATCCGAGACAGTGGGCTTCTTAAGCTCAGAAACCAATAGGCCAATTAAACTTTTTTTCTATATCAAAAGCCTTTCTCTAAGCCGAGGATCAATGGCATGAAAAATTCCCTTGCTTCAAAACAAGTCACATCCTAAATGTTAAACCAAATCCTTCTGGCTGCATTCATGCAGGAGGATTTGGTTAAACACAAACGCACACACACTCACTTTCTCTCTGTGGCTCCACACAAAAAAGGACTAAGCCTCAACAGATAATGAATATCAAGCTACTTGGATGCATTATGTCCCGGATTTGGAAGCAGGCTGTGACTAGTTGACAGAACATGTCTTGTTCCTAATCTATCAATCATTTGTCTCCTTCTGATTTCCCTGTGGAGCATATGCTGATTGATTTAAATCTCTTGCAACCCGCAAAAATGTCCTCTCCGAACAGCTTTAACTCAATCACCTTCTCCTCTCCCCGTCTGCCTATGTTCCTTAAACATGCATGGAAATGCATTCAATCTATCTGCAAATTACTCCCATGCTTCAATACGATGCCAGGTATAGAGCAGCTATTCCTAATGTCAAGCAATGATCTCAGCTGATGTACAATGCTTCCCTAAAAGCCTCATAAGCTCTAGAAACTAGAAATGAACTGATTCATATGTATGATGCTACCTTTTCTGTAGCATCTATTCTTCATCTTTCTAGCTAGAGAAATAAAAAAGATGTCATTATAAATGTGATTTCCATACAAGAGAGCAATGTCATCCTGTAGATGTAATGTCAGGGTTATACGCCGTGTTCAGTTGCGTCCCGCAGATATTGGAATGCCAAGCTAGTTGTTTTAATGTCTAGATGTTGGGTGTCGAAGAATCCTCAGGTCTCACACGCCCTTCACGTAAGCACTTTCATTTTCCTGTTCCCGTCTCTTGTCCGCTTACACCTCCTCAGTCCAGTAGCCCATTTCAAGTCAATATGTCCTGGTGCTTCAACACCTGAGACAGATGTTGTTAATCCAGGCAACATCCAAGCTTTGGTAGCAGGAGACAACCTTCTTATTCTTGCCGAGAAGCAGCAGTTCACCAAAGCTCAGCTCTGTATGAGTCTGGTTTTTATCTGGTAGTAAATCAAGGCAAAATTCAAATCACTTCCAGAAATAGCAAGGCTTTAAACTGTCATCAGTGACATGCCCTACACCGTAAAAAAATATTCCGGCAGCTGGGGCACCAAAATAATACCATAAAATAACAGAAAATAACTTTCTCATAAAAATACGATTATTTTCAGTAATGACAATACAGTTTGTTGCCCTAATTTTACATGGGATTTTGCCCTTTTCAAGTGCTTTTAAACATTAAATTAGGAACATTTTAATGTGATTAAACAATGAAATTACCTATAAACAAGGTCAATGAATGCATGAATAAAAATACTTAAATGTACAGAAATATAAGATAACCTTTATTAGTCCCACACGTGGGAAATTTGTTTTGTCACAGCAGGAAGTGGACAGTGCAAAAGTTATGACGCAAAAATTAGAATACAATAAGAATAAATACAGTACACAGCTGTACAGAATAGAATAAAATAATATACTATATACAGTAGAATAAAATGGAATAAAAATATACAATAAGATAAAAATAGAATACGAATGCTATATACAACTGAGTAAAAATACAACGATGCCAGAAAAGATTATTGCACTTAGTGTTATTGCACATGTGTGGATGTGTGTGTTTGTTCAGTTAAAGTCTTTGTTGTGGAGTCTGACAGCAGTGGGGAGGAAAGACCTGCGAAATCTCTCCGTCCCACACCGTGGGTGCCGCAGTCTCCCACTGAAGGAGCTGCTCAGTGCTGTCACAGTCTGCTGCATGGGGTGGGAGACGTTGTCCAACAGGGATGACAGCTTAGCCGCCATTCTCCTGTCACTCACCACCTCCACTGGGTCCAGAGGGCATCCTAGAACAGAGCTGGCCCTTCGGATCACCCTGTTCAGTCTCTTCCTGTCCCCAGCAGAGATGCTGCCGCCCCAGCAGACCACACCATAAAAGATAGCAGAAGCCACCACAGAGTCATAGAAGGTCTTCAGGAGTGGGCCCTCCACCCCAAACGACCTGAGTCTCCGCAGCAGGTACAGCCTGCTCTGCCCTTTCCTGTAGAGGGCGTCTGTTGTTGTTGTTGTTGAGTTATGAGTCCAGTCCAGTCTGTTGTTCAGATGAACACCAAGGTACCTGTAGCTGTCCACAGCCTCAATGTCCATACCCTGGATGTTCAGTGTTTGCAGTGGAGAATGCTTGTGCCTGCGGAAGTCTACCACCAGCTCCTTGGTTTTACTGGCGTTGATCTGGAGGTAGTTCAGCTGGCACCAGTCCACAATATACATACAGGTCTTCTGGCAGGAGCAACAACTCAGGGCTACTTGGAATCACTGCCACTGGGCTGTAAGATGGTGAAACATTTACTTGAGGAGCTCCTATGCTCAGGAATAACAGGTCACTGTCACGTGATGAGTCATGTCCTGGTTCTGGGGAGGATATTTCTGGGCCATGTGAGCTACTGCTTGGAGCAGTAGCTCCAAGCAGTTAACAGTTAGCAGTTAACAGTTAACAGTTGGTTTAAATAATAATGGATTGCATTCATATAGCGCTTTTTGAGACCCTCAAAGCGCTTTACAATTCCCCTCTGGCCATCATCATCAGTGTCTTGCCCAAGGACACAATGACCGAGACTGTCCGAGCCGGGGCTCGAACCGGCAACCTTCTGATTACAAGTTTATAAGAATCATGTTATATACTTTTCCATAGCATTACATTTGAATTTAACAGTTCAATCTTTCAAATAACGGACAAATATTTGTGAAATTATGATACATTTGTGAATGTATTTTAACAATCTAAATATGCATATGTACAGACAAATACATTTAAAAAAAACAAGAAAATTATGTTTTATTACATTTACAGTGAGTTTATGTTAATTTACATTTGAAATGTAAAATCACAGTCTATTTATGTAAATGTAATGATATTCTAGAAGAACAGTACGGTGGTTTTAATTATAAGCAGTAACCTACCTGACTAAACCTCAGCTCACCTGTGAACTGGAGACTGCCGGCCTGACAGCAACTCTCTGCTCTACCCTGGAATCTGTGGATTTCCACCTGCAAGGCCTGCAACCCCTCCTAGCTCTTGCTTGCTCTTTCTCAACTAAGGCCACCCAAATAAACCAAGACTCAGTATCATGTTTTTATTCATTTTGAAGCCTTCTTTAATAATCTCTCTCATCTGGCAGAACTGCCGCATGATCCCCTGACCTGAAGCAGCTCACTTGCTTCCCTCCTCGGTTGCCACATCACATTATCAACACTTTCAATAAACCATTTAAATATGCCAAATGCTATCTGAATCCATTCTTTCAGTCCCGTTTAGTTCGTACTTTGACAAACCCAGCTATTATTGGGTGAGACAGTGAAAAGTCACAATGGAGCCCTGGATGCAAATGCACCACAGTTTAGGTTGTTTGTGCTGAATGTTTTCCCTCCCACTCATCGGGATGTTACAGCAGATTTTAAATGAATTTATAGCAAATGTCGGAGAATATCAAAGCCAGGTAATAAGCATGCCTCTGAATTTCTCTTTGTTTGGTTTGTGGATTATAGCCAGACATGATGGTCCTCAACATGAAGGCTAAAGTATCACATGTCACAAAAACACAGGTGAGCACTAGCAACACAGGTACTGTACACCATACAGAATGCCGATTCCTGGACCTGCTGCCACACATGACTTCTTTGCTCTTCATTCCTATGCAACAGGAAATCTTGAGAGGATTTGATTTCACCTCCTACATTAACAGCTTGTTCTGCTGCCCCCAAATGGCAGAAATACATTCACACAGCTTTAAGATTTCAGGTTATTTCTCTGTGTGCTTACTGGTAGTAAAGGCCAGTGATTGACTAGTCCAGGTCCAAAGTGTTATATCTCTGTCTATATGAAAATGCAAAAAATAATGTAACGAGCTGGCAGGAACATTGCAAAGCAGAACTGCTGATGTAACCCTAATGATGTAGAAATGTTGGTCAGTCAGACGCCTAAACGACAGACTAAAATCAAAAAAGGAGATAAAGGTGCACAGCTTTCATGCTGCAAGACAAAATCTACTTTTGTGTCTGAGAAACTGAGTTTCTGAAAATCTTCAACTCGGAAAGACTTTTTGTCAAGATCAGTTTCCATTGACCTAAAATGCATAGAAAAAACTCCAGGTTTAAAATACCACACAAAATATGTACGTCTGTGTGTAACTGAGCAAGCCAAACCCCCTCCATCCACTCATGTGGAGGGAAAACAATCTTTTTGGTAAAGCGTATATAAGCTCATTGTAGCCAATCGATACAAATTGTAGTGCAGACCGTTGACTTCGACTAGTTCTTACTTTAAGAACCTAATTAAATGGCCACGGTGCTGTGAGGAGTTTACAGGAAACAGTAAGCAAATTTTTACAGGACTGATTAGTTGCTCAGAATCCATTTTTGATATTAGTTTCCCAATTCAACTTTCTACGTATATCATTAGCAATCTGACTTAATGCTGGATGTATATCACACACACACACATACACGTGCAGTGCACATGGAGAGGCATCGGCACATACAGACTGAATGCACTTACACATTCACACACTCAGGGGTCGATTTATAATCTCCAAGATGACTTGCGTACAGTCCAGTGCGCTGGTTATTGCCCTTCCATGTAATTTGATTTCAGGGAAATTAAAAACTGATTGCACTGGGGTTTGATCCAGCCTACCAATGCTGCAGCACGCACAAGAAGTAGCGCACACACGCAAACGTGCTAACAGTGAAATGGAATCAGTTCAGGAGAAGATATGAATATTTCTGTTCCCAACTCATCACTTGACAGTGTCATGCTTTATATTAAAAGCTGCCATGTCAAAAAGAAGCACTTTAAGAAATCAGTATGTGACTTGAAGGGCCAATGAGATACAAATTCTTACAAGCAGCAGATGTGCAGCAGTTGAAACGGAGTGATCACAGAAGGTAAAAATTAAAATGTGAGAATTAGCTAATAGATGCTGATCCATTCCAGAATTAGAACATCTCACCTTCAAACACAAAGGGAAAATCAGTTGTTTACTGATGTTTGCTAGACTGTCAGTTTTTCCCTTCTTCTTTCTCCAAAGCGGATGTGCTGCAGACTTCAAAAGCCTTATCGTTCCAAACAAGGTGTGTGAATGTTTGTGTGTTCTGCTCCTGCATAACTGTGCATGGGATTTCAAACTTTTACAAAATCCACCCAGCAAATTGTTCATCTTGTAAAAAGGTGTTTATTTCTTCTACGACTTACATTTCCACACATTTCACACTTGGCCGTTATGTGGAGAAGAATCATTTCCCAATAATTCTTGGGTCATCTATTTAAATGATAAATGCAGTGCTTTTGGATATTTAATTGGTAATATCTTTCTTACAATACTAGTTAAAGTTATTCATTGCGATCGAACTGTGCTATAAAGGAAACTTATTATTTATCTCCAGCATAAACTAAAGCAAATTTAAAGCTGATGATTCTGACTCCTCTCTCTATTTAGCTGACAGAAAGATAAACATGTACTACACTGCGTATTTATTCAACAGACGACAACTTGTATTTATGATGTCATTATTTTCTTATTGTAGAATCGCACACACATATAGACTAGAGGTGAAATGTATTATTATTATCAATAAAAGATCATCTGCATTCTAACCGATGCCCACTGATGCCCACAGTTTTAAAGAACTGACAGAATTATACTCTCTGTAAATACCAACAGCTCAATCTGGTGATCAGTTTGATATTTACGTGTCACAATAACTGCCTGCTTCAGTCACTGCACGCAATATAACCATCCACAGATACAAATTATGTATAAATATATGGTCTTATGCTTGAATATGAAATATTTTATGTGTTGTTATGACCTGCATACCCGACTGTTTTTATGCGTGCTGCTAACACACACTTTAATACCCACCATCACTGAATAAGGAAAAGCCAGTCTAAGATTTACTATTATCAAGCAGATTTGTGTGTATGTAATATTTCATACACATTAATTTGCCAATAAACAACTCCGCAGTCTTATTTTGAAAGTTCAAGTTAACATTCACTATTTCTTTCTCTTTTCTTCCTCTATACATATGGTGATCATATCCATGTTGCGGGTGGTTTAAAATTCATACCGTCTTGCACCGTACCTAGCGACGGTAGTCCTCTAGAGGTCCACTCTAAACAGAACATGCTGCAAGTAGAGGACTGGTTCATGTGCCGCTACAAAGAACTCACCAAGATCTCATCACAAAGGACTTGAAAAGTACTTTGATTTGATTTTCCTTGGGTGACAACTCTGGGAACGAACTACATATAAAATAGCAAAGGATATCAGTGTCTTGCTCTTCATGTTAGCTGTGAATAGATTCCATACACTCAGATAAAGTTCTTCTTCCTACACCGGCCTACGCTGCACAAAAGTCTATTTAATTGAATCTTCGTATTTCATTCTTTTCATATCCAAACTTTCGTTATTTCTGATTCAGCTTCTCTCTGACCTTTTTGGCAAGCTCTGTGCTGAAAGCTGAGTTGTGGTATCTGCCTGAATGCTGTTCTTAGATAAAATCAGTCTGATGGCCCAAAGAAAAGAGCGATAGCAGTAAAATGTCAGCTGTCTCTGATCTTCTTTTGTTGTTGTTTACTTCCCTTACCAAATGTAATAATGGTGAACCTTATCTTTCTGTTGCAGCCCAAGGAACAGGTTTATCACATAATGAAGAGATCACATTAGTTAGATAAGAGAAATACATCTTTTGTATCTATAATATTGTGTATCCCTGCACAATAACAAGTACATGAGCAGGTTGTTGTTTGGACTGACTTTTGGACAAGACTCCTGAGTGCAGGTGAGCACCTTGCCTCATTATAGAGCCACTTTGGTTAAAAGATACAAACCATTTACACCACAGGGACCTGAGACCAAGGTACATCTGAAGATGGCCTGATGTATTGTATTGTATTTCATTGTATTTTAAGTGCCTATAACTAACCAAGTTATTTATAATGCCTAAACTCGCTTATCCTCTGTGTATATAAGTCTTCTGTCTTTCTCTGCTTGGTGTCACGTTGTCCCGTGTAGCTGTGTCTCCCTGTGCTCCTCAGTTCTCAATTTTGCCCCTAGTTCCCAGTTTCTAGTGATGGCCAAATTAAACTTTCTGAAGCTTGTATTGAAAAGGGTTCATTACTCGAAGCTTTTCAACACAGTCCTCTTTGGTGCCATCTTGTGGCGAAAAGCAGAAGCAGTGTGAAGAGCAGCTTGAATCTATAACTTGAAATGAACGGCTTCGTTACGTTTGCCCAATCTACCGAGCGGAGTTGACAGCTTCTGTTTAATATCATGTGACATTTCTGCGTGATATCGGGCTACCACTGTGGGGCTTTCTTTTTCTTGTTTGTACTGTTTGGGTATTTTGTTCAGCAATATAAAGCACCTTCCTTAGTTAATCCCTTTGTGTTCAAGTCCTGTGTTTGGGTCCAACCTCTGTGACACCTGTGACAGTCCTCTCTTGTCTGTTTTTTGGTTATTTCCTGTTTTTATTTTGAAGATTGGCTTTCCTTGGGGTTTTGTTTCCTGTCTGTCTCCTTGTGTTTTTCTTGATTATTTTCACCTGCGTCTTGCTTTTTGTCTCTGGATATAAATAGTCTTGCCTTTTTTTCCCTTTTGCTTTTTTTCCCCTTATATACTCATGTATTTGTAAATACATGAGTTTGCACTGTAGGAAACACATGTGCATGCTTTTCTATTTGCCTCAACTCCTTCAACTCTTTAGAGAGAAAAAAGTGTGCTTCCACTTTCTACTAGTCTGCACTAAGATGGTGTGCAGCAGGCTGTCTGTTGGCTGCCCACTCAGTCAGACATTAAAATTGTTTCCTTGTATTTTTAGTGCTATTTTTTCTTAACAAATGCACAAAACCTTTCTTAACTTTTGATTGTCAATTTCATCCCCTCTTTGAAGATAAAAGTGATGCAGCTCTAAGCACTCAAATCTTATAAATTAAGCCTCATTGAGGACACACATTGTAACCATCATGATGGAAGGCAACATCATTAAATGCAAATAACAGGGCTAATTTGGGAAGATCCACTTTCAATGCTCTTCTCCTGGTGTTCATTTGTGTGAATTTCCCCACTAATTTACACTGTAATTAAATCTATTTTCTCAGCTTAGAAGGGTAAATCAAAACTAGTTTCCAAGGGTGCACCAAATCACACCCGTCAGTTTTTCCTATTTAGTTTTATTTCCACTAGTATGACGTCATATGAGGCTGAAATAGTTCTCCATCCATTTTAAAGGCTTCTTTAAATATCATGATAGCAGTTTTATTTTTTCTGAGAATATTATTTGGAAAGTTTATTACACCTGTTTATTGGATCATGTTGTGTTGGGCTGCAGCCGTGACCAGTTATCCTGACAATAATATAACACAGGATCTACTTTACCGTCTTAGAAAACAAATAGCATCAACTAGTTTTGTTTATTATAAAACTATTTCTCATTTAATGTGACACTTAATGATATAAACTTAATGTGATATTGACGAGCCCTCTATACACTAAAAAAGTTGAATGAATAAATCTTCATTACTGTAAATAGACAGTAGCACTGATATCATTAACACAAGATACACTACATTCACCAAGCTCTCATTACAAGCAGTGAGAAATAAATGTGAGAGCCTTAATTGGGTTTAATGCACAAACTCACAGTTAACGTAATCCCATAGAACTGCAATAAAAATACAACCGCATGAGCACAAAACATGTACATAAAACAAAGCTGATTGCCTTCCCATAAGAACAAATTGTTTCACTCTTTTGCAATTGAAAGCAATATTTAGACTATTTTGAAGTTACTGAATTACAGTTGTAACCCCCCCAGTTCAGCTTGACAATTTGTAACAAGCCCAACTTATCACATCCGCAACTTGGAAATTACAATAGACTGTCCAGCTGGATTTAATTGGTTTCACATTGCACAAACAGACACGAGCATAACAGACCTTTCTCACGGCAGATATTGACATGTCATGGCAGGGAAACGCACATCTGTAAGCACTCATGGTGAATGTGGCTCTGCTCCACTTAGGTGTGCCAGTAAGCTATGCCATCATGGACCCTGGTCCACAGCACCTGAATGGAATTCAGTCATAATTCACACGATTATTCATACTGATGTGTCTGAAAACTAAAATGAGTTAAGCAGGAAGTTGTGAAACTTACACATGCTCAGTTACATGCCCACAAACAATATAAATGTACTGTAGATAAAACCCACAGTGTAACTCAGCTGTTGCAACATCTGGGACATAAGACCGAAATTATGAACACATGTGATCGTTCTGTGGGAAAGACAGTTTTGAGTCTTGAGGGGACAGATTCATGTTTGCACCCTCAAATACTGTATATAGGACAGCAATGCCTGTGGACACAGACAATTTAGAGCAGGGGTGGGCAATCTCAGTCCACGAGGGCCGGTGTCCCTGCAGGTTTTAGATGTGTCCTCGAACCAACACAGCTGATTTAAATGGCTAAATTAGCTCCTCAACATGTCCTGAAGTTCTCCAGAGGCCTGGTAACAAACTAATCATGTGATTCAGGTGTGTTGACCCAAGGTGAGATCTAAAACCTGCAGGGACACCGGCCCTCGTGGACTGAGATTGCCCACCCCTGATTTAGAGGCTCAGTTTTTGCTAAACTGCAGTGTTGCCTTAAATCTTTGTGTGAACTGCAGAGGGGAGCATTGGATCTTAAACCCAGCCAGGCTATGCCTTGTATCGCCTTTTTACTGTCACGAGTACTAAATCATTTAAGTTCAGCTGTGTTCAGATGTTTTCTCTGGGTTGCTTTGTTACTTTAGCTCCATGCAATTGAATGTTAGTAAGTGAACAAATAAAGCATTGGTATAGGTTTACACTTTTTCTGCTGCCTCTTCTGCCCTGTTTTCCTCTCATCACATCAATAAAGTATCAGGGGAAATGATTTGTTACATAAAGTTGCTTACAAGAGGGAAAAACTTTCTGGATGCAATCTAAGAGGCAAAAAAAATGCTTCCCAAGGCCTTTTGGGAAAACGGCAGAACATCTCCAAAAAGGTAGTCAGCTACAGTGTGAATCATTACGCATAAATATAACCCACTCGTGTGAAAGTTTGAGACTGTCATAGTGGTGCATTTCATGGCCTTTTGGGAGATGTTGGAACTTCTCCAAACGCAGTCAGGGTGCAGAATCGTGAGGTATAAAATATAACTTGTGAGCATATATATCCTGCAAATAGAAGGAAGATGGGGGCAGGCATTTAAGAGAGAATGGAGGGATACAGGAGCAAGGATTTGTGAGATGAGAATAAGCATTTCATACTACAGTCTCTGACTTACAGTGTAATCTCTAAGACTTCTTTCTGAATTTAGAATGTAACTTTCAGTCCCTAAAAATACTTACCCCTTTGTTCTACTGTATACCCTCTGGTGATTTTGGAGGTTTTACAGGAAAGAAGAGAAGTTTTCATAATTTTAAGGAGAGAGTAGCTCAGGGTATTTTAGAGGACAGAACAATGTTTCTCTCTTCTTACATTACAAAATGTTAGGTGTTGTGTTGTGCTGCTGTTTGTCATCTAAAATAATTTAAAATACATCAAAACACTACTTATATACTCAGAGTATACTTGATATACAATTTCTTTAAAGAAAACTTAGTTAGTATTGAGTTGTTGTATTTTTAGGTACTGGAAATTAGACTCCAACTTTAGAAAAATTAGTCAAGTCAAGTCAAGTGCCTTTATTGTCATTCCAAACATGTGCAGTGGTAAAGTGAAATGAGACAGCGTTCCTCCGAGTCCATGGTGCTACATATGACATATAACAGACAATCAACAGAGGACTACATAAAGTGCAATGTGCGAAAAAACCCAAAGCAGAGGCAGCGCGACAGAAGACAGAAGACAGAACGATATAGACACAAGACAGTGCAGACACAACAGTGCAATAGAAATGTGCAAAAGGCTGAGTATTGTGCAAAAAGTCACTTGGTGTATGAAGGTGTGCATATCTGTGTGTGCGTATGAGACAGATGCAGGTAAGAGCTTGATTACACAGTCTGTTTGGGGAAAATACGCTTTTTGTTATCTCATGAAAGGAAAGTAGATCACTACAGGAACGAGCATCCATGACATGTGTGATTTGGAAGCTATCAAGCTCTGCGTGTTGGATTTATTTAGCGTTCTGCCCGGGCTGCCTTTCTCATAACAACAAGGCTGGTTTCTTCTCAGCAGTGGTCCACATGTCAGAGAGTAATGGTTCTTTAATTTCATTCCTTCAGTTTCAGCTCAAGTGTTTCAGCAGCTATTATTAATTTCAAATGCTGGCATCCTGACAGAGAATGCACTCTTTATAGAAAGTATCACCTGTTCTGTTATTAATTACAACTCTGTGGATGTTTTTGACTATAGAGCAATTGGTTGTGTTGTTTTGTTTCACAATCTTTAGGGAATTTATCATCCTAATCTGGTTCTTGGGAAATTATTTTCACACAGAGTCTTGCTTCACTCAAAGAACGTCATCACTTGCATCACATCACAGTGCTCGTGATTCAGTTCCACCTCTAAAGAGAAGTTTGACACAAAAATAGCCCAAAGGGGAAATTAAAAAAGGGTTTAAACTACATCAGATGCAGCCAGATGGACACACAAAGATGTTAAATGCACACAGCTGAGTAAAAATCCATGAAAATTGTTGTTAAACTGCAGGGATGCATAGAGCGATGAAGCAACATTTGAAGTCATAAAAGCTCTCTTTAGTCTATTTTGACTAATATTGTACAAATTTAAACCCTGGGGTTTAAAGTGACTGTTTTCCTTTTTAACTAAGTTTTATTTTGAAAATTAGATCCTCGTGTATTTTCTGTTTTTACACACCCGCCCCCCTCTTTTTTCCCAACCCATGTCAGTGTCAGATGAAGTTCAGCTGTTACCTAATACCCTTCTTCCTGGCATTTAGTTTGGCCCTCTTTCACATTTCCCACATTGCACATCCTTGATTTCTATCCTTTCAGTCCCTCCCACCAAATATGTGAGCAAAACATGTGAGAAAGAGACTCAAGGAATCGGGGCACAGGTTTAAGAAAATAAAATCCTGTCTGCATGTTCAATGCAAAGGCTTAAGTTAATTTGTTTTAATCTCTTTTAATTCAAGTTTTGAATCTTTTTTAATTGGGCAAATGGTATAAAAAATGGCATTCATTAAGGAAGCCACTGTGGGGTTTTCAAATGAAATCAAAAATGATTCCTGCACAATCTGTAATGCTTCATTAACTTAATCTCATTTACAGTTTAGATTTCTCATCTTAACTTAAAGTCTTTGCTCCTATTTTTGGTGTAGCTTTTCAATATAGCAGCTCTCTGAAAGGCTGTTCTGATTTTTTGCAAGCACCTTGACACTGTTGTGTCAATAAAATGAAATTGAACTGGGCAGCACAATAGTTCAATGAAAAGCACTCGGTGGGGTTAGGTTAACTGGTCATTCTAAATTGGTCACAGGTGTCTCTGTGTTGGTCGTGTGACACACTGGCGTCCTGTCCAGGGTGTACCCCGCCTTACGACCCTTAATTGGAATAGTGGAAGAAGATGGATGTATTTAAGGAGTGATTCTTAGAAAAGTTTTTCTCTTTTTAAGTAGCCAGACTTATATAAAACATCAATTTTTCCAGTCACATTATTGTAATTCTATTTCATAATTTACATTTTATTATTAAGTGGGTGGCATTGTGTGTCTAGAGAGACAATTTGTTCTTCTTTCAGAGAGAGGAGACGGCAGCATGGACAGAAAGAGATGATAAGCTCACAGTCTGAGAGCCGGAGGATTTAACCAGCTGACTATCTCAGAACATAAAAACAAATCGGTTTCTAATCAGTATGTCGGGGCAGCTCTACACCAAGTTTGAATATCTCATCTCAGATCTTAATCTTATCTCTGATAGGGAAAGAAATTGATTGTCTTTCTCATGCAGTGGGGGGTTGCCCTTTTTAAACTTTTGAACTGATTCAGATAAGGCCCACTCGGTGGGGGAGTGTTATCATCTGCTGCCATATTGGATGCTAGAAAAAGCAGACTGATCAAACATGTTCTGAATCAACATTGGCAGCTTGGGACAAACAGACTGATTAAAATGCCAGGGCACTGACACATAAAGGCATGCATATGATTCTACATAATCACTGAAGGTTTTTCTTTTTTTTGTGGCTTCATCTGTGTCTCTGTACAACTGATTAAAACTTTGAAAGTCTAGAGGTGCCAGAGGTTCACATTTGGTTTTAAGTGATGGTTTTATTAATAATTTGCTGATTTACAACCCTGTTTTGATACTTATTGTAAGCCTTCTTGTCTCCATCTTTAGTGTCTTATGGTTATAAAGGGGTATTATTATGTGTTTTTAATGTGTATATTTTTTGTTGTGTTTTTTGTGTTGTTATATCTCCTCCTTGTCATTGAACTCATTATTCCCGCCTTTATTAAACAAGTTCAGCTATATCTAACTCCCCACCTGTCTGCAATTCCCTATCAGCCTGTAGTGTGTGCATATAATATACAGTGGGGCAAAAAAGTATTTAGTCAGCCACCGATTGTGCAAGTTCCCCCACCTAAAATGATGACAGAGGTCAGTAATTTGCACCAGAGGTACACTTCAACTGTGAGAGACAGAATGTGAAAAAAAAATCCATGAATCCACATGGTAGGATTTGTAAAGAATTTATTCGTAAATCAGGGTGGAAAATAAGTATTTGGTCAATAACAAAAATACAACTCAATACTTTGTAACATAACCTTTGTTGGCAATAACAGAGGTCAAACGTTTACTATAGGTCTTTACCAGGTTTGCACACACAGTAGCTGGTATTTTGGCCCATTCCTCCATGCAGATCTTCTCGAGAGCAGTGATGTTTTGGGGCTGTCGCCGAGCAACACGGACTTTCAACTCCCGCCACAGATTTTCTATGGGGTTGAGGTCTGGAGACTGGCTAGGCCACTCCAGGACTTTCAAATGCTTCTTACGGAGCCACTCCTTTGTTGCCCGGGTGGTGTGTTTTGGATCATTGTCATGTTGGAAGACCCAGCCTCGTTTCATCTTCAAAGTTCTCACTGATGGAAGGAGGTTTTGGCTCAAAATCTCACGATACATGGCCCCATTCATTCTGTCCTTAACACGGATCAGTCGTCCTGTCCCCTTGGCAGAAAAACAGCCCCATAGCATGATGTTTCCACCCCCATGCTTCACAGTAGGTATGGTGTTCTTGGGATGCAACTCAGTATTCTTCTTCCTCCAAACACGACGAGTTGAGTTTATACCAAAAAGTTCTACTTTGGTTTCATCTGACCGCATGACATTCTCCCAATCCTCTGCTGTATCATCCATGTGCTCTCTGGCAAACTTCAGACGGGCCTGGACATGCACTGGCTTCAGCAGCGGAACACGTCTGGCACTGCGGGATTTGATTCCCTGCCGTTGTAGTGTGTTACTGATGGTGACCTTTGTTACTTTGGTCCCAGCTCTCTGCAGGTCATTCACCAGGTCCCCCCGTGTGGTTCTGGGATCTTTGCTCACCGTTCTCATGATCATTTTGACGGGATGAGATCTTGCGTGGAGCCCCAGATCGAGGGAGATTATCAGTGGTCTTGTATGTCTTCCATTTTCTGATGATTGCTCCCACAGTTGATTTTTTCACACCAAGCTGCTTGCCTATTGTAGATTCACTCTTCCCAGTCTGGTGCAGGTCTACAATACTTTTCCTGGTGTCCTTCGAAAGCTCTTTGGTCTTGGCCATGGCGGAGTTTGGAGCCTGACTGTTTGAGGCTGTGGACAGGTGTCTTTTATACAGATGATGAGTTCAAACAGGTGCCATTCATACAGGTAACGAGTGGGGGACAGAAAAGCTTCTTACAGAAGACGTTACAGGTCTGTGAGAGCCAGAGATTTTCCTTGTTTGAGGTGACCAAATACTTATTTTCCACCCTGATTTACGAATAAATTCTTTACAAATCCTACCATGTGAATTCATGGATTTTTTTTCACATTCTGTCTCTCACAGTTGAAGTGTACCTCTGGTGCAAATTACTGACCTCTGTCATCATTTTAAGTGGGGGAACTTGCACAATCGGTGGCTGACTAAATACTTTTTTGCCCCACTGTACATCCTCTTAAATCATCTTACTGTCAGTTCATGTTCATCTTTTGGTTTCCTCTATTATTTTCAGCCCTGCCTAGATGGCTCCTGTGATTTTTTTTGTGTGACATGCTGTGGTGCACTTACAGAAGGGTGGCTCGGACAGTTGGAAAAAGCATCTGATGTGATTGCTAACCATGCTCATTCACAGACCTCAAATTCTTTTGCCACAACAGTTGCCTCTAAAAATCACAAATGACTAATAAATCTACACGGTGCGAGGACAATGAGTCACCATGGATGTGAAAAAAAGAAAAATTGATCTAAATAAGGAATAAATTACAAAGAATGATGAATTCGCCTGCAGAGCACTTTCGTGTACACAGACTGTCACATCTTAATGAGGTGGTTGAGATGTGTCTTTCAGTTTGGGGTAAATGAAAGGTGGAGAAAAAAAGATGTGGGATGAAATATTTTGAGCAAAAGAGAAAAAGTGAAACATGCTTCAGGGCTTGGGATGCAACTGTGGTGTGAGTGTGGGCTAACAAGGAAATGGGGAGAGGGAACAATCATGCCTCCCACATAGCAACATCGGTATGGCCCCGATCTGGCCACAGAATGTGCTTACACATGGCCCACATACTGCAAAGAATGCCGGCCCTTTGGTGGCCCAGATCTGGTTTGCCAGAGGCCAGTTGCAGACACACTGGTGGTCCTGTGCTGGCCTATGTGTGGATTACCTCTGGCAATCCTGATCTGGGCCACCAAAGGGCCGTCATTCTTTGCAGTATGTGGGCCATGTTTAAGTTGTTTGCAGCCACGGGCCAGTTGCAGACACGCTGCTGGCCCTGTGCTGGCCCAGATGTCAGCCTAATGTGTACCTTAATCAAGCCATGTAATAACAACATGTGCCGGAACATATTAGTGCAAAAGTAACATGATGAAACTCTGTTCAGAGAGTGAATGGACTGATTCTTATATAGCACTTTTCTACTCCTCCGGATTACTCAAAGTACACTACATAACATGCCACATTTACACACTTTCTCTAGACTGAGTGTGTCCTAACTACATTCATGCTCTCGCAGAGTGGAGGAACCAGGGATCGAACTACTAACCTTCCGATCAGTATGTGACCCGCTCTACCTCCTGAGCTACAGCTACCCGGTGGCAAAGATGAGTAAATCGTCACCAGGTTTTGGATATAGTGTACACTCACAAACCTGTCAAACCTGCATTTGGAACGTTGGCTACTATAGCAGTATAGTATTGCAACATGGCATTTAGGTCTTCTAACTAAAATAGGAAAATAGGAACATAAATAGTGCCATCATTGCCAAACCTGGCCCACATCTGGTTGACATACACCCTGCCATGACACCGGTCAGTCAGAAGTGATGCAAGATCCAGGCCAGACCTGTTTTCTATGAGCCTGAGCCACATAACCCAAACCACAATCGGGCCAGATGTGGCATGCCATCACATAGACAGTGCCATCTATGTCATGCCTGGCCCATATCTGGATGACATACGTCTTATCATGCCAGAAGTCAACCAGCAGTGCCGGCTTGATACCAGATCCAGGCCAGACCTGCTTGCTATGTGGACCTAGTGTGAAAGCAACCCAGTGTTTAAACATATTTTAAAAAGAGAACCATTAAGACAGCCTCTCTTGACACTTTGTGTCTCATGGTTTTAAGTATAGTATGCACTTCTGCTAAAGTCTCACCTCAGGTATTAACTCTCTTTCACAGTGGTTATAATTGTAATTTTTTCCCTGACACCTTGAGATGAAAATGATTCACCTGAACTTTTATTTGCCTTTAAATCTTTGGGGATTTACTTGGTCAATGGAACCCTTATTATGTGCAGAATATTATACGTATCCAAAATTCACTTACTTCTACCCGTCACAAAGGAAAAGCATTTTATTATGAAGATTTAACAATGTCTTTTATTCACTTATGCAAATGTAGTTAGAGCAAAAGTATTTTCAGGCACTCTTTGACTACATATAATTTTCGCATTCACTGCAAATTCCTGTCATCCTGTTATCCGATCTACAAACGTAGACAACTCAGTTAAATCATTTCTTGCTTTCGGCAAAACTCTTCTTTGAGTCGAAGCTGCAAATAAAAAAGAGAGAGAGAGAGAGAGAGAGAGAGAGAGAGAGAGAGAGAGAGAGAGAGCGCGCGACAGCAAATAGACAGCAAATAGACTCCCAGTTCTGATGAAAGGCACACATGCAGTGCCTGTGTGCCTTTCATCAGAACTGCATTTATCAGCACGCAGCAGACAGGAGTTCTACATTGACATGTTCATACAGATATACACACATACATCTATTCCAACTCGGTCCACATTCAAAATGCATAAAACACACACACATATAGACACTCTGCCATGTTTCCATAATTCCAGAGGATGCCGAGGATGCTGGCGCTTTACTCTAACCTGAAAAGGAGGATATTACTTTTACTCTTAGACTATATCAGCCCCTTAGTTTATTCAGTATCTGAACATATAGGTGTTTAGTCCGTTTCTGTCATGGTTTAGTGCCATCCATTAACTGAACCTATTGGCCGAATTTGAAGAATGAAAAAATGTTTCTAACTTCATGTCAAAAACTTATTGTGCTAAAAAGTTATTGACCAAAGTTGAGCTAGGGCCTGGCTGTAAAAGCCTACACATGTGGATACATTTTGTATCATGGTCTCCTTGTCCTCTCAGGTTCTGATCTTCCTTCTTTGTGTTCTCCTCTGCTTGCTCTATCTCTCCTTTCTCTATCGTGCACATGTGGATGTGAGTATTAACTCTGCTTACCCCTCCCAGAAGGAGACACGTCGACCCCAGTTTCCACCAACCCACCCAAATGTCATCAACCATCTACATATATCCCATCCATTTCTATGATTGTTATTCTGGCAGTAGAGTAATTTAGGCTTCTTCGCTTGCTGCTTTTGTATATACCGATCCTCCGTTGTTGCAGATTCTGTCCTGGTGTGTCTGGTTGACACACTCACACTCTCAACGAAATATTCCCCTGTGGATTTGGAGAGACCTTACCTGCACCGGAGCCTTACTTCCATCTGCCTGAAGATGTTAAATAATCTATTAACTACAGCACTTCTTTTTAACTTAAAGAGTCCTTAGGTGTTGTTATTTTGGGTTATTAACATAAAAGTTTAAATAAATAATGAAGTGGCAAACTAATAAAACTTTTACATTCAATATAGTCCCAGCTGTGACAATTTTCAGTTTTATGGTTAGTTCTTTACAAAACCCAAACAGAAATAAAAACAGAAAACCACGTCAGTCCACTTTAATTTTTTATTTAAACACAACATGGATGTAACACTTTACTAAGCATTTGGCTCATTTTTTCTTGATAACTAGCTAGCAGTAAAGCTTTTAAGCATTGTTTTCTGTAGATTAGATGGCAGAAAATTGTTATTCTTTACATTAATACACTTTGTATAAAGGACATCATTTAAGTGATATGATGGATGCAGCTCCAAAATCCAATTTGGTTTTGATTCTGGGTTGGTTCATCCTGCCTGCTAGGCTTGCTAAATTTTATTTTGACCATTCCCATGTGTTTTTTCTTTTGTTTATTGTAATATTGCAGGGTAAGGAACCTCAAATGTAAACTACCTTGAGACTACAGTTGTTGTGATTTGGATTAAATAAATAAACCTGTACTAAATTGGATTGGACTGAATTAGAATCAATTCAATTCAATTCAATCATTTTTATTTATACTGCGCCAAATCACAACAACAGTCACCTCAATCCTAGATCCTACAATAATACATACAGAGAAAAACCCAACAATCATATGACCTTCTATGAGCAAGCACTTTGGGGAGAGTGGGAAGGAAAAACTCCCTTTTAACAGGAAGAAACCTCCGGCAGAACCAGGGTCAGGGAGGGGCGTGGCCATCTGCTGCAACCAGTTTGGGTGAGAGAAGGAAGACAGGATAAAAGACATGCTGTGGGAAAGAGCCAGAGATTAATAACACATATGATTCAGTGCAGAGAGGTCTATTAACACGTAGTGAGTGAACAAGGTGACTGAAGAAGAAACACCCAGTGCATCATGGGAATCCTCCAGCAGCCTACACCTATTGCAGCATAACTAAGGGAGGATTTGGGGTCACCTGGTCCAGCCCTAACTATATGCTTTAGCAAAAAGGAAAGTTTGAAGCCTAATCTTAAAAGTAGAGATAGTGTCTGTCTCCTGAATCCAAACTGGAAGCTGGTTCCATAGAAAAGGGGCCTGAAAACTGAAGGCTCTGCCTCCCATGCTCTAATGGAAATCTGTACATAATGTGCACCATGTTATGTCCTATATGATTTTGCAACTATAAGAACTGAGCCTATAAAGAGTTCTTCTTTTGGAGCCAGAGGATTTGCTCCCTACAGGCCATTAGAAAGGATGCAGGTTTAAGGCACTTGTTGTATATAAAACCTATTCATCTTTTATACACAGCCTGTGTGATGGGCAGAGACACATGGTGGACAACCAAATGGAAAAGGTTACCTAATATTGGGTTGTTATGTGTATTGTTACTGTTGTGTTGTAAATGGACAAAACTGAATTTGACAGATTTACAGATCATATGAACACATTTATACTTATTTGTAGCATCTGCTGGACAAGAAGACTGTTTGGGCTTAATAGTGGTTACTTGTACTTCCAAAGAGTAACTCTGGGTTTTAAAAATACATTGACTTAGTATATACTAAAATTGCACTGCCACCTTAATCAGCGATATTTGCCATGGCTTGCTTTGTAGGAATCATCTGGATGTGCCATAATTTTGGCTGCCAGTTATTTCCACCCCTCCAGACGCCCCCAAGAAAATGTCTGTCTTGCTATTTTGCAAGAAAAGTGTCATTGTGATCCACAACTCAACCCCAAGCAAAACTCTAACTGACAAGACTAAATAAATTTGTATTGAACCAGCCCTGTGGGTAGTGAGGACTGGCTAAAAAGCTGCTTATTTCTTAGCTAATACAAAGCCCACACAGCAAAAAGTAATAGTCAAACTCACACAGTGAGGTAAATGAGTAAACACATCAGCACCTGCCCCAGGGGTTAGAAGATTGGTCCCTTTGCAGTCTCCAAGTTTTCTCTTTTGCTTTTAAAGAAAATTATACAGATTGCAACTGTTCACATACACAAAACCTATTTTAGTCCAAAAGTCCCCAATACAAAGAAAGTCTCTTTTAAAAAATATAATTTTATTGGGTCAAACTGTATCTTTTAATTTTTCCTTTGCTTAATAGCACTAAATCTCTGAATTCCCAGAATAACAAACACTATAAATTATTCACAATTGCTCCACTGGGATGTGGTTATGACCGTTTTTCAAAATTCCACTGCCTGCAGCCATTAACGCCTGGCTCTCTATTATTATGTAAAGTATGAACACTTTGCCGCAGTCACTGAACAATTCAAATAATTATTGTGGTTATTATGGAGGCCTCAGCCACTTGCCAGGTCCCTTTTCATTTGAAACACTACTGAGTAAGTAGAGCCAAATCAAATCAAATCAAATCACTTTTATTGTCACATCACATGTGCAGGCACACTGGCACAGCACATGCGAGTGAAATTCTTGTGTGCGAGCCCCACAAGCAACAGAGATGTGCAAACACAACAACACAAACGAGCAAAATACAAGAATGGCCAACCTGAAACTAATAAATATATGTACAATATATAATAGTGTATGCATTTCTGGATGTGTATACTAAATATTTTCCTACGTGTGTGTGTGTGTGTGTGTGTGTACACATTTTTACAAATTTTTTTCAGCCAGACACAGACCAAGTGCTCATACCAGCCACCATTACTAATAGTGCTTAGTTCCTGTGTGAGCTTGAGCCCACTGAGATAAGGCTGTGCTGACAAAAAGAATGGATGCTCTGAACACTCAAAGCTTCTTTGACAAGACTGAAACATAACTGATATCATAGCTGTTAAATTGCATTGATGAGAAAAAGCAATGGGGAAACCTTTTGACGTGATGCTGGCAAAAGGCACTGATGTCACCCATTCATTTCAAGTCTGGTTATACTGGCCTAAGCTGAGCATTTTCACCAGCAAGCTCTCGGTATTTTGAGACGTTTTTCTCTCCTTGGGAAATGCACCAAGTGTACATTTAGCTCACAATTACATTTTGTTGAAAGATGTGCAGAAACAGCTTGTGTTTGATGATTTTTGTTGAACTGTAGCTAGCTACATGCTTAAGTTTCAGCAAGCAATCCTAGGTGACAGCAAATAAAACATTTCTCAATTGTAATATGCATTAACCTGATTGCCAGATTCAATTACACATTAACTGATGGTGGTAAAATGCCCTTCCAGGTCCTTCAGGTCAGCTAGTAAGACTGACTGTCTCTTCTTCCCTCTATTTACCTTATACTTGTCTCCTTGCTTCATGTCCCTGATTACCTGCGTTTCCCTGCTAGTTATTAGAATGCAGAGCTTGGGATTAGGTCTATGGAGCCACACGTCCTTGCCCACCCTCCACCATTTCACCTGGAGAAACCTAATGCTAGATTACCTTACAACTGACCAGCTGCTTCCTCAGATAGTTGCATACATCATTACCTCAATTTTTTGTGTGGGACATTGTCTGTATTTGAGTCCACCACCACCTAATCTCTGTTAAACGTCAGCTTTTTGGGGGGCTATTTGATTTTTAGAAAATGAATATTTTACTCATAAGTATCCATTGGGTGTGTGTGTAATTACATCTTCCTCCAATTCATGCATTCTCAGAAACTTTGAATGAATCCACTAAAAATAAATCGATGTGGACTCTTGCTCATAAAAGCTCTCTGATAAACAGTTTGACATTCTCAAATTCTTTGAGAGAGTCAACTTTTAACTACGTTTCACTGATTCCAGCTAACAGCCTCTAACAGAGGCTACCAGTAGCAAAAATAGCAACCTGTACCAACAGAAAAGTTTGGGATATTCTCAACAACTAACCTCAGTATTTGTCATCGGAAAGAAGTGAGCTTTACTGACTCATAAACTTGTATTGGACTCCTTTCACAAAGTTTTACAGCCTCTTCTCAGAGTAAATAGACACAAGCACCTGCTTTGACAGCTGAAGTAAACAGTATGTTGACAGCCTACACTCACTACAGATGAATGGCAGCCAGAGCTGTTTGTCCTACAGTGGCCACCGTAGCCAGGGTTATGAACTTGAATTGGGATGTGTAAGAGCACAAAACTCAGTTGACTCCAATTTGCAGTCTAGTGGTGATATTTTATACACTTTACCTTTAAAGTATGTTATTGGTGTTATTGTCATGATCCGGAGTTTGTGACTCCGTGTAGTTATTATTATTCTGGGTTTTGTTTTCATGTTCCTATGTGTTCCCCAGTCTGTGTGAAGTTTTTGCGTTGTGTCATTGGGTGTATGTGTTTCCTGTTTTATTTTGAAGGTCTGCGTCTTATGTGAGTGTTTTTGGTTTGCCTCCCTAGTCTTGTCACGTTAATCACTCCCAGCTGTGTCCCCCACCTGTGTGTGATCTCCCTGTGTTCTCTGAGTGTTTTTAAGTCTTGTCTTCTGTCTTAGTCGTTGCTGGTTCGTCTGCGTTGTTTCCCCTCGGTCTCCCTGCGTCTCTCCGTATGTATTTCCCCGGACCTCCCTGCATCTTCGTTTCTGGTTTGTTTTGTTAGTTTTACCCAGTTTAGGTTTTCCTGTTTCACCTTCACCCACGCCATTGCTATTTGTATTTTCTTTTGTTAAATAAATACTCATCTGCACCAGAGCTGCCGCATTTTGGGTCCTATCTCCAATTCCACACGTCTGCCACCGCGGTCGTGACAGTTATGCTATTAGCTATTACATGATCTTTAGGCTTTTTAAGATAAGATAAGATAAGATAACCTTTATTAGTCCCACACGTGGGAAATTTGTTTTGTCACAGCAGGAGTGGACAGTGCAAAAGTTATGAGGCAAAAATTAGAATACAATAAGAATAAATACAGTACACAACTGTACAGAATAGAATAAAATAAAATACTATATACAGTAGAATAAAATAAAATAAATATACAATAAGATAAAAATAGAATACAAATACAAATACTATATACAACTGAGTAAAAATACAACGATGACAGAAAGGATTATTGCACTTAGTATTATTGCATATGTATGGATGTGTGTGCTTGATCAGTTAAAGTCTTTATTATGGAGTCTGACAGCAGTGGGGAGGAAAGACCTGCGAAATCTCTCCGTCCCACACCGTGGGTGCCGCAGTCTCCCACTGAAGGAGCTGCTCAGTGCTGTCACAGTCTGCTGCATGGGGTGGGAGATGTTGTCCATCAGGGATGACAGCTTAGCCGCCGTTCTCCTGTCACTCACCACCTCCACTGGGTCCAGAGGGCATCCTAGAACAGAGCTGGCCCTTCGGATCACCCTGTTCAGTCTCTTCCTGTCCCCAGCAGAGATGCTGCCGCCCCAGCAGACCACACCATAAAAGATAGCAGAAGCCACAACAGAGTCATAGAAGGTCTTCAGGAGTGGGCCCTCCACTCCAAACGACCTGAGTCTCCGCAGCAGGTACAGCCTGCTCTGCCCTTTCCTGTAGAGGGCGTCTGAGTTATGAGTCCAGTCCAGTCTATTGTTCAGATGAACACCAAGGTACCTGTAGCTGTCCACAGCCTCAATGTCCATACCTTGGATGTTCAGTGGTTGCAGTGGAGAATGCTTGTGCCTGCGGAAGTCTACCACCAGTGTAAAGTAGCTAAACACTCTACCTGACATTTGCCAGTTGAATGTATAGAAGTGTATCGGATGAGCCATTAGGTGAGGTAAGCTTGGAACTAAATTCAGCTGATGTCCTTGGATGAACTGAGACTGAGTTTGTAACCCATCTGAACTAATGCTGTGCTTACCTGGCAAAATGGTTAACATGGAAAACAAACCCTCAAGTCCAGCCTAAAGAGTTGATAGTTGCCTTCCATCATATTTGACATACTTGACATACTGTTTGATGGTTACTCACAGTATGAGTAGTGCATTGTTGAGTATATTATTTTTTTCAGACATTTTTAAGTTCTTGAGCTTTATTAAAAACCACTTCCATCTTTATGCTTGTGTTATTTTCAAAGTTAAATAAAAGTGGGAGTTATAAAATCACTCATATGCAGAAAAGATAATGAAATATATCAAACTACTTGTCATAAAGTAAAATGGGCAAGTTCCTCAATATGTGCCAGCATGACTGTTTGTATTACCTTGCTGAATGAAGTAACGCTAATGCAAGTTATTACCTGCATCCCAGCACTGGAGACTATCTGCCGTCATCCATCATCGTCCCTGACACCCACAATTATAACCTGGACTATGCAGAGAGCAGGTTCTTACAGAAACATGACAGCAGGCTACTGATATAATTGCATCCTTGCTCATAGTCATGTCTAGCTCTGCTTTGTTAATGGTCTTCATTTCCCCTCTCTTCCACAATACTCCAGGTGGTATCTGATATGCACAGTCACTGCAGGTGGAGGCTGAAACTCATCACCAAGAGCCATGTTAACTCTGTCAATTATTTAGATTTGACTTTGGCAATATATGCTTTATAATACAAATAACATTTTAGGACTGTTTCAACAACAAATTATGTATGATGTGCTACAAAATCATTTGGGAGAAGAATGGCTTGCTGCACTGTACAAAAACATGACACACATGCTCTTACACATTACTAATGCTGTCAGGACCTAATTTGATTGTATCCCCATTAAACGAAAAATTCTTTATAATAATTTTTTTTTTCTTTTTTTAATTTCATGCATGAGGTTGAAAAGTTGCAGATCGGAAAATGAAAAGCTGCACTAAAGTATTTGGATGAAGTGGTTTCTTCTTCTACTTCATTTGATTTTTCTCCTTCTTTAATTCTTATACTTATTATTATTATTCGCCTTTTTCTGCTGCTGCTGCTGCCGTTACTGCTGCTTCTGAAAAAACAGAGCAGTTTCTTTCATATTGCCATACAGTGACTATTTCTACAGAGAGTCAAAAAAAGGAAAGTGAAGCTTGGTTTTACAGCTACTTTCCAGGAATCTTTTAAATTAAAGTGTGCTATTTAGCACTAATAACAGTAATAGTCATCCAAATCTAGTCCAATGAGGACCAAGATAATCAAAAGAAGATATTTCCACCTTCAGTAATTTATACTGCTGCACCAAACTGACATTTATGTCAAGATGTCCAGTCTAGCTGGGTTGCAAAACAATTTGCAGGTCTTCAGCACCTGTGGGCAGGCTAAAACATTAATTTAGCCTGCCCACATTACTTCGAACTTGGAAACTATTTAATTAATGCCAAATTATGTACGGTACTATGTAAAATTCGGATTCTCCAGAGTCCACACCCTCATTTCTTCATATTTGGCTACCAAAAAGCTTCACCAGAAGTGTATGGAGGCTGTAAGGAGAGCGCTAAAACAGTGAGTGTTTGTAAAATATGGTAGAGACTCTCTCATGGTTTGGGGTTAAATCCCCAACTAGTGCCACTGGGGATTTTTGAGAACTGATGAACTTGTGAAAACACAAAAGTACAGTCAGATTTTCATCTACCATGCAATAACATCATGTAAGTGATCCCAAACACACATGTCAATGCAATATAAGCATACCTGGTTAGAGAAATACACACAGGAACATCATTAGTCATGGACTGGTCTTCCCAGAACCTGGAACTCAGCTTGTAATGGTCAAAAAAAGAAGTAAAGAATTGAAAAGTGTTTGTTTATTTTTACCAATTCTCATATTTATTCACATTATGAGCAGTGATGGGAATAACGGCGTTACAAGTAACGGCGTTACTATCTAACTAATTACTATTCCTATCGTTACAACCCTGTTACAGTTACTATAAAGAAAATGCGGTACGTTACTATTTTTCAACAAACAGACGGTTGAAGCTGTGTTCAGCTTACCGCATCTTATATCAGTTGCACAGAAGTAGGTGTAAGTAATCTGGGCGCTACAGCTTTAAGCAGCTGTGCGCGCTCCCGCGGGCGGTAATCACGATCACTGTCTAGCACAGGGGTCACCAACACGGTGCCCGCGGGCACCAGGTCGCCCGCAAGGACCACATGAGTCGCCCGCGGGCCTGTTCTAAAAATAGCTCACCATAACAACTTACCAGTAAGCTGCATCTATTTTTATTTTTTCTTGCTATTTTTTTTAATCACAATTGCATTGGCGTTAATTTGTTAGAGATAATATATAAAAAAATGTTTATTATTAAATATTAGATCATGATCTAATATTTAGTGCTAGCTGGTCTCCACGGAAACAGTTGCCGTGAAGACCAGCAAAGGCAAAGGTGAGGAGATGAGGAAAACATGGCGGAAAAAAGGAAGAAAACATATAATTTTCACAGTGAATGGGAGGAAGAGTTCTTTTTTACCACTGTGAAAGATTCATGCGTGTGTCTCATTTGCGGGGCAACTGTGGCAACGGCAAAGCGGCACAACGTGGAGAGACATTTCCGAACGTGTCACACAAGCTACCATGCTAACTACCCAAAGGGCAGAACACTGCGAGCGGAAAAGGCCCGCGAATTAAAGGCAGGTTTGAGCAAACAGCAGTCTTTTTTCACGAGACCGGTGAAAAACTCTCAAAAAGGAACCGAAGCCTCATTTAGAGCTACACATTTCATGATTAAGAAAAAGAAGGCATTTTTAGACGGGGAGTATTTCAAAGAAGCAATGATGATAATTGCAAAAACTGTGCTTAAAGACGAGAAATATGGAAACGATGTAATCTCCACTCTCTCTGATGTCCAGCTGGGGGCAACTACAATTGTTAGAAGAGTGTCGGCTATGTCCGGGAACTTGGCCGATCAGTTGGATCAGGATCTGGCAAAGTGCAGTTGGTTTAGCATCCAGTGTGACGAGTCCGTCGACAGCAGCAGTACAGCACAGCTGATGGTCTTTATCCGGATGGTATTTGATGGTTTCTCCACAAAAGAAGAACTTCTGACACTACTGCCGCTAAAGACAACAACGAAGGGAGTTGACATCTATAACGCGGTGAAGGAGTTTTTCGCGAAGAAAAAGGTACCGTTGGAAAAGCTGGTATCAGTGACTACCGACGGGGCTCCTGCTATGATCGGCCGACATACGGGATTCATCGCTCACTGTAAAGGTGACACAGAGTTCCCAAACTTCATGCATTACCACTGCATCATTCACCAGCAGGCGTTATGCGCAAAGGTGATCGGCTTCGAGCACGTCATGACTCCCGTCGTGAAGATCATAAACAGCATCCGCTCCAGAGCTAAACAGCACAGAACATTCAAGGTGCTATTGGAGGAGCTGTCAGCTGAATATGGTGACCTTCTACTACATACGGAAATCCGATGGCTCAGCAGGGGACGGATTTTGCTTCGTTTTTTGTCACTTTTGGGTGAAATCAAGGAGTTCATGCAATCCAAAGGGGAAGACACATCTCTGCTGGAGGACACTGAGTGGACACTTGACCTTGCGTTTTTAACAGACATTACTGGGAAACTGAACTATTTGAACTGTGAGCTGCAAGGCAAAGGTAAGACTGTTGCTGACATGATAAGTGCTTTAAATGGATTTAAAGCCCAGATGAACATTTTCTCTGTGCATTTACAGAGAAAAAAGGTGCTGCACTTTCCCTCTGTGCAGATGGTGCTGAAAGACAATGCTTCTGCATCTGAGACTTTTGACAAAGTTGCAGAAAAGTACACTCAAGTCATAAACCGACTTGGTCAAGAGTTTGAGAACAGGTTTTGTGACCTTGATCAGCTTGAGCCATGTGTCTCATTTGTTTCCAATCCTTTCATGAATGTGGACACAACATGCATTGCTGAGCAACTAAGTTCAATGTTCAGCTTGGATGCTGGACAGGTGGAAATCGAAATTGTAACATTGCAAAATGATGTCCACCTCAAAGCCTATCTGGGTGCACCAAACTTTTGGTGCCTTGTTGACACAGAAAAGTACAGTGGTGTGTGCACAGCAGCTATGAAGGTTGCCAGCCTGTTTGGTTCAACCTATCTTTGTGAATCAGCCTTTTCTGACATGAACTTCATCAAGAACAAACACAGAACACGCCTCTCCGATGCACATCTGCAAGACTCACTCAGAGTCGCAGTGTCAAGTTATACCCCAGATTACAACACACTGGTGAACAGCATGCAATGCCAGGTTTCCCACTAACAGACAAAGAAAGCCATATTAGATGTTCTCAGTGGCAACATTACAGTGTCATGTCAAAGTTGAATTTAATTATTGAAAAACAAATGTGTTTGTTAAGTGTAACATGTGACAATTTGCTTTAAAATGCTGCCAATTTGGTGAAAAGTTCTGTAAAATTTGAAAGTTGATTTTTTGTATGTTACATACATACAAAAATAATGTATGTAACAGTGCATGATTTGTTAAAATTTGTTAGTGGTAAGTGAAAATGTTGTAGAAGTGATCACTTCAAAATGTAAATACTTGCAGAGATATATAGAAATAAAGCGTTGCATATTGATATTTATGTTTCCTACCTTGTTTCCTAATTGCATTCTTTATAATTATGGTGAAAAATAATTAACATAATTAGTGTCCGTACATAGATGAATATCATTAATTATTAATGATAACACATAATTAAGTTAAACTGAGGAAATTTGTTATTTGAGAAGTGTGTGTCAAACTGGTAGCCCTTCACATTAATCGGTACCCAAGAAGTAGCTCTCACTTTCAAAAAGGTTGGTGACCCCTGGTCTAGCACAACACCTGCAGCTAAGGGGGCAAAACTATTGCATGAGTCAAAGCTGTTATGATGATGTTTCACCCCAATTTAACATCGCCGCTGTAGGAATTAGAATCAAACTTATAAGAAAGGAGACCCCTTGGACATCAATCAGCGTGATGAGAACTATTGAAAACAAAAGAAAGAATCTTTGGAAAAAAGCCAGCAGCCAGACACCAGGGCCCTGTTTCAGGAAGCCGGTTTAGAAAACTCAGAGTGAAAAATGATACGCAGGGTTGAGTAACCCCGAACTGTCCAACTCGGAATATTCGGTTTCAGAAAGGCTGATAACAATTAGTTCAATCAACGCGGAGTTGCGTCAACCCCAAGTGAAGCGCGCGGACGAGGATACATAAAGCCCTGATAAGCGGAGCACAGATTAAGCGAGTCACCATGGAGACGGAGGGAAAGAAGGCGCGGTCAATGTATTTCACAGCGCTTGAGGCCGAAATTCTGATGGCAGCATATGCCGATAACATGCAAATTCCACGGAAAAAAGTAACACAGCCACAGCTGCAAAAGAAAGGGAGCATGCATGGCAAAACATAGCCGACAGAGTCAATGCGTGAGTGTTAATTTAAACATTGATCTAGGGATTTCCACCCATTTAACACGTTATTTTATCATATGTTATTTTATTTGTTATTTTATACATTTTATTTTGTGATGTGATGTGAGCGCAGGTGCAACCCAACAGGCCCCAAACGTTCCTGGCAGCAAGTAAAAATGAAATATAAAAATATAGTCCAAACAGGTAAGGTGTAATTGTATTATGAGCCATAGTGCTTGGTCTGTTTGTCCCATGTAAACCAATTGCAGTTAGAGGCTACATTAATTTTCTTTCTGTAAGCACTTATTGAAATTATCTGAGCACATTACAAGTACATATTTGCTTACTCTGTATGCTCAAATGTGACCCGTTATAGCCAACAGAAAAAAAGCGGAGGCCCGAAAAACAGGTGGGGGTCCTCCACCACCACCACTCACAGAGGCTGAGCAGTTGGCCCTCAGCGAAAACAGTGGGCGCCCTGTGGCTGAAGGCATCTCTGCGGGGACATCCTCTGAGTCAATAACCCCGCAAGACACAAGTGCCTACATAGGGGGTAAATTCAAAATAATACATGATGTGCATACATCCTTTCTTCACAGTCACCTTTGCAGTGCTACTCATTCATTTGATAAACTCTTTACCATAATGAATTATTTTGTAGTGAAGTTATTTTCCTACTGATCTTGCCTTCCCTCAGTCTTGGTTGTCTTTGAGAGCATAATGACAATGAAGTGTAAGGTGATTGGTATGTTTGTTAATTGCCATTTGGTCCCTTGTAAGTTATAAGTGACCTGTATAAACCTCATATTCTATCAGTTGATGGTGATGGTGTACTGCATCTGGTGCAGCCTCCTGTTGAGCCAGACCAACATGCAGTTGTGAGTAATACTCCACAGATTATGAGTTTACAGTAGAACAGCAATGTTGTTTATTTCTTTACTACAGGAAAATAATGAAGAAACATTGACAGCTGTTACAGAGGAGGAAGCAACAGAGACACTTTATGAGGTTTACATCTTTTAATACTTTGTGTACAGGAAACACAGGCGACCAATAAAGCCAGTTGAACAAAAAATCTGTTTATTCTTCTTTCAACATGTTGAGGTGATGGGTCAAAGGAAATGATTGTGACATATGGTGTCTCTGACTGCGCTTCCATCTTGTATGTCCGTGGGAGGGTCAGGATGTTCATGGTTTGGATCACTGCTGATGTTTGGTTCAGAAGGACAGTGTTCTCCTCTAATTGTGGCAATGTTGTGAAGAATCACACATGCCACAATAATGTCACATGCCCTTTCTGGGGTGACCCTGAGTCTTTGAAGGCACTGGAACCGGGCCTTAAGCATTCCGATAGTCATTTCAATTCTGGCTCTTGTCCTGCAATTAGCCAGATTATATCGCTGCTGTGGGCCCGGTTCAGGGTCAGGGTAAGGGGTAAGCAAATAGGGTAAACATGGATACCCCCTATCACCAAGCAAGTAGCCAGTGAACTCTCCTAAGACAGAAGGATACACTTCAGTTCAAATGTCCCTGAAGCAATTGGTCTTTATATATTTTAAAGTATTCTCAACTCACCATGTCCAAATTTTGTGCTCAGTGTACATTCACGGAATATTTGTGAGTCATGGACAGAGCCTGGCCACTTGGCTTCCACATTTGTGATAATGTTGGCAGCATCATATATGATCTTCACAGTGCAGAGAACACAAATTAGCATCCATTACTATAATGAAATAATTTGTTAGTTTGAAATGCTACAGGGAACTATGTACCTGCACATTAATGCTGTGGAAAGACTTCCTGTTCACATAGTCTCCTTCATTTACTGAAGGAGCAATGATTGGAATGTGAGTGCCATCTGTACAGCCAATCACGCCTGGGAACCGTGAAAATAAATGTAAAATTTAAGTAGTAGTCCAAGTATCACCACATCATAAATTAAGTTTTGGTCATCCTGATACCTGCAATTTTGTGGCATCCCTCTTTGATGAATCTTGTGGGTCTGTGACCGGGGAACACCACAGACGAGTGCAGGAGACGTTTCAGTGCAACTGTAACATTCCTGACTGCCCGACAGACGGTAGCCTTGGAAACGTGCTCAGCGTCACCAATATTATACAGAAAGCTCCCGTTTGCAAAAAACCGAAGTGCAATACAAATAATATGTACAGAACTGAGAGGATGTCCACGATGTGTCACATGCGTAATATATGGCCTGAGGATGTTATCCAAATAACTTATAGATTGTGCTGAAGAACGGTAACGTTCACACAGAAAATCATCAGGAAATGATAAAATGTCCAAACGCGCTCTGATCACTCTCTCCCGGCAGAGAGCTCTGCGGAGAATTTGGGCTTCACGATCTACTGGCTCTTCAAGGACGGGGCACGCCATGTCTGACACTTCCTACTGTCAGGTTTCCGACAAAGGGGCGGAGACAGTCAGGGTTAGTTGTAGTAAACCTGCTAGGGGGCAGGTTAGCTTCACGGAGTGTGTCGTCATAGTGACTCACTGAGGCTTCATCTGAACTCGCTTTGTGAAACCGAAAACCCAGAGTTTTCGTTAACTCAGGGTATACTTACTCAGTTTTTCCACTAAACCGGCTTCCTGAAACAGGGCCCAGGGGACGATAGAGACTATTTGGCTTCATTTTTGGGGAGCTGTCGCGTCGTCCATTTTTTCTACAGTCATTGGTCAGAACAATGAGGCGACTGCTGTCTCCAGGTAGAAAAAGGAGTGATACACCTGCTGCTGTCAGACCTGCAGGTATCAGGCTGTGATGTTCTCCTTTATAGTGGACAGAAATTATTGTTTTGGAGTGGCACAAATAATTTCTGTTGCATCTTATTGAATGCAGAACAGCTGATTGTTATGTAAATAGTTTGAAATGGTTATTGGTAAAAGGTTAATGGATGCAAATAACTTTGTTGTTTGCAAAACTTGTGCATAGGATTTTAAAATTGACAATTTATATTTGCATTCAAAGTTATGAAATATGATTCATTAAACATGTTTGTGGTTGTTACAGTAAAAATTATAACTTTTTCTACTCTGATTTTATGTTTTTTGTCCGATTGTAAATCAATTGTGTTAATACAGTATGTCAAAATGAAAACATAACTGTAAATTCAGACACGTGAGGTTGTGCTGAAAAGGATGATACCAAACAAGGCAAAGTAAATAGTTTTTAAAGGGAAAATGTGGAGGGAAAATCAAAAGTAGTTAAAAATGGTCAATTATACCCTGGACCCCAGAGGGTTAAACGTTTTTTTTTAAAGTAATGCAATAGTTACTTTTCAAGTAATTAATTACTTTTAGAATATTGTAACTCAGTTACTAACTCAGTTACTTTTTTGAAGAAGTAACTACTAACTATAATTAATTACTTTTTCAAAGTAACTTGCCCAAAACTGATTATGAGACCAGGGATGCCAGTTTTATATATAATTTAAATACTGGGTCTATTTTAAATAAATCAATTACTGAACCCATATTTGCTTATAACCCAACCTCCCACCAGCCCTTCATTTAGCTGTTTGAAAAGCTATTTAGCCTAGCCCAAGCAGATTTTTAACATGGATAGTGGTGATCTTAAAAAATACAATATATTGATCAATATTGAGCTGATGTGAAATCATTTATGACAGTAACTTATTATCACTGGCTCTCCTGTCTCCCTCCCCTCAGCCCCTAACTGTCACATCAGATGGTGCCCCTCCCTGAGCCTGGTTCTGCCAGAGGTCTTCCTGTTAAAAAGGAGTTTTTCCTTCCCACTGTTTCCAAGTGCTTGCTCATAGGGGGTCGTTTAATTTTTGGGGTTCTCTCTGTATTATTGTAGGGTCTTTACCTTACAATACAGAAAGAGCTGTTGTTTTGATTTGCACTATATAAATACAATTATATTGAACTGAACGATGCATGTTTTAGAAAAAAAATTTATTGTAAGAAGTTGTGGATTACTGATTTACACCCTGCCTGACTCTGCACAGATTTGTCATGTACTGATGGAAATACGAAAATGGCACCCAAGAGCAGACTCAATACCCAAGTTGAATGTTTTGCAAGGTTTCTTTTTTTTTTTGTTTTTTTTTAACAAAATGTGACTTTAAACAAGAACATGGCTAGAAACTGAAACTGGGGAACTAGAGCTGAGGAAGGTCGAGGGCGGAGAAATACTTAAACACAGGGAGCACAGGGAGAGCCAAGAGGTGAGTGTGTATGGCCTTGGGGTGTGCTTACCTGCAGACTGGGGGGAGGTGTCCATAAAAGTGTCCAGTGGGGTGAGCAAGGTGAAGGAGGATATCTAGTCCCAGAGGAGTGACGACAGGCAGGAGGGCAGCCGGGTGAACAATGTGACTATGGAAGTCCTTAGATCTGACTGTAGTAGCTGAAGCAGTTCAGACCAACACTGAAGCATGAACATGGCAGTAGGCAAATCTGGTAGGAACTGAGGACAGAGAGCAGCATTAGATACAGGACAGAAGGACCATGGAACTGACCAAGGAAGTCAAGTTACCACCAGAGGTCTGGACACCTCTTGCACACCCTGGAAAATCCCCACTCACTCCCAAAACAGGATTAGTCGGTGCCTTTGTGTTAGTTAGTGGACTAACTATGCAACATCAACACTCATGAAATGATTGAAGGGTTTTTATCAACAGATAAATGAAAATTACTAAAATAAATAACTAATATAAGCTGATAAGATCAGCTGGCCAATATATCAGCTGGGTTCTACTATTTACACAGAATTTATATTACTCACAATATCTAATCTGATTTAAAGTGTACCTCCCCAGTTCAAGCTATTCAGGATATTATCAGAATCCATGCTTGTCAAACATGCTGATAAGAATGGGAAGATCGTCTCCAAAGAAACTCAGCCATTCTGGATATACATTTCCATCTCCTGGAAGACTTTGGAAGCACATTTCATCAGCTGAACAGCCAACAATAGCACGCCTCCAATATTCTACTCATATCATGTGGGTGTTATGGGTTCACGCTAAAGCTTCACAGTGCATTTCATCTGGCTCTTTGTTGTGTTTTTGCAAGGAGTAATGGCCGAAAACCACATGCTCAAAATTTCTAAATATATTGAATATTTTTGAGATGCAGGAGACAGACTGTAGTACTTTTTATAGTTGCCACACAAGGGAAATGTTAAGTTACTCCATTGTTTGGAGCTTGGCAGGTTTGGGTGTCAGGTTGATGCCAACACACATTAAGGAATTTGAGTCACTGAACTGGACCTTTCTGACATATTTTGGTGCTGAATTATGCTCACCTGATAGAGTTAGTTACTGCAATTCTTCAAGTTAATTTTCATGTTTGCACTTCTGTATGTGGCAGTTGTCTAGATCTGTCCGGATACAATTTATGGATGATTATTGCAAAGCATGTCAGCTTTGGCACTCAACCCCTGCAAATATTGTCACTTTTTTTTTTTGTCAAAGAATAAAAATGCCCAAAATTCCGAACTCAAAGAAGTTATGGCCATCTTTTATAAACAGTTTATGGTACAACCTTGCCTATTTTTCAAACCACAGTATGTCTGAGAGCTGCACTGCGCTCTGAGTAACGAGGCTGCTGGTGGAAAAAATAGTTTTTCTTTCTTCTATGATGGATTTGAGTCCAGTGAGACATTAAACAAGCTGTTACTCTTTGAATCTGAGCAACTGACACCAAAACCTGACATCAGTATCTGTCGTTTTTCCTCCACTGCCTTTCTGCTATTTAATGTTGTTAGAATGTTTAAGAACATTCTACCTTTAAAAATTGTCAACAACAGATAACCCCCTGAGCAAGAAAACACAACGCTCACATCAACACAGAGAAGCCTTTATTTCATCTTTATTTCATCTTTTGACATGAAGAGCTAAAGGCATCCTCTATGAAGTTGTTTATTGAGTCACTCACACAGACTCACACAGACACACACACCTAAAAAAGGACTCAAGCATGTGGAAAAACCCAAGGCATTACTTGTGATTTATTCATTTAATAACCACAATCATTTTTCTCTATTTGGGTGCATTAGCCCGAAGAGAAAAATTGTTACAAATGCAAGTAAAGAAGAAATGGTGAACAGAGGGTAAAAAAAAGAGAAGGACATTGTAGAACTACATTTGTGGGTCTGACCTTCTACCAGCCGATGACATGACTGCCAGGATGGTAAAATCTGCAGTACACATAAATCATGGCAGGTGAGAAGATGTACTGGATTATGGAAATGAGGCATAAAAGGTTTGAGTGAACCGATGAGCATGATGTAGCTGAGTACATGTCACCTTTCCGTGTCCATTTCCTTTTTTCTGGAATTGAACGTGAGCAAAAGATGGATATTTTGTCTGGCTTCTGTTCATTTGTTTGTTCCTTTTTCCCTTCTAGCCACTTCTGTCCCAGCCTTATATTCAAGCTATCTTCAGTACTTCACTTATTCACAGCTGTTAGTAGAAAAAAAATGACTCCTCATTCTCTTGCCCAGAAGCAGCTCCATGCTCTGACTTGTATGCACTAGTGAAATACATATCATTTCTGAAGTCTCCAGGTCATAACACTGTGAGACAGTAAGTGTAATGGTCCATGTGTCACTGATGCAGGGTTTTGAAGGAGATGTGTAAGGGTTTTCTAGTTTCGTATTTATTATGATAATTTCTGTTTTGCTTTCAAATTCTTTATTTATTAGTCTTCTGGTGTTATTTTTATATTGATGATCCTGTTTTCTGTTACTTTAGTTTATTTATCCCCTTTTGTGTTCCCATTCTTCATCGTCTGTCTCTGTGTCAAGTATGTGTATCCATATATCAGTTATTTCCTGTTTTATTTTGATAGCCTCTTGTCACGTGTGCTTTGCATGTGGCCCTATTTCCCTGTCTCATAATTATATTCAGCTGTCCTCACACTTGTTGCCTGTTCCCTCATTAACCTTTGCATTTATATATTTTCTCAATGATCCCTTGTCCTTTCTTATGTTCTCCATCATGACCGTGTCCTTCCTTCTGTGTTTACAGGGGAATTGCAGATCATTTGTTCCTGACGAGTCTGGCAATAAAGCAGCTTTTGAGATTAATTTTCTTCATTTCTGATTCCTACATCTGGGTCCCAACTCCTGTTTGCTACACAGCCCATGTTGACTATAATTTTCATGCTTTCCTGAAAATGTTTAAGTCCAAAAACTAGCAAGGGGATGAGGAATGAATCAAGAACTATATTAAATGAATTCTTCAGAAGGTCACAGTTAACGGTTCATGTAATGAAAATTAGAAAATTAATCCAAAATTTGCGCTAGAGCTGCTAAATGTCCCTATGCATAGGAGTGGAAAGAGTCGCAACGTGTCACGGTACTGGGTCTGCAACTCAGTGTTTTGTGTATTTTAGTTTCATTCTTTGATTATTGCATGTTTTCAGTGTTTCCTGTTTTATTTTGAAAGAGTCTTGTGTCTTTATTATTGTGTTTAGGTTCACTTCAACTGTACCATAGTTCAGGTTCTTTTGTGTCAGCTGCTTCCTTATGTGTTTCCACTTCCACTGATTACCCCAAGTGTGTATTTAGTCTGTGTTTCCGTTCACTCATTCTCAGGTCATCTGTTATTTCACTCTGTAATCGTCATAGTGTTCACAGTTTTTCAGTTTCATAGTTGTTCATTGCCTGTACTAAGTTTAGTTGTCGTTTTCTGTTTTTCTCCTTATCGTTCTTGTTGCCTTTATTCATCCCTAATAAACCTCGCTTTTGTTTTACAAACCAGCTCCATCTCCTGTAGTGTCTGCTCTAGCGTCCGTTTAAAATACGTGGGCGCTCCCCGCCACGACACACCGTCAACGGTTTGGTTTGTACTGGTTTGGTTTTTGGTTTGGTCCAGTGTACTTTTTTTTAATATTTTGTATTTTATGCTATAAATTGATAATCCACCATTCACAGTTTTTAAAATATCAAGAACATGCCATTACTCTCAAGGACGTGTCATGTAGTCACACAAAACCTGAACGAATGAGGCACTTTGGTGTAAAGCGCATCAGGGTTAAGTTAAAGCTAGGTGAGACTTTTGCGCAGTAAACGTGGAGATATTGCTAATTTTAGAATATTTTAAAACTGTTTGCCTTAAATTCACTTTGACAGTGAATGATCAATTATTCACCCTCCAATCCTAACGAAAGAATATGTTTCCTTGATGCTAAACTACACTGTGACTGCTGTCTTTGAGATGTTTTGTGCAAGTTCAGCACAGAAAGACTGAACTGACTGATATTTACAGGATATATTTATCAAAAGGAAATGGCTCTCAATGTTGTGATCTCATAATTAGTGCAAACAAAAGACCTTTATTGCTATTTTCAGGCCATCAGTATAAGGTAAACAATAAGATCAAGCAGCACTATACTTTCCTTTCTTTAAAATAAACTTTTTTTCAGTTTTCTTTCTCTGAGAGAATAGTGTACTCATAAATATTATATATACAATAATAATAATGTGTTTTATTAGATCTTGCAGCAAATTGATGCATTCTCATAAATTATAAGATTCTCAAATTCAACAACGACAGAAACGCAGCCTATAATTTCCTCCTGAGTGACGGTGAAAAAAGGCTTTGGGGCTCTAGTCTCTGTTGCATGGAGCTCTCCACATGATTATCATTATTATTATTATTATTATTGTTGTTGTTATTATTATTATTATTATTATTATTATTATAACAAAAATAAGTTCATGGCAGATGAGATAATACAGTTGTGGTTATTGTTACATAGAATGAAAAGGTAAATGTTGCAGACGTATTCTGTCCAGTTTAAAAAGAATAGACGGTATGGCAGAGACTTGTATCTTGTATCCAGGACACTAAATCTGTGCAGATAGTCCTGAACATCTTTGTATCTGCTGTCCAGGTTGTTAGTGATGACTTTCTTAGCATTTATGATGGTGGAACTGTACTCTTTATAGTTTCCATGTCATCTTTTGAAAATCATCACTGAAAATTAGGGGTATGTTTCTGTGCTCATGAGATTCATCAGTCTTCAGAGGATGGTTGGTTTTCTAAATGATATTCCCAAAAGGAACATAAATAGCAGCTGTAAATGAGACTAATGAGAACTGCAACAGTGAAGAAGTGAAGCATTGCAGACCATAAAACCAAATATCATGAAAGATAATAAAATGGTCCACTGAGCTTTGTAACTACAAGGAACACCTTTGAAATTACAACATATTAGGTAACCCACTGTCGATGTAAAATTTGTACAGCTGTCAGTCTAATCAACCAAACAAATCTAAGCACAGTTAATAATTTCAATTATTTTTTTTATTTATTATTTAAGTGTGAAATGTAACATCAGTGTTAATAGATTATTCACTTCATAGAATATTTTAAAAAGTGAGTCAATTCAATCCAATTCAGTTTTATTTGTACAGCGCCAAATCACAACATCAGTCGTCACAAGGCGCTTTATATTGTAAGGTAGACCCTACAATAATACATACAGAGAAAAACAATCATGTGACCCCCTATGAGCAAGTACTTTGGTAACAGTGGGAAGGAAAAACTCCCTTTTAACAGGAAGAAACCTCCAGCAGAACCAGACTTAGGGAGGAGAGGCCATCTGCCAAGACCGGTTGAGGAGAGAGAGGAAGACAGAATAAAGGACATGCTGTGGAAGAAAGCCAGAGATTAATAACAAGGATGATTCAATGCAGAGAGGTCTATTAACACATAGAGAGTAAGAAAGGTGACTGAAGAAGAAATACTCAATGCATCATGGGACATGGTCATCGCTCTGTTTATAAATGATGTGCACCTATAAGCAGAAGTTTGGAGCATGAGTATTCCCTTCATGAATACGTATATCAACACATGAGTTCATATATAATAAACTGTAGCACATCATGCTCACTTTCAACATATATGTGAAGTTTACATTTTCTCCTTGTGCCTGCATCAGTTCCCTCCAGTTATTCCAGCTTCCTCCCATGGTCCAGAATGTGCATGCCATGTGCGTGTTGAGTTATTTTGTGATAAAGTGAGGTATATAAAGTACTTCCAGTGTTGAGAATAAAGTAAAACTATGATTAAATATAACATGTAGTATAAAGTACTTTGAGTACAGTGCAAATAGGAAAGTTCTATACAAATGTGAGTCTATTGTAAGCTGCAGAGCTCAGCCTAGGAGACATAGATGAATATAATTGGACAGATGCTGAGTAAATGTGAAATGCATGCTGTAATTGTAAACTGTTGCTACTGTGTAACCAAACTGCCCAGGGTCTAAGGAGCTTGCAAATAAAAGCGTCTGGACTTCTTTAAGTTGCTTTCAGCTCCTTAGACTATGATGACCTGGATGACTGAGAACCTTCACAGACAAACTGCCCATGGCACACTAGGAGGCCCTGGACTAAGGCTTGCATGGCTGCCTAGCAAACAAGGCAGAAGGAACAGGAGATAATCTGCAGAGGTAGGTAGACTAGAAGAAGATATACTGCAGACTAAAACCTTAATACCATGTATGTGGTGACATTACACCTGCTAATGAGGGAATTCAATAAATATTGATTGAATTAAAAAAAGAGCTGATTTCTTTCCATTCTACCCACTGGATATACAAATCATACATTTCAGTGTTAGCAGAAAATATGACAGCAAAAGGAGCCTATGTATATTAGTACTGGGATAATGTTGTTTTTGAAGAGACCACATGCTTAGCTGCAGAGAAAGAGTGTGCACATTACTCTTAGCACATGGTGTACCGCATCCTATTTATAAAGAGATTCTTTTGAAAAGCAGAACACAAAACAATTCTTACACCCTTAAAAAATAAAAAAGCAGGTTTCTGCTGTGTTTTCTTTTTTTGTATCCTCTCATCTTCTACTTTTCTGTTCTGTTTTTCTCCTTTGTAAGTCGTGGCTGTGTTGTGATAGAAATGGAGCCTACCTCTCTAACCACTGCCACCCTTTCATTTTTCACTAGCTCTTTTATTCTATTAAGGGTCTACTATCCTGTGAACATTTTCATGCTTTTCTTAGAAATAATTACCTGTTCACAGCTTTTATTCAGTGCAGTCATCTTGTCACCTAATTTCTGTGTTTCTTTGCCCAACTTCCAGCTGACCTCCAGCAGCGGCAAGGTCCCTGCATACAAATGAAAGGTAGGGGCCTGTATTCCCACCCATTATAAACTTAAACAATAGTGAGGTAATGTTCTGTACCTGTTTTCTTAAAAAAAAAAAAAAGAAATGTCACTCAAGCTTTTAATTACATTTAAATGAGTGCAAAAACTAGATATTTAGAAAGTAGAGCAAGAAGTTTGCAAATAAATTAATTAGAATAAGCAATTGCTACATTAATTATGGAATGAACTGCAGGGTCATTCTGTAAGAAATAAGCAGATCAATAAGTTAATGTTAATGTTGACCCATTAGACTGGTACTTGTTATGGTCTTAGTTGTTGTTGCTGCTGTTGTTGTTATTCTTCTCAAACGCCTCTTACAGTTTCTCTTTGTTTTTGAATACTAATTCTTGGATTTTTATTTGAATTCTCAGTTACTGTTTCTGTAGATGTTCTCTTTCATGTGTCCCATGTTTGCCTGGGTAGTGCAAAGCCAGTCCTCAGGCAGTCATGGTCAGCTCGACTATCTGCAGTATCTCATGTGATTTCATGCCATTAGTGTTCCCATTCTGTTCCCTCAGTCTCGTCTCTGTTTTTGTCTTTTGTCTCTGTCAGGTCTACATGTTGTGACTTCCTGTTTTACTTTGGTGGTCTTTAAAGCTCTTGTGCTTTGTCTAGTTCTACTTCCTCTCTCACCATCTGTAGTTAGTTTCAGCTGTGTTCCCACCTGTTGCCTCCTCATCCTGTAAGGATCAGTTGTCTTAGCCTCCATCAGCTCTGTGTTTTCTCTCACTTATAGCTGTGTTCCTCCCTGAGGTATAGTTTTGGTTTCCTTCTTTCTGTTCTGCTGTCATTTTGTGCTTTTGTAAAAGCTCGGCAATAAGGCTGCTTTTTAGTTTGCTTACCCCTCATTTCCAAATCCCGCATTTTTGGTCTAACTGCCTGCTACGCAGTCATTTGACAGTTTGCTTTTTTCTTTTAAATTTTGTCATTGTTTTGGGACAGAGGGATTGTAAACCTAGAATATTTATAGAGACAAGTGTTCTATCTGCCAGGGTCACAGAACACAGTCAGAACATTGTGTACAAACAAGAACTCACATATCAACATGTGGTACAGCTGGCAGTTACATGGAAACAGATTAATATGATGCAGAGCCCTTTCTTCTGTAAGGTCAGCTTGATACAGGAAAGTAGCAGCGTCTCTAAAACTTTCATTACATTCCCTCCTTTTGATGGTTCATTGATCACACAAGTATTTTGCAATTATGACATAAACATCAGACCCAACAGTCCAGACAGGTTAAAAGTAGGTTATCGTCGTGTTTTACAGAAAGCTTGATGTTGTTTTTGCATGCTTTCGGCACTCTTGGGCTACGTCCACACGTACACGGATATTTTTGAAAACGGAGATTTTGCGTTTTCGTTTTAAAAAATAATCCCGTCCACACGTAAACGCAAAAATGAAGGAAAACGCTGCTAGGAACATGCCAAAGCAACAGGTGGCGATATATTCCTAACCATGTAGAAATGTTGGCCAATCAGAAGTCTAGATGCCTGGGAAATAGTAAACAAAGATGGGGCATAGAAGCAGAACCGAGTCCTATGTGTGGAGGGACAGTAACTGTGTGTGTATGTGTAAGCATTTAAACACTGCAGAGAGTACAATTAACAGTAACAGTATTTTGTCTAAGTCCCCCATTGTAGAAATTCATTTCACTGAAACAATAACGTGGCGCATAGTGTGACGTCAAAAAAGGCGCACACCTTTGATGCTGCGTTTTCTCCGTTTTCCTCGTCCACATGTAAATGCAAAAATGGAGTTTTCGAAAATCTCCACCCTGGCAGGCGTTTTTAAAAATCTCCGTTTTCAGTGACCAAAAATGGCATTCACGTGTGGACAAAAGGTGCAAACGCATAGAAAAATCTGCATTTTCAAAAATACCCGGGTACGTGTGGACGTAGCCTTGGTGTGTAGCAATGACTACAAGAGACAGAGTCCATCTTACACTGAAACATCATTTTCCCAAAGGGCCAAATTAGAAAATGGGACTGCTGTCAAGAGACAAACCAGTAAACTGGATTTAGTTCTGCTCAGTATGAATTTTATCCTTTCATGAAACTGCTACTGGTAAAAGTAGATGTTAGAGTGACTGTAGGTAATCTTTTTCTTCTTTTGGCTGCTAACTTTGGATTCACCACAACCACAACAATCTGCTTCCATTTCACCCCAATCCTCTCCATGTCCTCCTTCAGTATATCGATGAATCGTCTCTCTGGTCTTTTTCCTCCTGCCTGACAGCTCCGTTTTCAGCTCCATCCCTCCTCTGCACATGCCCAAACCATTTCAGCCTTGCCTCTCTTTGTCTCCAAACCATTCAAACTGAGCTGTCCTCCTATTATATTAATTTCTAATCGTGTTTACTTTCTCAATCATACCAGGTCTCACTACCAACTTGCAAATCTTTACTTACAAAATTGAATTATAGCACTAAAAAAGTGAAATGGGTGGAGTAAAAATGCTAACATTTTATCACTATTTAATCAGCTTTCCCGAAAACTGTTGTGAACAAAACACTTCAAACATACAAAATACAAAAGTCTTATTACTATCTATTACTATTTTGCTTGTAGTTTAATTACTTCATCTGCAGTTTTTCAGTTCTTACTTTCTTGTTGAGTCAGAGAAATCGAGTCTATTTTGGTCTTGAGCATGTGCGTTAAAGTAAGGTTCAGTGTTAAGGACAGCAGACAGCTGACTATCACTGAGACAGTATCTGTATCTGTATTTGTTAAACTGAAAATGTTTGTTCACATGTGAAGGTAGATCCAACGAGAAACTTCTGAGCATGTTTCCTTATGTGTACAAAGTTCTCCTCTTTCAGAGAATAAAGAAAATCTGGCAGTGATACTGACTCCGCCTGTAGTGAATCAGACTCCAGGTCAATGAGTTCAAGCAGAACATGACTGGATGCATTAACCACATTGCAAGTGGAGGGAGGTGAATCATGTGCATTTCACTCTTAGCTGTTTTGAAGTCTTCAGACTAATGATGCAGGGCTCCTGACATGGATCAGTACCAGCTGAGGCATTCAGCTGATTATTTGGCTTTTTTCACTGTTGGCCAGTGAGTACGAATGTTACTGAAATACTGAAATAAGCTTTCTCATCAAAACCTTCACTATGCTGTACATTTCAGATTTAAAGATGAACTATTACGCCATAGACTTTAAAGTTACCATCTGATGGATGAGAAAGTTTAAACATTTCTACAACTGTAGGAGATACTTTTTTAAGTTTAAACTTCATTGTTATTGTAACATACCTAGCAAATGGTGTTATGAAGAGTACCCTACACACAACATATTCATCAGTAACTATCAAACCTTGGGTTTCCATGACTACAGAAAGTTTTCACGTTACAGTAACAATCTTCCCAAACTTCTTTCTGGAGATATCACTGGCTGTGCTTGGTGATATGTGCCACATTAGGTATCTCTCTAGACTACACCCACATTGCACATTTTGACTGTTAGATTACAATGTTTCTGCTCTGTGTACAGTAGCTGATCTTTGGGACCAAGCTAACAGGAGATGTAAATTGGTTGAGAAACGTGACAGGTTTCAGGATGAAGTGGGTGTAAATTAGAATGTAGATTCCTGAGACAGTCACACAGTTTCTGTGGTAATCAAGGATAACCTATTTGCAGTATGTGAAAGTGGCAAGTGCTGAATCCTGGAAATGGACCCCAAAATTGATCCTTTTTACCTTACCTGTCAGGGGCCCCCAAAATGGAAAAGTGTGTGTAAAATATAAACATGGTGCTGCACTCATCCTTAGTGAACTCTGGATCCGTCCTTCCCATTCCTCACCTCACTGTACATGACTGACTTCTGACCAGATTAAGAGGGAGTTGGATAAAACTACACCAGGGAAAAGGCTTCTTCAAGTTTCCGAGGATCTGTAATAACCAGCTGCGTGTGATCATGAGGCACATTTATAACCCAAGTAAGAAACAGGAGAAGATACCGGTGTTACAGAATATCTGGTCTAGTTCCTGTACTGAAGAAGATGAAAAACATACTACAGAGACAACAAGTGAAAACATCTTTTGCCTCTCTTAGGCCTGGTCCTGACAGAGGCTGCAAAAATACAGACTTTCTGTGCTTAAGCAGAAGTACATATAGTAGTGTTAAAAATACTCCAGTATAAGTACTGATTCAACTTGTTCCTACATTAGCCCACACCCAATTTGTTCCTGGGTCTGTCAATAGGCAGGGTCACTCAGATCTTGCTGGGCCATTCCTATTCTTGATCCTTAAGTCCAGGTAAGCCAACAGGACTGCTATGGCTCTCCTTCAGGAACCTTAGCCAGTGCTTCCTAATTCCGCCTTTCAAACTGTATTTTCCATTTACAACATTACATCCTCTAATTACTCTTGACTTGACATTTCACATTATCTACCTCTCTCTCACTGTGTGGTGCTGTCCAGCATTTTATTCTGCCTCCTGAAACAACCAAGACCCAATGCGATAATGTCACTGATATTGATGTGCTGTCACCAGGAAAGCTGCAGAGATGAGAGGAACAGAGAGGAAGAGGAAAAGACATAGAAGGAGGTGGTGAAGGAGGCATAAAGTAAATTACCAACAGCCACCCAGACTGAGAACCACATAAAGGAAAAAAAAACAAACAAACCCCAGAGGGGACAGAAAAGGAAAGGGAGGGACAGAGATAGAGTTCATATGGTTTAGAAGGGAGCTGTGGCACTTGGATGTAATTCACTTTACTCTCTCCAGAGGAATCCATTTACCCCCTTCCTGCAATTATGGGGTCTTGTTTCCTCTGTTAATCCATCTGAATGTTTGTTTGAGTTTGTTTCTGGTGACTATTAGGGCACACTCGTATAGATGTACACACACCACAAAGCCACCCTCCTCTGTAATAAATCCCTCATTACTGGCAGTAGTTGTTTTTCTTTCTCTTCTCTGCTGTGTTCTGGCAGTTGCAGCTGTTTTCTCTTGCTCTGCATTATTAGCTTTCTGATGTGGAAACGCACTGTGGAGCCTCCTTCAATCCACAACTCTGGGACACAGAGAGAAAGAAAGGAATAGAGACTCTAATTAGACTCTAATTCTACAATCCTCCTACTATTGCCACTCATTATTTAAATAAAGTAATCCCGACTGCTGATGTGTTTTCCTGTTGTGTGTCACAGGATAAGATGAAGATAGCATTGAGGCTAAAAAAAAAAAAAAAGCTAGGAAAGCTGCAACCACCAAGTACCTGCAGAGGGTCAGGCAAGTCCTGAGGAGTCAGCTGAACGGTAAGAACAAGATCCAGGCTATCAACACTTACACCCTGCCCGTGATCAGGTACCCTGCTGGGATAATAAACTGGCCAAAGGAGGAGATAGAAGCCACTGACATCAAGACAAGGAAGCTCCTTACCATGCATGGAGGGGTTTACTCCAAGTCCAGCACCTTGAGACTGTACACTATGCAGAAGGAAGGAGGCCGGGGACCAATGTTGTCTGTCCAGGATGAGACAACGAACATTCACTAATACATCAGGAAGCTGGCCACGACCGATAGTGAATACCTGAGGCAGCAGAAACCTGAGCAAGAGGAGGACCCTTGTTATCTAACAAGAGGAGGCAGGGCATACATGGAACGCCATAACCAAGTGGTCGGCATAGTATAGAGAAACATCCGTGCCAAGTATGGCCTGGAAGTCCCAAGGATGGCCTGGAAGTCCCAAGGTCAAAGTGGGAGATGCCCCCAAGGGTGGTTGAGAATTACCTAGCTAATATCCTGTGGGACTTCCAGATACAGACGGACAAACTTGTAATGGCTAACCAACCGGATATAGTAGGGGTGGACAAGCAGAGGAAGACAGCTGTAATGATAGACGTAGCGATACCGAATTGCCAGCAACATCAGGAAGAAGGAACACAAGAAGTTGGAGAAGTACCAAGGGCTCAGAGAATAGTTCGAGAAGATGTGGAGTGTGAAGGTAACAGTGGTCCCAGTGGTAATCAGAGCACTCCGATCAGTGACTCCCAAGCTAGGCGATCCAAGGAACAACATCCGAGATCTCTGTCCAGAAGAGCGCAGTCCTAGTGGACCAGAAGCTGCCACTGGCCTTCTACCCCTCCTCAGTGGAGAGCGTGCTCTCCTCCTGCCTTGGTGTTTGGTACGCAAGAGCTACAACGAGCTACAACTGAGAACAGAAAGGCTGCACAGAGGATAATTAAAACTGCAAATAATCGTCTGCCCTCTTCCACCCCTGGAGCCCATTGCCAGATCCTCCTGAATCAGAAATACCAGGGCCAGCATAGGTGACTCCTCACACCCCCACCCATCACCTGTTTGACTCAATGCCGTCTGGTTGGTGCCTCAGGTCAATCCGGTTCCACACCTGTAGACTCACAAACAGCTTCTTCCCCTGGGTCATTCCGACTGTTAATGAACACCCCACCCCTGCCCACCCACCTCACCATGTAACCCTCATCACTCAGCCAATCACACATGGACTTTAAACTCATACCAAGTCTTTTCTTTGCACTACTTCCAGGCACTTTGCAGCTATTTTACTGTCTAACGTGTGCTTTTCCCCTTTTTGTATATATTTTCCTGTTTGCTACTTACTCCTGCTGTCTACTATTTATACTTTATTCAGCACAGTTGATGTGGAGCACCTACAATTTTGTTGTAAATGTACAATGACAATGCCAAAGTGCTTGTTCATAGGGAGTCATATGATTGTTGGGGTTTTTTGTTTTCTTTGTTTTATTGTAGGGTCTTTACCTTTCAATATTAAGCCTCTTGAGGCAACTGTTGTTGTGATTTGGAACTATATAAATAAAACTGAATTGGTGTATTTGTCACTTAATTTTTAGCTTTAGCTATGAAAAATCGCACCGCTGTCTTTCACTACACATGGAAATTAGCAGCGATTCTTCTGCTGTTCACTCCAGGCTAACTGCTGCTGTTCGCCTTCGATCAGCTGTAAGTTTACTAAATTGACTCTGCTTGATGTTGCACAGATGCTTCCTGCATTTCCTTCTGATAAGATAAACCAGGTGTTTCTTGTGATGTGTACTCAGTGCATTTCTTTCTTTCCACAATGCCAACATGTGCAGCACACATGGATTGTATCAGTGGATGTGCGTGTATGTGTGTGTTAGCTCTATGGTGACCTTCTGAGCATTTCCTCAAGACAATGCCTTCTGGAATATATTATATAACCTGGAAAATGATTAAGTGGGTAATGAACATCAATGCTTGCTTTTAAAATATATTCAATTGTTTCATAATTAGCCTTTTAATTGACCATATGGCAAATGTTATACACGGTTACAGCCACTGATCTACAGCTAATTCAACACTCTCTTTTACGTGTGTGTGTCAGAGTGTGTGCGTGTGAAGTCATGTCCAGTCAAGCAGGTAATGATTTGACACCAATTAACACGATCACACCTCCATCTTGTTGTCAGAACACCAGCTGTGGAAACAGATACAAAAATAGAGGAGAGGAAAATGAAGTGTAATGCTGATAGACTGATAAATGGAGAAAGGTGAAAGAGTAGAGGAGTGCCAAATGAAAAGATAATATGTGTGCATGGTTAGAAGAGAGAGGTGGTGATGTGAGATGGAGTGGAGGGAACCCCTCAGGGAGATCATGGGAAAATTGGGCTGCTTTATATGGTGCTGTCACAGGAATGGAAAGACTGGCCGTAGCACATTGTCAGTCAGGGTGTGCTGTATGATGTCAGGGAAGTAAATCATCCTTCATTGCTTCTGTCCTGCTGTCCTTCATAGTTTCCACAGAATTCGGTGCTCTAAAGGGCTTAAAGTTCACAATTTTAGCTTAAGAGTGCCACCCCTCTCATGCCTTTTATAAAGTCACGGCTTGCATTATGCCACTGTCTGCAGCCGCTATTCTGATTCTGGAGAATTTTACACCAACTCAGAATAACTACAAAAACATGATAACCTATTTCCTGAGAAGTAGAACTTTAAGAGCTGCACGTCTCCAATGTTATGTAACAGGTGGACCGTATATTCCTCTTTTTAACAAAACATTGATGTGAAAAATGAAAAAATGTGATAGAATCTAATCTTCTGTAAACCCCTACATGTGTTATATAAGATTGTAAACAAGAGTTTTGAGAACATTTCTGAATGTTTTTGATGGTACTGAGATCTGTCATCTCTCCAAGTGTCACACAGTGCCATCTTCTGGTAATCTCCTGTATCTTGTTATTTCTCCACTGTTGAGCCTACTACCACATACTCTGGCTAGGAATTTCAAGCACCACCCCTGACTTAGAGGGTTAATGGAGCAGGTGCCATGGGGAGCCTAAAAGTCACAGCTTGTATGCAGGTTTAATCATAATCGAAAATTAGCAATCAAAATGAAAAAGGGCCTCAAGGCCAAAATCCACCAGAGCTCTGGCTAAAGTAATATTGGTCCTGTTGTATTACCCAGTACAGCGTGTTTAATTATATCTATATATGAATAGAGTGGGGTTAGAGGGGTTCACAGTTCCTTTGTAAAGAAGTTACCTGAAGCTTTTTTTGTTTTTAATGTTTTTAATTTTAGGTTAGTTCTTAAAGGGCAGCTCCAGTTTTTAGTGCTAAATAAGTTTTTTTAAACACAGTAAAAAGTGCTTCACAGTTTGGGTGTTACTTTAGCTCAGTGGGTGAGCAGGTGACCACGTGCAACAGGAGAGCAACGCCTCAGGTTTGAGTCCATCTTCCCCCATCAACAGACACTCTTCGAACCACGTAAACAGATTAAAAACTATGACTAAAATAATGGGAGAAATATTAAGGGGAAGTTCACCTATAAAGATGACTATAGAGCAAATTACAGGTTGAGCTTACCTGATAGGCTAAGGATGACTGTTCCAAAGATTTGGGCACTACAGCCTCAAAAGTTTGATCATCTCTGGTTTTAAAGTAAGAGCATTGAAAAGTTAGATCATAACCAGATGATCTGAGAAGTCAGTTGTGGTGATAAGGTCTCAGTAGCTCTGATATGTAATTAGGGGCCTGTCCAGGTAGAGCTTTATATGTTGACAATAGGATTTAGAATTTCACTGTGAGCCAGTAAAGGGCTCTCTGATTTGTTCCTTTCTTTTACAGACGAGCTACAGAGACTGTGACTCTGAGTCTGCATGACTAAAGTTAGGTAGAAAATAACAAAGGAGAAATCACTTCCTTAAATTTAGTTTCAGCAATTGGAGACATATCTGCTGTAATGACATTTATTTCTCGATGCAATCCATTATTGTAAATTTAAAAGTTATCAGGACATGGTCAGATAAAATAAAGGTTTTCGGGAAAAACTATGTAATGTTCAGTTTCTGCTCGATAACTCAGGACAAAACCGAGAGTGTGGTTAAGATGCTGAGTCTGCTCATTTTCATTTTAAGAGAAGTCTAACAATGAATTAAAGCAGCATTCAGGATGCTATTTTCTTATAGTTGCGCCTATTTAATATTTTATCTAAACTAGGCACTAAAAACTCAGGAAGGAACTCTGAGTAAGGGCCAGGTGAGTGATAAAGAACAACAAATAAAACTGTGGGTGTACAAGGCAAAGATTAAGGCTTTTAAATAAATCATAAGGTCTTTGGTTAACTGATGAACTCGAGTCAATGATTACAGGCACTCCTCCTCCTCCTTCAGGGATTCTGACAGTGTAACTCAAGGGCACTGATTCACTTAAACCAGCATATTTATCCTGTTGCAACTCAGTTTCTCTGAGGTAAAAGAAATCAATATTTTGATCAATTACATAATTTACTAATGGGGACCTGAAAGAAAGAGACCTAATGTTTAATAAACCAACATATACTATTATGTAACCGTGTTTCCCTTTTGGTGCTGTTGAAACTGTTACATTATTCTTTTTTGTTAGTATTTACTACTATTTGTAGTTATTTGTAATTTAAAATAACTACTGGAATCTAGATAACCAAGCTGAAGAGAATGGGTGGATACAGGAATCTAGTGGTGTAACCCAAAGCAAAATAAAGCCGAATAAATGCCACGGCTGTAGTGGCAGACGTGGTGAGACAAGGACCCGAGTGCAGGCACTGATTTTACTGTGAGTGAGCTTTATTTACAAGTGATGACAAAATTAACAAAAGTACAGATGGCAGGGACCAAAACTTAAGAAAAACCTAAACTGGGAAAACAAACTAACAAACCTGAAACCATGAAATGCAGATGGAACACAGGGGATGACAGGCAGAATGATACGCAAACGGACCGACAAGGAGCAAAGGAGAACACACACTATATATACAGGAAGGGAAACAAGGAATGACAAACATGAGGGAGACACAGCTGAACCTAATTAAATATGATGAGACAGGGAGGAAGCAAAACAGAATACACTGAGATAGGACCCGGACCTTCAAAGTAAAACAGGAAACAGAAACACAGAGGCAAGAGTGACAAGGAAGACTCAGAGAACAGAGACCTGAAATGTGAGGCAGGAAGGCACATAACCAAACCTGAACACTAGAAATCAGGAAATACTAAAGAACCATGGAGCTAGAAATCAAAGAGCAATGAAATGAAATGAAAGTTCAATAACAGAACAAAACTCAAAACACTGCCTCAACGACCCAGAACTGTGACAATAAATACACATTTGTCAACCACAATCTCCATCCTGCTAAAACTGAGGCACAATTTAATGGTACGTGACTAAATTGACTACACATTAAGTATTAGTTATTTTTGGGTAACTGTATTAATAAAACTTTGATTTTAGGACCTTTCTTCCCCCTTTGTTTACTACTTTGTCTACAATAATATCTTTTCGTCAGACCTCCGGTTGTGGGTAAAATGCACATCCCTAGGCTGTGATGCAGACGGGATACATAACATTACTTGTCATATAGTGCATAGAGTAAAATGTCATGTGAATATATCAAAAGGCATAAAGTGCTTTGAGTGTCCAGTAATAGCAAAAAATGTCAATCTACGCAATTATAAATATCCATCTGTCCATTCTGTTGCGCTTATTCTTATGAGGGTCATGGGGAGGCTGGAGGCTATCCCAGCTACCATACGGCGAGAGGCGATGTATACCCTGGACAGGATGCCAATCAGATGCAGGCCATTCTTTTAAAATACAGCTTCCCCATGCACAAGGTCAGCTCCAAATAGGTTTTCTGGGGTGGTGTAGAAGAATGTGACCAAGCCTGCACAGAACTCCGACCTCACTTCAACCAACACCTTTGGGATGAATTGCAACACTGACTGCAAGCCAGATTTCTTGTTGACAGCCTTCCCAGGAAGATTGGAGGCTCTTACAGCAGCAGATTGATACCCATTGTTTTGGAATCACCAGAATGTCATTAAGAAGACTGTAGCTTGTGTCCTCTGTGGGAATTTTGCTTTGCAATTTTAGTTTTAATTAGCTGTTTAATTTAGTCTTTATCTCTTATTTTCTTTCACTTTCACTCACTGTTTGGTTAGATTAAGAACTGAAAAAAAGACCATAAATCAGCTTAAAACTTGCCTGTTCATAACTGAAAACAGGTGCCCACTATGTTCAATGTGATGCCATAGGGGTCTTCAACAAGCTGGCATAGGCACTGAAGCAAAAAGATGACTAGTGTTACATTCACTAACAAACTGAAGAAGCGATTCTGTACAGACTAGCAGTACAGAGCCACGATGTCAGTCATAAAAAGAGAGGAGCCTCTAGATCTACAGAAAAACTGTGGCGAGTTCACCAAGATTTTCCTGACAAGTACCTTGAAAGGGGAAGTTAAGTGATAACAACCAGTGAATAGAGCAGTTTCACCTCACTGTGTCTGTGCCACTCATAGATAACTGAAGAGAAAACCTCCTTCCAACCAGCCATGTTACACACACTGAGGGGTAGCAGGCTGGAACCTGCCTCTAAGGATAACAGCAGGTATGTTCCCTTTGTTACGACATCGGGTTTATTGATGAGGGATGTGGAACAGGCTGACTGAAGGCTCTGACAGAGAGACAACAGAGAAGTCTGCTGTTTGGGAGGTCATAACTCACAGAGGCTTCAATTTTCATTTGTGCAGGGGAAAAAAACCTGCAGGGGAGTTCACCTGGAGAGGGAGGGGAGGAAGGTGGATGTGGGGTTGCAAGGTTAACTGCACAGCAGGGAGGTAGACGTGTCAGTATGTGACAGGTTAGGAGTGAGAATGTATTGCAGGAAGACACTGAAGGTCAAACTGTTGACAGAGCAGCCTACGGAAGCTCAGAATGAGGAGGAGGGAGGAAGCTTGGAGAAGGTCAGACACGGAGGACTTCTGAGCTTATAGAACTAAGAGGTGGCGGAAATGGATTGAGACTTTAATTTCAGGAGCTACAGAGAAACCATACATCTATATTGTCTACTGTAATGCTTAACTGTGGGTTCTCCATCTGCAGGAAATAAGTCATTTAACAATTTACAGTTGAGCAATCATTTTTGTACCTTTCCGCTGTGATCTGTAAATTGTAATGAAAGCAGGTTCTTATTACAACTAATGCGAGTAGCACAAAATTGAAACATATTGTTGAAATTGCCTGCGGGTTGGGTTCATCATGTTCTGTAAATGGATCATATATTATACAAGAAGATTTATTTAACAAGAAATAAGATCTTCTGTTGCCTGGCAACTTATAGTACTTATAGTAGGGAGCATCTGACAACATTTGGAATACCTGAATTTGTCCAAAGAAATACAGCGAGCATCACATCTGCATCTTCCCCAGGGATTTTTGTAAATAATGTAGAGCAGGCAAGCTTGCGCGATATGTGGCCAGAGGCTTGATGATTTGAGTGGCCGGGTGCTCTACCAAAGCCAAATGGTTGTACATTATTAATTTGATCTTATTATCTTAAAATGTATCTTTTAAGATCAAAATTCTGTCAGACAATAACACAGTTTTGTACTCAGCAATATTTGTTTTCTGTCTCAAATCCCCAGCTGTCCGATGCTTATGTTGCATGGTCAATAATGTTATTTTTCAAAAAAGTCACAAGCTATTTTTCTTTCTAGGCACATAAAAAGTATCAATCTTCTATAAAAGTAATATCAATCTTCTTACCTAATTTAAATTGAACCATAATGGGGATTTTTTTCTTTCTATAGTTTTCAATAACTGGCCTAAATGCATGACACAAAGTCACATAAATGTAGACTGCAAAGTCTTGCATACGATAGGCATGAAGACAAGTAAAAACAAGCTCCAAGACTATGGACCAGTCTTAATGTCCACTCAAGTGATTGTGGTAGCTTTCAAAAGCTTATATAGAAATGTAAGTGCACCTTATTTTGGGGTGACCGTGGCGCTGGGGGTTGGAAAGCGCATCTGTAACCGGAAGGTCGCCGGTTTGATTCCCGGGATCTCTGTCCTGGTCGTTGTGTCCTTGGGCAAGACACTTTACCCTACTGGTGTTGGCCAGAGGGGCCGATGGCGCGATATGGCAGCCTCGCTTCTGTCAGTCTGCCCCAGGGCAGCTGTGACTATAACTGTAGCTGCCTCCACCAGTGTGTGAATGTAAAGTGCTTTGGATGCCTTGAAAAGTGCTATAAAAATCCAATCCATTATTATTTTGATGATCCAAAACTAGCTTTGCACTCTTTTTGTTTTCTTTCTAGTTTTGTATAGCAGGCTTGTTTTGTACCTGGGAGTTTTGTAAGACCCATCGACTCAATGGGTCAAGCATTAGACTCCTTGGTTCATTTGGAGCATTTGGAGCCTCAACCTGACCGTTGCCTTTTGGGTGGAGTTGTACAGTGGCTTGCATAAGTATTCAGCCCCCTTGAACTTTCCCACACTTTGTCACATTACAGCCACAAACATGAATCAATTTTATTGGAATTCCACGTGAAAGACCAACACAAAGTGGTGTACACGTGAGAAGTGGAACGAAAATCATACATGATTCCAAACATTTTTACAAATAAATAACTGCAAAGTGGGGTGTGCGTAATTATTCAGCCTCCTTTGGTCTGAGTGCAGTCAGTTGCCCATAGACATTGGCCCTTTCTCAATATGCGTACTTGTGCGTACTTGCGTTCTCGGGTACTCGTGATACGTCATCAGTCGGAGACCAAGTACTGTTCCAATCCGAAGTACGCATCAAGCCGAGAACGCAAAAAAATCCCGGATGTGTTCTTGCTCCGCCTGTTTTATCGAGCATGCATCGGTGGTGACTTGTGTGTACTTGGTACAGCTAAATATCCCAGAATTCATTTCGTCCAAAACTCAAACGCGGCAATGGCGGATGAGTGGGGCTAAAAACTTTTAAATATTACTCTTTCTGGGTCACAAAATGAACTTTTAAGTTATTTTCAAGCGAGAATGTAGCTGGGTAAACTTCAAATATCTGCTCGATTTATCAAGATATCATATATTTCCAAACGTGCTCCGACGTTTTCAGAGACGTCTGTGACCCGCCAGCGCCCTAGCAGACAGCAAGGACGAGGATCACTAGAGCCGGCGAGAACAGTGGACTCCCGGCACATCGTTTTCAACCCCACTGCGGTCTTTTCGCTACTCAGGTTAAACAAACCCCAAACCCCAGCAGCTGTCTATAGTACTAAAATAAAAATAAAGGCGTTCTAACATCTCACCTGCTTGTTTTTATTAGGACATACATGTACACTATTTTTATTAATAGAGATTTCGCTACTGAGGTTAAACATGATCTATAAGTCACTTAGATCACTTCTAAATGTTAATGTTTGGTTTATTTGAGTGTTTTATTTGTTCCTGAGTAAATCGGTTTGGCTGTGATTAAAGTTAAGCTTCATAACATATTACTCACAGTTAAATTAAGAGGGGACGGCAGTAAAAACTCCGGACCTGTGACATCATCAAGTACGCTGGTGTTCCAATTGTACAAATCGCGAGTCCGTGCTCGCGTTCTCGGCAAGTCCGTACTCCCGTGCAGTCTCGGCAAGTCCAGTCTCACCGAGAACGTGAGTGCGTACTTGTGTACTTAGAACTGAGAAAGGGCCATTGCCTGATGAGTGCTAATGACTAAATAGAGTGCACCTGTGTGTAATCTAATGTCAGTACAAATACAGCTGCTCTGTGACGGCCTCAGAGGTTGTCTAAGAGAATATTGGGAGCAACGACACCATGAAGTCCAAAGAACACACCAGACAGGTCAGGGATAAAGTTATTGAGAAATTTAAAGCAGGCTTATGCTTTCCCAAGCCTTGAACATCCCACAGAGCACTGTTCAAGTGATCATTCAGAAATGGAAGGAGTATGGCACAACTGTAAACCTACCAAGACAAGGCCGTCCACCTAAACTCACAGGCCGAACAAGGAGAGCGCTGATCAGAAATGCAGCCAAGAGGCCCAAGGTGACTCTGGACGAGCTGCAGAGATCTACAGCTCAGGTGGGGGAATCTGTCCATAGGACAACTATTAGTGGTGCACTGCACAAAGTTGGCCTTTATGGAAGAGTGGCAAGAAGAAAGCCATTGTTAACAGAAAACCATAAGAAGTCCCGTTTGCAGTTTGCCGCAAGCCATGTGGGGGACACAGCAAACATGTGGAAGAAGGTGCTCTGGTCAGATGAGACCAAAATGCAAAACGCTGTGTGTGGCGCAAAACTAACACTGCACATCACTCTGAACACACCATCCCCACTGTCAAATATGGTGGTGGCAGCATCATGCTCTGGGGGTGCTTCTATTCAGCAGGGACAGGGAAGCTGGTCAGAGTTGATGGGAAGATGCATGGAGACAAATACAAGGCAATCTTGGAAGAAAACCTCTTGGAGTCTGCAAAAGACTCGAGACTGGGGCGGAGGTTCACCTTCCAGCAGGACAACGACCCTAAACATAAAGCCAGGGCAGCAATGGAATGGTTTAAAACATATCCATGTGTTAGAATGGCCCAGTCAAAGTCCAGCTCTAAATCCAATCGAGAATCTGTGGCAAGATCTGAAACTGCTGTTCACAAACGCTGCCCATCTGATCTGACTGAGCTGGAGCTGTTTTGCAAAGAAGAATGGGCAAAGATTTCAGTCTCTAGATGTGCAAAGCTGGTAGAGACAGACCCTAAAAGACTGGCAGCTGTAATTGCAGCAAAAGGTGGTTCTACAAAGTATTGACTCCGGGGGCTGAATAATTACGCACACCCCACTTCGCAGTTATTTACTTGTAAAAAATGTTTTAGAATCATGTATGATTTTCCTTCCACTTCTCACGTGTACACCACTTTGTGTTGGTCTTTCACGTGGAATTCCAATAAAATTGATTCATGTTTATGGCTGTAATTTGACAAAATGTGGAAAAGTTCACTTTTGCAAGCCACTGTATCTCATTGCTGTGTTTTCATGGGTTCTCTCTGGGTACTATGACATCCTCTCAAAGACATGCAGTTAGTGGGCTTAGGTTAACTGGCAATTCTAAAATTGTCTATGATTGTAAATGGTTCTGTATCTCTGTGTTACCCCTGCAAAAGACTAGCAACCTATCCAGGGTCTACCCAGCCTCTTGCTCTATGGAATCTGGGATAGGGTTCAGCCCCCGTCACCCTGAATTGGATAAGACGAAGAGAATGGATAAATAGAGGCATGCTTTGCATCAATTGATCTGAAAAAGTGAGAAAATGGGTACCAAAGAAAGCTGATAGGCTTTGTAGTTTGTTTGTTCATTTTAGAGCCAGAAGTCACTGTATTTAAAGGAGAAGATGGAGTGCTAAGTAATCAGCTAACACTAGCAGGCATGGTGAGCAATGGGCATCCATAGACTGCAAAACACACGGACACAGATAACTGGTCATTAGTGCTAAGAAACACACAAGAAAAGTACTGAAATCTCACACATCAGAAACAGAGCAGAGACTTATTGGATGGAGGTAAAACAAGGCCACATTATTTTAATATTTACAATTAAAAGACGCCAACAGCATAAATATGGTTGAGAGGTCCAAATCAGTGCTTCCAGTAAGTGGGCTAGCTGCCCGTAAGCATCCAGCTGTCAGTCATAGTTGTCAGAATAATGTATAACTTAAAGCCTTGGTAACACAGTTCAATTAATAGGAAAATTACAAAAAATAAATAAGTCACCCACTATGAATGGCTTTAATGGACGTTAGAGGAACTGTATTATCTTCATTTGTAACAGAGGTTGGTGGAAGTCACAAAGTTTTTACTACTTTACTGTAAATAGTTCAGTTCACAGCCACTGATAGAATGATATAGGTTTGCATATATCATTCATTCGCTTCATTATGAGTTGGTTGTAAAGAATCGATTCAAGAAGGAACAGCGCTGAATATTCAAAAAAATAAAAAATTAGCAGCTTGAGTTACCATGGAGATTCCTGTTACATTCATAGAGCCACTTTTGTGACTCTGATAACTGCAGCTTTAGGTTCAGCATACGTTGGTAACATATTAATCTTGCATCCCTGTGATATGATGAAAACACCTTTTAAATTTATGCCGTAAGACAAACGGTTAAGTGGTGATAAGTGTGTTCATATGTGTATTTGAACTTCTTCGTTCTTGGGATTGGGCCAAAAGAACAGCACAAAGTCAATGAGTGTAGACAGTGCAAGTTATCCAGTCTGATGAACCATTTTTCTATTAATTCTGGAAAGATGGTGCAAGTGAGATGACCAGGTGATAATTCTGGAAGTTGTGACACAAAAGAAGAAAATCAGAGGCAAATCGATGAATGAGGGTTTGCCGGATATCAAACAAGAAGAACTTGTCTTCTCACCGCTGCACTGAAATATCTAACTTTTATCACCTCGTTGAAACAAGAACAAAACACATCAACTTTTAATTCAGTTCATTCCTAAATATTTTATAATTAATTTCAGCAAAGTTTCTTGTAAGGAAGGACATCATTTGGGATTTATTATAAAGAGAAAATTGAAGCCGTCTTCAGTTGATGCATTACTAGTGAACTGCTGCTTTAATGAAGTCTTTTAATCAGTGCACAGCAGATCAGCTACACATTCCAACATTTATATAGAATACCAATAATGAATAAATAATGGATTCATGTTTTCTTGAGTTTAAATTGATTTCTTCGGGACACCATCATTTTAACCTACAATTAACATCCAATTATGTAGTTATTTTCAGCAAAGAACCCCAAACCCGCAGTGCAAAAAAACCTACACAGTTGAATATTTAATTTTGGTTTTTTATGATGTAATGACTCACTGAAATACCTCCAATAGTCCTTATGTATTACTTTTAAACCACCGTCCATTTTGGCCCCTTAGTCGTAGCTAAAGAAAGGGCTGCTCAGCAAGAACCAAAAGCTTAATGTATGAGCAATATTTCACTCGTGGCTGCACTTTCCTTCCCTCTCACCATCTTTTCCTCTCCTGTATATAGAACTATAATTACAGTGTCTTCTTTTTCTTATTAGCAGATAAGACTTTCATAATGGTTCCCTGGAGAGCCTGTCCAAACTTAATTAACACTGGCTAAACAGTCCCCTCTCTCCCTCCGTCTTCTTCTCTGTCCTCACCTCTGTCTCTCTCTATTTGTCTCCCTGCCTCTCATTAGACAATGACAGCAGCAGAGAGAAGGAGCCAACCAGTCAGTGATAAATACTAGAAAGCCCTGCACAGGAAAATGAAAGCTGGACTTGACACATGCTTGACTCAGACAACACTCAACAACCACTGGGGACTTCCTGGTGTAGCTGCGTAAATTAGCACACACTGGTCTGAACAAGTTGTGAGTATGTCTATGTGTATGTGAGAGAGGATCTAATTCCACTGAGCGGTATAAGCCCTGAAATCATGTTCTGATCTTCAGCTGAGTAGCCTGCTCTTTTAATTTCCGTTTGTTTGACTTAGAGAGATTAGCCATTAATTACCGACTAGAGAAATCTCCCCCCCACACACACACAACACACACACAACACATACGCAACAAACACATACGTGCACATGTGTAGCGTAGCATAGAGCTGTTAAATAGAGCTCATTACACCGGCCCTACCAAAGGTAGAGAAAGCTGAGACAGCATTGTCTAACAGAGCTTACACACACAGAGCTGGCAGGGGTAACAATCAGCTAAACGCTGCTGTTCCAGGGGAAATCTGGCAGGTTTTAGCTGACTGTAACATTAACCTCCCATATGGGAATGCAGGGGATTAGCACCTGAAAGAGACAAGTTTACTGAAGCCAAGACAGGATGAATGATATTACAAATGCAAGACGCCTGAGCTGGCACAAAGGCAGGCTGCTTGTATTTTCACAGAGTCCATCATTGGTTTCAAAAGGCCTTTATATCATGTCTAACTCTGTATTACTCTAAATGTGGCCCTTGATGTCTGGAGGATATGGCACAAAAATACTGGAATAAATGAGTGACGAGGTTTCTCATAGAAAAGTTAGAGGCTCACATGCAGTTACATTACATTACATACAGGGTCGACCGTGGCTCAGGGGGTTGGGAATCGCATCTGTAACCGGAAGGTCGCCGGTTTGATTCCCGGGATCTCTGTCCTGGTCCTTGTGTCCTTGGGCAAGACACTTTACCCTACTGGTGTTGGCCAGAGGGGCCGATGGCGCAATATGGCAGCCTCGCTTCTGTCAGTCTGCCCAGGGCAGCTGTGGCTACAACTGTAGCTGCCTCCATCAGTGTGTGAATGCGAGTGAATGAATAGTGGTATTGTAAAGCACTTTGGGTGCCTTGAAAAGCGCTATATAAATCCAATCCATTATTAGTATTACATTTAAATGCCTTTATCAAAACATTGTATGCAAACAATGGATGTAACGTCTAGTTATGAAAAATGATATTTCCTCTGGTTGCAGAAAGAAGTCAGATTTGATAGGTAAGTACAGGTAAATGCATCCTTACTTTCCTAGTTCATGGTCTAATGACTAATTAAAACGCTAATTTGATGTCTTACTGAATACAACATCCTGATCACTATGCAAAGTATGGTTTCAATCAGTATCCAGAAGGTCGAGATGGGACTCATTCGAGTTCATCTTCGCATTTCAAACAGCTGGGGGACCTTGAAGTTTTAAAGAACATGACTTGATGTCACAGTTGTTATGTCTGTCTTTTATATAAAGTCTGGGCTCTAAGGAAAAACAGGAAAACACCTTAGCCTGATGGCCAATAACTTAAAATGCATGCAGAATTTGATAAATCTGTTGGAAATGCAGTTATTATAATACATGTTGCGTTTTTACAGCTTCTTGCTCTTCCCCAAAGTAGAAAAAAAAAACATTTTTAACGTGGCGCTAATCACTATTTTTGTTAGAAATGAATTAAAATACAATGTGTAATGCAAAAGGCATTGCTTATGGTGGATTTTTAAAATATTTTTTTAGATTTCTTGGTTTTAATTTGCACCACAACTGCTCAAATCTAAAGATCCTTCATTAATCATATATTTTTCTCACACACTAGATTTCTATTTAAAGCTCTAATGAGCTGCATGTACACTAGCTGCAACAAGCAGCACACAGACGTTTGGCACTACTCTGTAAAACATTGGTGGAGTATTGAGGAGCTAATGAGCTACATATTTCTCTCAAACATTAAATGCACCTTAGAACACACATGCATCAACACTACAATGAGCGGGTGGAGGGAGGTTTGGAGTCTTCTCTCACCCCCATTCTCTGCGACCTGCTGGAGCGGGGGGGCTAGGAGGAGGAGTTGGCCGTCCGACTGCGGTCTGGAGTGTGGGGCCTCCCTGCTGCTGCGGAGTCGGGGCGGTCTGCCTCCCCCCACCGCAGGGAAAAGGGTAACACCACCTGGGTCTGGGTGCAGTTCCCCCCTCCAGGGGCAAGGGTACCTAGACCCGGTTTGTAGAGTACGCTTGGGGAGTGTGATCGTGTGTACAGCGTCTCTTTATGTCTGTCTCCACGTTGGTTGAGTGTGGAGTAAGTGCATATGAGAGCATGAGGGTGGGATAGATGTTTGTATATGTGTGTGTCTGTATTTCTGTGTCTATATGTCAGGTTGGGTGTCAGGCGCCACCTCTCTGGGGACATCTTAGGCCCTCCAAGGTTTGGAGGCCTATCTCCCCTTACCACCACTTCCCCTGCCAGTGGCGGACTCCCTCAGACATCGGTGCGTTGGTGGTTCTTTGTGTCCGGGGATGGGCGTCCAGGTACACACCGGCTCACTCCTTGGCGGCCGCATATCGGGGCCTGGAGCCTGGGGCTCGCTCGGGCCACTTCGGAGGTGGGGTGCCCCCGGCCTCTCAGCCTGGGGCTCGGTCACTCAGGCACAGCTGGCTGCCGGCGGAGCTCACGGGCGCGTCATTGCAACTCCCCCTGGCTTCTGCTCCGCGGCTGCTGAGTGAGCCCTCATCTGGGACTCTCCTCAGCTCTTTCCGGGACAGTGGCGCAGCTGCCCCTCTGTTGGTCTTCCTTGGTCTCTTGTGTTCTGGGGGCCTCTGGATGTCTGGAGTTTTGATCTCCTCCATACCTGCTTCATGCCCTGGAGGACGGGGCTGTGGCCCCCCCACACCCTCTAGCAGATCATTACATGAAGGAACCTTTAAAAAAAAAAAAAACAAGCGCGTCCATGCTCACCCACAAACTACACCCTTTTTGGCTCCTACCTCAAAGCACACTGTGTTCTGTTGATCTTATGTGCTGCACAATAATGTTTAATATTTAGTATTTACTGTCATATTCCCATATATCATTGTGATGTTGTTTATTCTATTACTCTTGTTCTCTTCTGCTTGTTTTCTTTTTTCTTTCTCAGCAGGTGACCCAGGTGATTGATATATGCATTTTCTTTTTCTTTTTTTTCCTGCCCGTTCTGTTGGTTTTTGCCCTTCTCCCCCGTCCCTCTTCTCAGCTGTTTCTCTTTCCCTCTTTCTTTCCCCCAGTCAAGTCTGTCCCGTATTCAGTAAGTGAAAATAAAATGAACAATAAAAGGTGAATCAAATGGACCATTACGGCAAGGCTGGGATGGTCAATTTGGTAAAGTAAATCCGTTGGGCATCTTTCTTTGCCTTTAGACAACAATTCTGATGGCAAAAGAGCCAAACGGGACAGGCAAAAAAAAAAAAACAAAACAAAAAAAAAACATTGGTGGAAACCAAAACCAAGCTAAAAGCGGGGGAGATGTTGGACTTAATTCATCAGATGAATAGAAAAAATGTATCTTATGTCAATTTGATCATAAGTTTCTGACGATCAAAGCGTAAATACATAAGTTTCCTCTTAGATAACTTTGTTAGATTATGCTGCTCAAGCTTCTTAGCTTAAACTTTACAATTCTTCTCAAACAGACATTTTCATGCATGTATATGCAAATAAAAAATTTTTTATGCATTTACGTGAAAAAGAATTCTAAGGATTTATTGTCAGGATATAGTGAAAAGCTATCTGGTCCTTGTCAGGTCTTAAAATTAGGCAAATATGACCTCATATGCTCTCCATCCATCCATTTTGTTCCACTTATCCGTGTGGGGTTGGGGGGTCAGCAGCCTAAGAAAAGAAGCCTTGACCTCTCTCTCCCCAGATCCCTCCTCCAGCTTAAATGGGGGAACACCAAGGTGTTCTCAGACCAGTCAAAAGATATAATCACTCCAGTGTGTCCAGGATTTGCCCCGGGCCTCCTCCCTGTGGGACGTGCCCAGGACACCTTGCCCAAGAGGTGCCCTGGAGGCATCCTCATCAGATACCTCACCTCAACTGCGTCCTTTTCACCATACCCAGGATATGGTTACTGGTGCCCCGCCTTGGAGCCACAAGTCCAATGAAGGGACATGTGTGAAGTGTTCTGGCCATGCCCCACCACCCGCAGGAGGCGTCGTAGGAGTCGGGTGCAGCATGAGCTGGGTGAAGGGTGAAGGAGCTGGCAGCCCAAGCCCAGGCTACCAAGGCTGGAGATGGGAACATGGAAATGTATGACATATTACAATATATCATTATTTAACAAAGACTAACCTAAAATGCAAAAGCAGCGTGTGAGGAACTATGTACATTTTTTGTGCAACTATAGTAATTGAGAGGAAAAACATACAGCAGGCTGCTGATATTAAAATGCACATAACTGATCATCAGCAAGTGTAGGCACCTCTGAAAAAAGGTTTTGCCCATCAATAAGGGTTATACACCTATTTACAAACAATTTAAAGTTATTCTCCATATTCATCAGTAATGAGTGGGAAAACATAACAGTTACCAATCTCACCATGGTCAGACAGTCCTCAGAGAAACTACAAAAAATCCAAGCTACATCTATGACTCTACAGGCCTCAGTTAGCATGTTAATTGTTAAAGTTCACAACAGTACAATTAGAAAAGGGTTGAACATGTATAAATGATTTGGAAGCATTGGCTGAAGAAAATCGCTTCTCTTTCAAAAGTAGATGACGGCTCAGTTTAGGTTTGCCAAGTTGCATCTGACCACATGAGTTCTGCACAGCTGACACCAAAGTGGAGATATTAGGCCAATGCTCAGTTAAAATAAAAAAGCTTAGAAATGTCAAAGGACATTGCAAAATGTAAAAAATGTAACCAGGAAAGATACAGATGAACAAAACTTGTATTTTTATAGCGAATGTTTGAAGCATAAGGTTGATTGTTGGAAGTCTGGGCCCTCTGTGCAAGCTTTTGTTCTTAGGTTGCATCCCGAGTGTAAGAGACTAGAAGATGAAAGGCAGGATTTGCAATCAAAGTATTCAAAGCTTTCTGAGGGATTAATGATATTTTAAATTGGATTAAATTAGTTAAAGTACAACTGCTGCATTTAGGAGCAACTTAAAGTCATTAATGTTTTCTTTTTACTGGCTACACAGAGATATTCTGTGTAGCCAGTAAAAAGATGGGAGAAAAAAAAAAGCATCGATTACTTCTTCCAAGTGAGCTAGTAAAAGAAATGCCATTGATATCTGAGAATGTCCTGAAGTGATCAAAGATAGATACATTAACTTCTTGGGTAAAACTGGCCTGTCAGAAATATGTCGAGCCCAGAAAATATCTTGTTTAGACAGAAGAAAGAAGACTTTTCACTGAGTTATTCTTTTGATTCTTTTTTTGAACATCCCAAATCCAAATCAAAAGATTATTCCTTCAGGCTACAGTCAGGTAAGACAACAGGGGAGTTTGAACTGTGATCCAGGGCTGTGTGTTTTTTGCAGTTTACAAGCTGAAGTCTGCCGCAGAGACATCTCGTTCTAACTGAAAGCATGTGAAGGTCACTGACAGGCAGCTGTTTCGGTAACGCATCTTTCATCTCAAAAAGGATTCCCCGTGCATGTTTTATTCATTACCTAACTGCCTTACCTTAAAACACAAATAATTTCCTTATCTTTTGCAGGTATCTGCCAGCGGTAACAACACAAACACTATCTGACAGCTGACAACTTTTTCATAAGCTGGATAAAGATTAAACCTGTAACGTGTGTCTGCCTCCCTCTAGTGGTTTATACTGTTCATACACGGCAGCCCTGTTTCACTGCACACAAATACAAACAAAACACACAGGCTGAGAATTGTAATTTGTATTTATTGTTTAAATTCACCAAAAAGTTTTCTGCATAACTACATCCAACAGCATTCATGGTTGTCGTCACTGTGACCTCCTCAACACCCGAGTGACGATAGTATGACATCATCAGCGCCGCCAAGATGTCACAGCTTCATGACATGCCCTAAACGGCAGAAAAATACTACTGATAGTTAAGTCCGTCCCGGAGTCCGTCATCAATCAAAGCGTCTCGCCACTACCCGTGTAAAACACAAACATTGCACATCAACTTAGAGCATCGCATCAAGCCTCGCTTTTTACCCACCCACCCCTTTCTTTTGCATGGAGTCAAATGAAATGATAAAAGTGCGTCTGTACAGTGAGGATGAATTAAAATGTGATGGTTCCTGTTGTCATCCAGTAATGATACTGACAATTCAAAGCATTCCAAAACACACCGTGTGCTCCCACAATGCATCAGGACTTTCTTCTCACACCTTTGCTTTCCTATCGCTAAATATACACAACTAATATTCATCATGTGCAGGCCTGGATTTATGAAGCGGAGAGCTGTTAATAATCGTCTGTACTGGAAGAAAACCAGTCTGTACTGCTTGCTGCACACATGGGTTTCATTTAGCAGATTGAGGCAAGACAGTACAGGACAAAACTGACGATTTTGGGATTGTGGGGTTATTTTTCTCTCATAGTCAAATCTTCAGATTATTGCAAAGAAAATGTCCAAAAACTTTGTTGCTTATTTTACAGGACAGTTAACTGATCCCTGTCTGTTACCTAAACTTTTAACAAAACATTTTCATGTTTTCAAGTTTTTTAAAGAGGCGTTTGCACACAAACTACTCACAGCTATTTTTAGCTGTCGACAAGGTTTAATGTTTTTTCTCTTTTGTGAAAAAGAAATATCCAAATCCAAATTTCCTTCTGGAAGAACAAAATGAAAGTGAAAAAGTTTTTTTGTTTTTTTTTAATTCTGACTTCTCAGTAATCAACTTGGAAAGTTAATCCACCCACGTATTTGCCTGTAATGTCTTGCTTGAAGTCATAAATGTAAAGGAAGAGTTGTCTACATGTCTGCAGACTACAAATGTCCCTTTCCCCTTTTTAGACATTTGTGTAAATTCCCTAAAATCTATCTCAGTCCATGACCATTTCAGTGGCTGAGATGTTGCTTTAAAGCCAGTCTATTTGTTTTTAGCCATGACTGTCAAAATGTAAGAATTCTAACTTTAAAAAAATATCAAAATCCTGCTATAAAGTGTTAATTTGTAAGACGTGTGTATTACCATGTAATATAAACTTCCTAAAGGTCCTGGGTTAGGAGTCTTCACTGTTAGTTACTGCTGAGCAAAAGTATTTCAAACTTCGTGTTAATTGTGCAGTTACACATTTGACATTTTTGCATTGATTCTGCTCTTTTCTTGTCACAAAAGTGCTTTCATCTTTAACTACCTACTATCCTGTCTTTACATTATTATATCTATACTATATCTCTCTGTCCTCTGTCTCCGACCCCCAACCATATCTCTCCCACTCACCCACCCGTGTCTAATATATTCTCATTTGGTATCATTTACTTTTTTGACATATCATTTATCTTTTATATCCACTCGATAAAGTTAATATATGGCTATAATCTCCTTTAATACCATCTAAATGATAAGGAGCTTTACGTACAGTGTGGTCACAGAATTCCAGTTTTCCTCAGTAAAAATGAGGCTAAATATATTCTAGACATTCCCCATAATAAAAAAAAAAAATGCATTATTTCTATTATTATGGCTATCAACTTTTCTACTTAATGAATACTGCAATTACAGCGGTAAATTATCTTGCTGCACATCACTATAAACTCTCTTCTTCTTTCTTAATGTAATGATTTATGCATTGTGTTATGACATAATATGATACTGAAATGTGCGCCACCTTCAGAAAGTCAAGAAGTTACAACCTTCTTTCATCTGAAACCCAAACAGACTAAAACAAAGAAAAGAATGGCATCGTGATAATGTCAAGTTTCCCTCCCACACTACTTGCATAAATCTCTTCATTAAATCATCTGCTATATACAGTAATACATGTAATCGTTACATATACGGCTCGTCTGAGCCCGGCGAGTCTCTTGAACAGTACTAAACCATAGTCCGGCGACCAAATAATAATCCCTCGGCCTCAAAAGAACCAAAAGTCAAAGTTACAGTAGATTACAGTAGACACCTTTCAAGTAAAAGAACTGTTTTTTTTCTAAGAATACTGGTGTGTTCACATAACTGTAAGAGACCTGAGTCAAACCACAACTGAAACCCCTTCAAAAGCAGCTCATACTAAGTATGTTTTTATCCAAGGTGCCTTTTGTGCCTTTCAAGAAACGGCATGTGACCAAAATCATGCTGAGCAGGATTTCGGTGAGTGTCTCTGACTCAGGTCTGTCTAATGTTTAGCAGACAAAAACGTCATAATCAGATGACTGACAGAACATAGTGACATACAGTAATTCTTGTTTTCATTGCTGAGTCGGATGAAGGAAAAAGGTAAACGAAGTAATTCTTTTTAAAAAGTACAGAAATGCCGTCATAACCACAGACAACTAAGCCACCGATTTCTCTGCTTCAAAGAATGTTATATTTTTTTTGCCTCGGAGTAACATGTTTTGTACAATAATCCATTGATAATAATCAATGCACAAAAGTAAAAGACAAAAGCACACAAATATCCAAAAACTGAAATAGAGACAGCTCAAGACAAGAGATTTTTTTTTTGTTCCTTTTTCCTTAGTTATTTTTTTTCACTCAAGTTTAAAATACACATATTAACCAGCTGTTGAGTTTTTACATAGGAATTTGGATTGATCAAAAAAACAAAACAAAACACAGTTTTAAGTCAGTCCAGCTTTCCTGGCTTTACGGTGGACCTTAGGGGCAAGTCCACGATGGCCCAGTCCAGTCCAGTTCAGAAGAGGACTACTGGCAACGGCTGGGGCGCTACAGTACTGATAACGCAGCGCTGCCTGCCATCGTGTGCTGGGCAGATGGCAGTTACTCTACGATGATTGCTGGGCCACAGAACTTGTCACGCTGTACTGTAATCACCCTGTTCATCCACTCTGCATCTGTGTTGTTAGGCAGGGAGGCACAGCACAGCAGCTCAGCTCAGCAGTGTGAGGGGCCTCGGACTGTACAGTGGTGGTCACCACAGAAGAGGCAGTCTACATGGAGATAGTGACTATAGGCCCAGAGGGGCCAGCACAGGCCTGTGAGGCCGGGGGCTCAGAATACAGAAAGAGAAAATTATGGCTGAGCTTTTCATTGGCATAAGATCGAAGACGAGGTGAAGAGGGATTAGGGGGCAGAGGAGCTCTGGAGGATGTGAAATGCTTTGAGCTGCAGATGAAGTGGGCTGACAGAGGACAGACAGAGGGCAGGCAGAGGAGAGCTGTGGGAAAAGGTGAGGGCAGGGGGGGGGGTTCCACTGGTGATGAATGAATCATACAGGAGGAGCGCTGTGCCGGAGCCAAGGAGGGGTGATGAAGCTCCAAAGAGTTTTGAGTGTGAAGGAGGTCCTCTGCCCATCTGAAGAGACACCTGCACAAAACACAAAGACAGTGGCCACGCATGACAGACCTGCTACCACAGCACAAGTTACTGTATGTGATTATCTCTTTGTACATCAGGATGAAAGTCCAGAAACACCAGCAAAATCAGAGCAAAGCTTGATGTTAAAGCTATAAAAAAAGAGTTCGATTTTAACTTTTTTCTTTGTTTAGTAATTAACAGCAACATTAAAATCCCATCAGCCTTTTACTGCTGAAGAACAAAAACATAATAAAATAATAAAATGGAAAATCTCTAACTCTCAAACTTTAACAACTCCATTCGCTCATTCATCTGTTTCACTTTACAGTGCAACTGCTGCTTGATCTCATAATCACATCTACAGGCTTTTTCTACTCAAAAGAAAAGGCTGTAACTTTTAATTTTAAAGACTTGCTTTCTTTAAGGACAGCTTTACTCAAAACTGGATTATTATTTTATTATTTTAGTCATTTGGCACTATGTCTGTGTTCTGGGACATACTGAGCCTTCCACATGCATAAGTGGAAAGCCTGAAGGCAGGAGGAGCAGCAACAGGACCCCCTCGTGGAACAGGAGTTATAAATAGATTGAATAGCTATTACAGTAGCGGGAGGTGGGTGGCAGAGCAGGCTGGAGTGGCAGTAGCAACTTTATCCAGTTTGAAGCAACTAAAAAGTCTCATTCAACATGAGTCTTGCCAAGAAGTTGCACAGTTGCTCAGCTGAATAAGATCAGCTGCCAGTGTTACTGACTGAGCTGCACTAGGAGGAGTCACAGGAGTCACCAACCCTATGCTCAATTTGTGGATCATCAAATAGCTATTTATCATTTAACTTGAAAGTATTTGCTAGCTATTTCTCTCAAATGTGTGTATTTTGAACTTAATAGTGTCACAGATAAAGTCTAACTATTTCCATATCAGCTTCATATATTTTACCCTGCACAAATTAAAAAACAAACAAACCCTGAAACGGTATCGGTCCAGGTACAGCACTGCATTGCTTTCTGAACACTACAGCAAACATTTGATCCTGTCAGCTTTTCGCCTGCAGGCTGGCATGCAGTCTGAACTCTGAAGCAGATAATGGTTTTGCTATCAAAGTAGAATTACCTGCCCAAGGCTGTTTGGCCAGGAAAACAACAGTCAACAAAGCAAAGCTTTTTTTTTTTAAACAGTATTTTGAAGGATTCACATGTTTTTTCATGAGATTTCTACTTTTTGTATATCTGGTAAATGGCCTTGATTTATACAGTGCCTTTCCTGTATTACTCATCTATTCAAAGCTCTTTGTCATGACACACTGAGATTCAGTCTATGAATATCTGCTTTGTCTACACACATACTAACACACCAATGACTCTATCTGGGGAATCTGCCGTTTAGTATTTTCCCCAAGTAAATTTCACCGCATAGACCAAGGAAACCATGGATTATCCAATTAGTGGAAGACCTGCCAGGCAACATATGCCCCTATTTACACACAAATCAAATAGTTAATCCTGATCACCATCTCTGGAGGTCTGCAACCTCAGGATCATCCTGAATTCTGCTCTCTCAAACTCATCACATACCAAATCCATTAAATCTCTTCTACCACCTAAAGAACGATTCCAGACTCTGACTTCTACTCTCAGACCCAGCAAGTAAAACCCTCATTCATGCCTTCATCACCTCCCGCCTGGTCTACTGCAGTGGTCTCTGCTTTCGTCTGCCTAACAAGCTGCAGTATGTTCAGAACTCAGCTGCCCGAGTTCTCACCTAAACTAAGTACGGGCAACATATCACCCCCAACCCTTATACACCTCCACTGGCTCCCAGTCAAGTCCCATATGTCCTATAAAATCCTTCTCCTCCCCTACACCCCATCTGGGTTCCTCAGTTAAAGGCCTACTCTCCATTTCCCACATCAAACCGTAGTCCTTCAGGGACAGAGCCTTCAGCGCTGCAGTGCTGCTCCCTGGAACAAGCTCCCCTGAGAGATTTGCAAAGCTCTGTCTCTGGAAATCTTCAAAAGCCAGTTGAAATGTCAACTCTTCAGTCAAATTTTGGCCTTCGACTCATTTTATGTCCAAATTAGTATGAGGTCTACAGTGAGACACTAAGCAATTCCATAATGCCACAATTATACTCTTATATTTAATTTTTTTTACCTTTAAGACATCAACAAAATAGTAACTAAATACAAAATATTTTCACTACAGATGCCAAAAATCCAAAATAAAATGGAAATATACGTTGAACTATAGATGGAATACAACATTTAACTTGTACAATAAACTAAAATCAGCTAAATCAAAGATGAAAAGGTAAACAAAATTCACCAAAGAACCACGACAGTATAAGACTGCAGTGCAGAGAAAAAGTGACCCACCGAGCTACTGACCGTTTCAAATCAGTGTCACAGTCGGACGACTTCAGCAGATGGTCTCGAGGTGACGTGAGTTCTGCGGGAAGAAGTGGGGGAAGTGCTTCACACACACTGAAACTTCCTGCAAAGTGTTCACAGCACATTGTGTACTTAAAAAAAGGAAAACAGTGTCTCACAGGTGTGTCGTTCCATTGCCGCGGCAGGTCTTCTGGTTCAGGTGGATAAGACATCCATGATGGACTCCGGTATGAGGATGGCGGTGACATGACGAAGTAGTCTGAGTAACCTGGGCGGTTGGCCGATATAGCGTAGACTGCTGTTATTGGGTTTCCTGTGAGATGTAAATAGATTTAGATTGAACGGAAATAACATATCAATAGAAATTCAGCGTCCTGTCAGTGTGTCGTACCTGAGTAGGTGCTGATGGACTGGTCAACAGTGACAGCAGGGAAGGGGGTCCTGGAGAGTGGCAGGTAGGGGGCACCATTGTGCTGCTGGGCCTGCAGCTCTGAGGCTTCTGACACGCGAGGCTTCAGACTAACATCAGGGGTGGAACTGTCAGTGGAGAGGAAAGGCAGAAATCAACCCGATGTACAGCAAACAGACACCTGCAAATAACAACTATAGCTTTTTGTGCCCACAGGACACAATTCAATAAAGCAGTTAAGAGAATCTGAAAACATTTGAAACCCGAGTTTAAAAGTTGTTGGCAGAAGAGCAAAAATAATAGCAACTGGAATCTGTTCAAGAGTTCAAGAGTGAGCAATAAAAGCAGTTTAAATTCAGTTGGAGTTAACAAATCAGAGACATCACTGACGCGTCACCACCAACAATATAACATAATAAACTGAGCATTAAAACTGAATATTATAATATGACAAAACCTTAAATAACATAATTTGGTCAAATCTCCCTTCCTTACTTTCTAACTATTTACCATTATTTATCAGATGCTGCATTTAGACTTAGCTGTCTGACACTTTAAATAATAAAAAAACAGAGTTGGCTGTGAGGCTTCAAAATGCAGTCATAAACCAATGGGTGATATGATGGCAGTTATGTCTCTCTTTTATATACAGTCCAAATTTCATCTGTATCAGTTTAAAGGTCAAATCTGCACCATTTGGAAAAAAAAAACAACCAAACAAATATTGATCTTTGTTAAACACGGTTTAACAAAGATACAGGAAACATGTTTGTAGAAATGGCTTGCAGCTTTAATTAAATATTATGGGAAAAGACATAGTTACACAACATAAAAAGATATAAAATCTTTAGTAATCTATAAAACAAGAATAAAGTCCATCAGACATCTTTTCATCTTAAGTCACATCAGACTGTGGTACTGATAGCAAGTTCAGAAAGTCCTGGTTTAAGTATACACTTCGAATGTTCTTCCCTGTGTCTGCATGGGAACTCTGGGCTTCCAAAGACTTCCGTGGGTTAGCCCTGCAACAGAACTAGTGACCTGTTTGGGGTATAACCTGCCTCTTGCCCTATGACAGCTTCTGGGGTGATGTTCATGCACAGTACAGAGGTTCCCAGACTTGTTTTCAACATCTGGCTGAAATTTCCAGGCATTCTGGGTCACTGCAGTGAAGGACACATGACCTCACGGATCATAAATCCCATCCTGTCACCTTGAGCCTTATTAGAGCTCTCCATGCAGTCATATTCTTTCTCCACCTCTGCACTGAAGCACCATCCTCTTCATCGTACAGACACGTGTTACAGTGCATGTTAACTACAGTAAAGAACCGGAGGACAGATGATGTCACTGGCACATCTCAGGACCATGATGCACTGTGCGCACTAATGCCTCACAGTGCATAGCAAAGAGGGATTAACGTGCTGCACTCTTTCTCCCTGGGAGCACAGTGGAGCTGATGTGTGACGAGCTGACTGATTAACCGCCATAATATGACCGTTTCTGGTTGTAATAAGCAAGAATAATGGTCACATACCCGTGGCCATATCTGAAAATTTAATTAGCAGTAATTAGAGAAGTCCAACTAAAAGCTGTCTCTGTCAAGCAGAACATTTTAAAAATATATATATAAATACATCTATATTTATATATAGAATTAATATATTTTTATTAGTAGATTGATTGTAAATTATAGTTTGTCTTTTTTTATTTTATTGCATAATTTTTTTTCCTGCCACTCTGCAGCACCTTCTTTTCCCACAAGTGTTAATTATTTATTTTGCCCACTAGATGGCGAGAGTGCTCCTCACTGCTAACCAACAGACTCAATCACTCTCTGCAGTGCTAAAGTGCCCAGCAACACAGTGCACACAGCAGCAGCATTCAAATGAAGAAGAATATTCAGTTCAAATGATGCAGACTAGCATATGGGCCTAAGAGAGAGAAGTGAGTGGCACAAACCGAGGGTGCACGTGGAGGGCACTCTTGAAATGACGCTGATTAAAATTCTGATACATTTTGTGTATTCTCCAGTGTACTCTCCACTATCTGTCTGATCCAGTGATTAGCCCCAGTGCTGCCATGTGACTGGCTGAGAACCAATCTCAGAGTACTTTTAAATGCCATATGTGAGCATTTCCTTCAAGTTTGATGTCTAAATATATTTATGGGCCACATGTTCAACACTGCATGTTTTTATCTTTCACTGAAGGGACTGAGTGTTTCTTGCTTTTATGTTTTTTTCTCCTTATTTTAGGCTTTAAAAATGTTTTCCCTTCCATATATGAAGTGCAATGTGTTTGACTGTTTGATTATATAAATGTGCGTAGTACCGTCGCAGTGAGGTCGCAGGTGGCGGTCCTGGTCTTGAGGGGATCAGTGGAGGTGGAGAACCGATGCCCATATCAGGAAGCTGGGTGAACCGGAAACCCTGCAGGAGCCACAAATGCAATTTAGAGATCTGTTCAGCTCAGTATGAACACAAAACAACCTTAATCCAAAGGGAAAAAGAAGAAATAAATAGGGTAAGGAAACCAGGGGATATCTGATCAGAGCGGAACAGAAAGATCAAATACAGATTCAGATTCAAGCAGCAACTTTATTTGTTGGAAGGCGTTCAGTCCTCAGTTTCTTTAATCATTCTCAAGGTTCTCCTTGCAGAGCAGCTGGTGACGGCACGCAGTTTGACTGTCCAAATTCTCGGTGTCACTTTCTTGGTGCCAACATTTTAACTTTTGCATGCAGCCAGTTTAGCTGTTTAGTCATCTGGCAGATAATGCAATGTGACTTACACGAGTATAGATAATTACCCCACATGAGCAACTATTTACTACACATGCATGACCTTATCAAGCTCTTTGGGGATTTACGTATCTATTTGCTGGCATAATAAAGCTAAATATTAAACATTCTCATCCATTATGCAGAGTTTCTTTTTTATACTTCAAGTAGTTTAATGCATGTCGGAGAAAAATTACTGGAAGAAATTACTGTGTGTAAGGTGTCATCATTATCTTTGTAATGTAATCACTATCCATGTCTCCACTTTTCTGTTTGAGCATCTTTTGTGTGTAAACATTTCTTTCATTCATTTGTAGCTTTCAATTATTTATTTTGGGTTTTCAGACAGTATGTTTCTATGTTTTGGTTCAGTCTCATAGCTGAAGGCAGTGGACTTCACATTACTAACACATATTAGGCCTAATATGCCTATAACCAGAGGTTATTCAGGAAATAGTCACTTTAAGCTATTTGGGTGAATTGACCACTTAAGCACTCAAGAGGAAAGGTGCTACAGTGTACCTAAAGCCTGAGGTCCAGACAGGCACCCTGTTTACTCGTTTTATTCTAAATTATTCAGTAATGTTGAGCCTAAATCTTTTTATTAATTTATTTATAATTGCCTGACTGGTGAAAATTCTTAACAACTTAAACCTATCTGCAATATGTTAGGTTGCTAGGTTGCCTGTGGCTGCATTTTGGTGGGTAATGGTTAGAAAAAAGTGAAGAATCTACTATATAAAGCTATGGGATCCAAAAATCAATACTCCAAATACTGTGAGCCTTCAAATTCTAACAGAAAAATACAAAAAATAAAACAAAAAATTCTGGCTTTCCAGGAATCAGACTTACTGAAGACTTTCTTACTTACTAAAATCAGAATATATTGATACCTGTCACAGAGGTAAGCAATCGACTCAAGCACTGTAGCTGCTAAACTATGACCATGTTTGTGATGAGTCACCTGCCTGAATTGGACAAAAGTACAGATATAGATTTTCCATAATATCCGATCCACCTATTTTACTGCTGTTTGCCTTGTGCATGAATGTGTTCAACTCTTCTTGCTTTGGAGATGCTCGTATGGATCCTGCTGCTGTTTGATGCTAATGGTACTTAATAAACTCAGGGGACAGACAGATAGTTTGAAGCAACAAAAACATCCCTAGGTCCTCTAATTAAAGTCAACACACATGAAAGGCCAGGTTAATTGCCACATGAAAGCTGAAATGTTCAGAGAGACTTGATCTTGTTTATGAGATCAAGTCACTGAGGATTGGTCATCCTTGGCGTGAGATTAGTTTGAGCTCTGTGAGAGTGTCAGAGTATTATCAAAAGGTAAAGTTCCTGAAATGCAAATTTCTTTAAAACTATTACACCCTGTTATTACCAGACCTTGATTCCAATTTTAGACAGGGCTATAAATGTGTTGGTTTTTATTGGAACTACTTTCTACTCAAAAATAGAACCTATTAAAAACAGATGGTGACAGTGAAGTTATTGGAAAGGCTGTTGGTAGCTTTAATTGTATTTTTCTAAGCCTTAATCTTCCTTTAAGTGCTTACTGGTTTGGGCAGGCTACACTGGTGCATGTCCTCATAGCCTATGCTTCTCTGCCTGCCTCCACAGGGGTGGTTCATGGTTCCGGGGGCACTGGTCACTCCGTCACTGTAGTGGCTGGTACTGGAAGGGTTGTAGGCGCTGTGAGCGTGGTGATGATGATGGCGATGGCTGAGAGAGGAAGAAAAAAAATGAAATAGAGTCAATTCACACACACCTACTGTCTCTTTATTTTTCTAGTCTTGCTCCAGCGCACACTGCATAGGCAAGCAGACATCAGATAAAACTGCTGTGATTTTGAGAAACAGCTTGGGAGTGGGATGTATGTGCTTTCAAAGTGCGTATCAGGGGACCTCTCTCTTTTCTTTCCCACACAGTACTGTAAATTATGCAGATGTTATAAAAGAAAAGAGTTTTCAGTGAAAAATAAAAACTTACTTGGTTGGAGGAGAAGGAGGGTCATGGTCCGGAGGTGCCAGGCTAAAAGCGTTGCCTAGCAACATATGCATCTGCGTACGGACCTCGTCAATGGACGGCTGGGAGCTGAGTGTGGAGGAGTCGGAGCCACGGTGAGCCTTCACCCCCAAGCTGCCGTTCCCAGTGCCAGTAGATCCACCTCCATAACCCAGAGAGCTCATCAGACGGTCCACGTTGGTCTCCTCAAAGGGTTCTGGTTCACCCTGTGGAGTGAACACACAAACATTTAGCAACCAGTACAAAAGCAGTTTATCAGCTTTTCCAATAAGTTTCGAGGACACAAACACCAAGGTCATGTGTCCACAGTTTAAAGCTCATAACATTCCTCCTTTCACTCCTGGCTTCCTTATAAACAAACCCAAAGTGATAAACATTCTGGTGCCGATGTTTTCATCAGTTATTGCAGAAGCAGTAAAACGAGCCACACTCACAAACATTTGTTTTTCGTGTTTTTCTCCTCTTATGTTGAGTGCTTTCATCAATCCTTGAGAAATGTAACTGTATAGTTATAACTGTATAGCACTAACTGTACAACTGGATGTTTTCAACTCAATCACATGGACATAGATATCGTTTCTTCTTGTTTTTGTTTTCTATCTTTTTATTTTTAGTCCTTTTTATTCCTGTCCCTATCCTATTTTCATAAAACATTTAAAACTAAAAAAAATATGACAGGAATTTCCATTATTCTGCTGTCTACAAAGCATAAAACAAGCATGAAATGAGTTTTCATGAGTCACGTGCAGTCAATGAACTGCTCCAGGTGGGTTATTCAGGGCAAACATTTTGATGCAGGAAAAGCACAGGTGGAATTTTTTACATTAAAGACCATTTTTACATGTGGACTCAACTCTTATTTAGGTTTCTGAAATCTTATTTTAAGAAACATCTGCTGTTAATAAAGGTCTAGATTCTGATGTGGTGTTAGAGCTGGTTTACCTCTTGCTCTCAATGCTGTTCTGGCACGTGCCAACAAGAACACAGGGTGCTTCTGTTGGTACGTGCCAATGCCCAGGAGGTAGATCCCTGGCTCCTTCAGTCTACATGTTGAAAATACTGCACCTGATTTATCCATCGCTGTGTGTGCATAAGTGGGTATAGAGGAATATCAATGGGTATTATGTTGCTTGTAGTAAAAAGTGCTATGAGTACTTAGAATAGAAAAACAGTCTGTCAGTAAAAGTCAGTGCATCTTGTGTGTAAATACTGTATGTGCAACTTCATCGCTTTGGAAATGCTGGTATGGATCCTGCTGATCTACTGCAGGTATTCAAACGGAGGAGTGAATGAAGTGAACTCAGTATGCATGAAATAGGTCCACATGTACCACAAAATGGCCAAAAAAATGCACAAGAAAGCACAAATTAGCTGTAATAGTGACAAAAACATTGTTTTGACTTTGTCCCCTTTGTGAAAAAAAGCTTGTTTAATATAGATATGTAACAAGTGGAATTATTTTTGGTATTTTGAGAACTTAAGACAGGCTTTAATTGAGAATTCAAGAAAAACCAATACCTGTTGCATTTCCTGCTCTAATTAGCTTCATACTGATAAGATTTCTTGCCCCTTCTTCGTGTTGCACCAGGGTCTAACTCTCCTTCCCCTGTGTACATTTGGTCTTTCTTTCCTCCTCTCTATCCAAGATTGTCTGTCTGCCACTAATCAAGTGTTCTGGTAATCTTTCCTTCTATTGGACCTCAATTTTCCTCTTAATTTTTTACCTTTTTTTACCCTTTAGTTTTGTTACCTCCACTGAAGTCAGCCTTCTTGATCTTTAGCCGCATCTTGGGAGTCTTCTCATTCACTCATATATATACAGGGACTGCACTAAATGTGTCATGCTGTAGTCAAAACCAGCGTAAGACTCGTTGCATTTAGAAGAGTGAGTTTCAGAAACGGCACCATCTTCAGTATCAGAATAATGCTAATAAGCAGGGATTGCATTTCGCTCTTAACAAGTACTGTAACATACATCTGGAAAATTTAGTTATATTTAAAAAGAATCAGTCCAGCACTGTTACCACATATCTCTGCTCTTTTCTGTTGTAACAAAAAGAAAAAAGAGAAAATCCTGATGCAGTTTCATCGTTTGTCTCTTCTCGACTCCTTGCAATGGAGTCGTGTACTAGTCAACAAAAAAAGTCTCACAGCTGTCATCTATTGATTTTTTTTTTTCTTTCTAGAATTTTACTATTTTTCTTGTCCCTGGACACAGATTTCCTAGCGTTATTTTTATGTTCCTAAACACAAACCTGTCCAATCTCATATGGACGGATTTGCATCCATGTATATTGAATTAATATTTTGTGCTTTTAGAGCGAAAGATGCTCCACAATTACAGGAATGAATGGAGGAGTTGGTGGTGAAATGGATCCTCTCATTGCTTACACCAGAGACTACCAGGTATCCAAAGACCGTTTATTTGCTTGCTCATGTCCCCGTGCTGCAAGCATAAAATATAGTTCCTAACAAAGATAATCAGTTTCTTAGTCTTGATATAATGACAAAAAAAAAAAAAGGAGAATATTTCTCTGGTAACACAAGCAAATAAGTTATACTTTTATTTTAGTAATTCATTTGTGCTATAGCAAAATCTTACAGTTGTGTCATTGTGCATTTAAAGGTTGTCATGGGAGACGAGATGGTTATTATATTGGGAAGGTATTCACACTTCATTTCATGCAAGGATGATAATAATTATTATAATTTTGAAGAAGCATCTTGAGGCTAATTACCCACATTATTGTGGAGCTGTAAAGTCCATTGAGAAGAAGAAAGATGGCGGTGCTGCAGCTCTAAAATTCGATTTTAGCCCAAACTCTCCAAGGAACATCAGGAGCAGCAAGACTGTTGCTGGTTTTGTGGTGGAGGAAATACTACAAGTATCAACTCACTATGCAGTAATGTAAGTCAGTAACTGCTACGGACATATGCAAAGATAAATGGAAACAGTTATTTTCTGGGAGCACAAAAATGTGGTTAAATGTAACAAATTAGTTTTTAATAGCAGTAAAAAAAAAATTTGACATTTAACAGGGTAAAGATCAGTATCAAATCTATATTTAATATTCTTTGCCTTTTTCCCAAATAGAACTGTATATCTAAATATATTTATTACCTTATAAAAATTGGCTTTTTTTTTTTTAGATTTTCAGATTAGCTCTACTGCAGCTATTTGTGACTATGCTGTGTTAAAACGTCACATAGGAAAAAAGACTTTCATCAGATAAATGTAAGACGTGTGTAACAGAAACTAAAATAACCCACTGTATCAGTTTTTAATTAAATTTTGCATTAATTAATTAGACTAACAGATGAATGAATGAATAACAAGACATTAAAACATAATCACATCACCACATCAGGATTCCATTAAAAGTTGGATAAAGAATATTATTAAATTATGACCTAACCATTGTACAAAACCACAGGAATAAATTCCACAAACCACATAAAAGCCACTCATAAATCCAAACATCGCTAATACCGCTTTAATATGTCTCAACCGTTCTAAAGCATGAAAACAAAAGTGATAAGGGATTCTGATCACATTGCTTTTCTGTCCTGTCTGCACACACACACGCTCATGCAGAAACACACCATGTTCTCCTTCCAAACCGTTTGGTGCAGGGGTGCCCAATCCCGGTCCTCGAGAGCTACCGTCCTGCAGCTTTTAGATGCATCCTTGTTCCCACACACCTGAATCAAATGAATGGCTTGTTATCAGGCCTTTGCCAAACATGATGGCATGCTGAAGAGGTAATCAAACCATTTGATTCAGCTGTGTTGGAGTAGGGATGCATCTAAAAGCTGCAGGATAGTAGCTCTCGAGGACCGGGATTGGGCAGCCCTGGTTTGGTGCATCCGAGGCTATTAACTGCTATCAAGTCTCCCATCTGAATCCATGAATAGGCTATAATCATATTCAGAGTCATTGACATTCAGGTAGGTAGCACGGTCGATGCTGTTACTATGGTGCATCAGAGGAGCAGCATAAAGAGACTTCACTCACGATGCTCTACCTGTCCCTGTTTTATCTCCTCCTCTCTGACTTTTCACCCCTGTTGGCTACTGTAAAAATGAAGGAATTGTGCTCTAATCTTTTTGTCATTTTCTTCTTTTCTATCTAATTTATTTTTCTTCATCTCTGTGTAGGTTTATAAGGTTCATCAGAAGGTAATTTGTTAATCCACTGGGTCAGAGCTAAAAGCATCGGAGAGGAAAGGAAGGGAAGGATTAAAGTTAGAACGCTCTCAAGAGATTATTTTATTAGTGTGACGAAGTGGCAGCGCTTTACTTTCCTACAACTATCAAGTGACCCATTTCGTCATCGCTCTATGGCACTCAGTTGTTCTGATATTGGACCTGAGCTGCTATATTACAGCTCGTTACAGAATCAGACTTAAAAGCTTTGCTTTTTCTTACTACTCAGTAAGTTTATCTGAGTCCAGAGATTCAAAAAGATCTATCGGAAATCCTCCATCCTCAAGTCACAGACCTTGGTTAAGTCTGAACTCTTGGTTATAATATACAGGTTATATAGACCTATACACACATATTACAATTTGGGTCAAGCTATAGTTTCTGGCTTTATTCTGGATCTGCTCTACTGACCCCATTCCTGGTTTACTGTTTCAGAAGGTTGTTGTCCAGTCACTTACATCATAGCCATTGTTGCGGATGCCCCTCCTGGATCTTTCCCTGAGCACCAGCAGGTCCATCTCCGTCTCTACTGGACTGGGGCTGCTCAGAGACTGCCGGCTCCAATATGTAGGCTCTCGTGGGTGAGAGTACCTGGTGGAAAGAAATACAACACCAGCCTAGTGTCATTACTACAATTACTCCTGATGGCACTGAGGTCCTTTTCCAGTCCTTTGACATCTATGTTTAGGGTAGTGTTATGACTGTTGTCGTAATTTTAATATTGGTGCATCCAGGGTGGACGGATTGTACTGATTGGCTAATGATCGGGAGGCAGCGCATAAGAAGACACCGCCAGGGACTGCCAGGTCATTCATCCTCGGCCCAACCCAACCGGCAGACCGTGTGTTCCCTGTTTAACTATGTTGGTTTAATGTAGGAGCATGTAGGGGTGGACCGCCTTTTTGTTTGATTCGTTTTCTCCTGTTTTTGTTAGGTAGGGAGGAAAGTAATTGTCGTTTGGTTTAGTTCTTTTGACTAGGTAAGTTTTATTTACTCCTGAGATAGGCTACCTTTTGTTTGTTGTTTTGGCCTTGGGTTCACCCCGAAGTTATAATTTGCTCCCTTCCTCTGTTTTTAAATTCACTCATTGTAAATAAATCACTGTCACAAAGTGTTAATTGTGTGACGTGCTGCTTGGGGTTGGACGGGGATGGATCACCCTTTATGTTGTGGTCTAGCCGCACCTAGATGGGCTATAACAGTAGTTTGATGCAGTGTGAAATGAGAGCTTGATCTTCCATCATGAGGACTTTGTCACACTGCCCTGTATTGCTCTACTCTTATCTGAGTAAGAGGTCCTTGATAATCAGCATTAGTAAATACTCTTAAAATGGCCTGGTGTACCTCAAGGTTCCGTTCTGGTTCCCATTGTTTTTTTTATTGTATTTGCTATCACTAGGACATGAAGCTTCTCAATACTTGGGACCACGTCTTTGCACCTTGGCATCATGTTTAAAACTCAGCTAAACAACTTCTGTGTTATTTTTTATTCTTTGCTTAAATTTGACTCATCTGTGTGACCATAAACATACCAGCTTTTTAAAATTAAGATTTCTATGAATAAATGTCAGAAGCATAAGTCTGCCTCTTGCTTAGATCCATTGAACAATAACTTTAATTAATGTCTCCTTCCTGACTGACTTGTACACAGTTAGTTGCAAATCCTAAACTCTGGAACTGCCTCCCTCTCCCAATAAGGTCGTCAACTTCTACTAACAGTATTCAAATACCAGTACTTACCGTACTATTAGTAAAGAGCCAGTTAGTTACTAGAAGCTAGTGGTTATAGCGATTAAGCTAAAAATGTTAGCTTGCCAGTATGGACGTTTTTTACCTGATACACATACTCTGAAAAAGGAAAAGGCCTAAAATGAAGATAAATAAATTCACAAAAGTAAATAAGATCAACTCTTTTCAGTCTTGGTAACCCTTTTGTGACATGATGGTCAACATAAGATTAATAGCTGCATGTACAGAGTCACCAGTTAAATCTAATAAAAACTGCTGTACAGGTATGTTGGCATTGAAAAAAAAGTTAAAATTTTAAAAGTTTTAAAAGCTTTTTTTTCCCCCTCCTCCATAAGTCAATAAGTTATACTTTTTCCAGCCTGTTTGCAGTTATGGAATTCACCCATATATTTTAATTAAACTATTTGAGTGTCATTTGTTTTTCTGGTAAGATTCACTGAAAGGAGTTAACGAAAAATATTATAGAAGTGTTTTTGTCATATTCAAAACAATTCTTTTGTATTCTTTTGATTTGCTTAAAATGACCTAAATTCTTCTAAATCTGAATGGTTTTTGGTAGAAGTTTGAAGTTGCTGAAGTGCTGAAGTTTAAGTTTCAGAAGGCAATAAAAGCTTTTCTTTGTCTGATGTCAAAGGATTTGTGAAATGTCCTCAGGCTGAATGTATTAAACTTAGTGACAAAAACAAGCAAAACCGACACTCTGTCAGTGTGACCTGTGAAATATTAATATGCTGACCTAATCTCACCCCTCTCTATTCACTCACTTGTTACGTGTTGCTTAGCAACTATGCTTTACAGCTACAGCATCACATTAAGTTTATATTTCCAGATGAAAAAAAAATGGATTTAGCCTTTATTGTTCATCATTGTAGTAGTTTAACACTTGAACATTCATTATTTAAATGGCATGAAACAAAAATTTCATGTGTAAGAACTGTAATTTCATAATAAGGTCTAATCCTCGTAATACATATTTTGTGATTGGTCATTGAGATTTATTTCACTTTCTGCAGCAAATCAAGTCAGTGATAAGACAAACATTTAATTATATTCCAAAATATGCATATTTAATTATATTTATATTACAATACCTCTTGTGACACCCTGCAAAGGACGCCCTCTTTTCCTCGGCAGTCATTGGCTCTTTCACCGCGCTGTCGTGCCGGCTGTGCCTCGTGTCACGGTGGCTATAACCGTGGCTTCCAGTCTCGGAGAGCGAGAATTCTCCGTAGCCTTTCCTCCGGGCCTTCTGACGCAGTTTGTTCCTGTAGTGCTCAATGTCGGACTTCTGTTTAAGCCCACTATGGTTAGCCTGCAAATTCAAGTAATCAAATTATTATTATTTTATATATATATATATATATATATATATATATATACATATATATATATATATACATATATATATACATATACACACACACACACACACACACACACACATACACACACACACACACACACACACACACACACAATTGTTATTTTTACTGTTTTGGCCTCTTTTTAGTACTCACATCCAGATATTCAGACTATGAAACACACTCTAATCATGGGGTTTTCTAGTCTTATGTTAATAGACTGAGGGTGGATTTATCATGAGCCTGTGTGTTGCTGTTTGAGCTGCAGCAAGGTGCAGACAGGTTGAGGCAGAATAAGAATGAGATGTGATGGGCTGACTGAGAGATTAGAGAGAGACAGAGGAATAGTGTTTGTAGCAACAACAGCTATATTCAGTAACAGTACAATTTGTCCCAGAGGAGATGTTATGTTACTACTACTATGGTGGAGGAGGGGTAGTATAACAGAATGGAAAAGCATCTTTCTGAGTTGATGCACCTAAAGAGCTTGATAAACTACTTCTTCAATACCACCCATTAATATTTGTTCAATCAATTGAGTTGATTGATATCAATTTGGATGCAGTCCAACATCATCAATCGTTTAAACAATGGGAGACGAAACGTGGTTACCAAATGCTGCACTTGTCTGTGTGACTCATGGTGTCCTACTTTTTACTCTGCCCTATTCTGTCACCACTTCCGAGTCCAGGAAAGCTTTGAAGACATGCGTGTAAATGTTTGTTTGCCAACTCACGTCCCCATTGACAACCACAGAATCTTGGCTGTGAGAAGAGGAAGAGGGATACGAGTAGGTTGGCTGGGCTGTCATGGGCTTGATAGTGATGAGACGCAGAGAGCCTGTATGGTCTTCATAGGGATCTGGAAAGACAAGAAAGCACACAACTTGGTAATAAGCAAGAGTACCAGTTCTCAAGGTAGAATAAATCAAAAATCAGTATTAACAGATGGATACAGAGGTTTACTAATGGAGCTACTTTTCATTTCTCGCATACTGTAAGCTTTATATTAAGCTTGGGTGGACTATTTTTGAACCAATGAATGATATGCCTGTTTTTTGCCTTACATCCACTTGCAATCTTATAGTTTACTGTGACGTACAGACCAAGGAAGAAGTTTGTGTTTCAGGTTTGGTGAGGGAAATTTCTGTATTTATTACTCTGTCATGTAGCACTAATAAGCTGGTGTGTGTGTCTACATTGCACCCACAGAGTTTTTGAACTTACTAATGAAGCAAGCTATTGTTAGCTAACACATTAGCACTCTAGGATTTAATTTGTATGATTTTGCTTGTGCTATGTTGGGTTTTTTTGGAGCCATAAGATGAATTTGATCAGTAATGGGTTATCAGCTTTTCAATTTCCTACCTTCCGTTGTCTCATTGCTCACATGTACTTTCCTCCACTGTTTTCCACTCCAAAATAATTGCTTTTATCCTCTAATGTGAGATTTACTTGTTGTCATGGAAACTACAACTTTAATAAACACTAAATCCAATAAGAATTGAGTTTTGTCTCATGAAAAACATCCGCTGTATGTGACTGGTCCTCTGCTTCGCACAGTAACACAATCTCAGTATTTATGAGACTGTATGTTACAGCACCGAGCAGCAGATGGATAGTGCTATGTTGCTTCACAGTGACTCACTGACTGACTGACATCATATGGCAGACTGCTTCTTTGTAGGGCTACGACAGTATGCCATTAACTCTGCTCCAAACCCACAATGTTACATTCGTCCAGGCACCAGCTTCGTCTGCTTTCATTTGCTGGTGAAACTGTTCAGCCTATCAGAGTGTGACAGCTCAGGTCAGGACAGGTGGCATCACAAGCAGCAGAGGGCTGTGAACCTGAATGGACACAGGTAACAATGTGTTGTAGCTAACGTGAACCCTGAACCATTTCACAGCAAGTGGCAAACACTGTACTGGTGTTTGAATTGAACATGTACATGGTTTCTGCCACAAAGGTTGTTACATCTGGTGAGTGCCACGGAGAGTGTGTGTGTGTGCATGTTTAGACATCTTTGTGAGGACCAAAAATTGGCATGCTATAGTTTTGGGAACCAACAGTCACTTATGTGGACAAAATGCCCGTCCCCAAGTTTGTAGGCATTTTTGAGGCTCAAAATGTGGTTTTAGTGTCAGGGTTACAATTAGGTTATGGTTAGGCTGAGGGTTAGGATTAGGCATTCATATTTGATGGTTAGGGTTAAGGTAAGTGGCTAGGGAAGGCATTATATCAATGAGATATCCTCACTAAGACATGAAAACGAGTGTGTGTGTGTATGTGTGGCTGTGGGTGGTTGGCTGGTTGGCTGCATATGTGCACTCCTGCACTCAGGGAAGACAGAGGCCAAAACGAGGGTGAAATTCAACAAAGGCTATTTTATATTATTTTATTTTACAATAACTTATCTTGCCTAAGTTTCACTATGAAGAAAAAGTAGCAACTGAATCATATTTATTTTCATACAGCACTGACTGGTTTGGTCTACATAAATGGGAACATTACAAACATTACAAATATAAAGTTTGTAGGCTTTGCTTTTTAATTTTTTCCTTATTAGGAAAAATTTCTACTTTCCTGTTGTGTCTGTTCCTTCATTTAATTTAGCGGCAGCATGATGGCTATGTTGTTGTTTTGCTTCCTCACAGCTACACATTTCAGATCAACAAAGAAGGGTCCTTCTTCTCTTCTTCTTTTGTGGTTAAATACATTTTAAAACATGTGGCTTCATTGACTGAATGTAGAAACTACATGTTGCATAATTTGAATAAACTACATTTTAGAGCCCCCGTTACTCAGTGGTAAACAGTATGAGTCAGTCAACAATCTGCTGGTACTTTTGCTGTTTACTCCTTTATGTTTGCAGCAATATTGGTTACTATTATGGAGATGATTTAACAGATGAACAATAAAGTTAGTATATCCATAGACTACATATAAAACCACCATCATGTTATCCATTAGTTTTGGGATTTGAACCCTGAACATCTGAGGAACATTAAAACGTTCATTTAGCTATACTAAGGTCAGTGTTAGATGTAGTCTGTTTCTCTTGAACAGTTGCTCTAAAATCATTCTAAAATGTAAAAAACTACAACACTGTTTTTAGTCTCTTGTTGTGGAAGTTTAGCGTGCGAAATAAAAGAAGTCCCACTGTCTTTTGAGTGGTTTACTCTTGTAAGAAGGAATTTAGTCAGCACAAGGCACTGATGGCACTGCCCTGAAGGATTCACCGGAACAATGGAACCAGGCCGTACTTATATGGAAAGCTGTATCTTCATATATAAGAAACTAATCTTCTACATGTCTCACATCTGACAGATTCATTTTGGCTCACACTTCTTTACAACATTGCTTCAGTTTATTGAAGTTTGCATGTATTTGTTCATCACAGCTCTCTTGACTGAAACACTGGAACACCTCAATTGTTTTCTTTTTTGGCCATTCTGTTGCAGATTTGCTGCTGCACTTGGGGTCATTGTTTTGTTACGCGACGCAATCTGGACTAAGCTTTATCTTGAGTATACAGAGGAGTTCACAGTGGACTCAACTACACCTCAACAGGCCCAAATCATCACCCCTCCACCACTGTGCTCAACAGTAGCTATGAGGCATTTGTGCTGGAATGCTGTTATGTTTCTCAAACTGTGGCACTGTGCATTATGGCCAAACATCTCCACTTTGTATCCCATCTGTACAAAGGACATTGCTCCAGAAGTCTTGTGGTTTGTTCAAAATCAACTTTGCAATTCTAAGCTGTGTTGTTCTGTTGAGAAAGAAGATGCTTTTCCTGATAATGCTTCGAAACGAGCCACACTTGTTCAGTCTTTTTCTAGTTTTTTTGCAAGGAACTTTAACTTTTAACATGCTAACTGAGGTCTGTGGAGTCTGAGATGTAGTTCTTGAGTGTTTGCATTTTCATTTCACTTTCGCTGACTCTCGCAAGTAAAATTACGGGTGTAGTACAAAATTCTCTTTAGCCAATGCTTTGACACCTGTAAAACTTCCTGAAGATGTGTGACCCACTGCAGCAAGCAGGTGTTTTTATCATTTCTGTAGCATACCGGCATTATTCTCTCCCTTTTTTTCTGAAAACTCTATTCCTGTCCATCTCCAGCTCTCTGCAATCTCTAGTGAGAAAATGAAACAATTACTCATCTTCTTGTCTCTTCTGGGTAAGCATTCATTCGCTCGCATAAACACTATTAATCACTTAAATTGCTGTGAACATTAGTTTGCTGATGCAAAAGAGATCTGAAAATCACAGTGTCCCAGAATGCCACTGAACAGCAGCAACGTGGCAGTGTTACCAGTGATCAGAGCAATGTTTAGGCAATCAATTCTGAAACTGCAGAGCTGGAAAAAAAACTGGGCTGATAATCTGTTGAACAGTTCAAAGATGCAGTGCATTCGCTGCCACTACTGATTACCGGTGATGTAGATCAAAAGGCACAGTCTATTATCTCATGTCTGACAAAATGTTTGTTTTTAATCCTGTGATGTCTGCTAATTTAACGCTAGTGAGGAATCTGTGCAGACAGTGAATAATGTTATCATTTTATCACATTCTGCAAACTATGTAATTTATATAATATTTTATAAATATGTTTTAGGTTTACAGGTTGCCAAATATTGCAAGGGCTGACAAAAGCATTCATGCTTGCATCTTTGGACCTCTAAATTAGCTTAGCAGGTTCAACCCACAGACTGTATATAAAAGATGGACTGACCACCAAGATGGCAACCATTAGTTATGAAATCTGTATGTGGCGGGGCGTGGTCTGCAATGCCGCTGCAGGAGCGATGGACGCACCTGCAAGGCATCTGCAATCATGCCTCGTTGGCTTGAAAATCTGCACTGGGTCCTGAGGGTCGTGTTGTTGTTGTTGTTGACGCAGTCGGGCTTTGAGCTGGAAAGTTGCAGCCGACTGAGTGTGTTTGCAGCAGCTTAGTAAAAAGATGCGGAAAAGCATGTTCATGGAAACATCATCAAGTCTGCCGTGCAATGTTTACACTGCATTTGGAAACTTCAACATTTGCCTTGCTTGTCCCATGTTGAAGTTTTTGGACCATAAGTGAAACTAGTTGGATGGACGGGTGAAGTCCTAAACCATACAAGGCTATTTAGCTTCATCAAGATGCATCCATTAGCAATATGCTACAGCACATATATATTTATTAATTAATAGTAAGTAGCAGACTACTAAAATAGATAATTCCATTAAAATGCTAAAAAGGGACTAAAGGGGCAAACACAGTTGAGAAGTCCATTGCAGTGGAGTGGTCCAAATTACCAGAAGTGAGCCTATCTATGGAAAACTACAACATTTTTTATTGTCACAACCTGCTAACATGCTTTTTTAAGCTTTATTAGGAGAACTGTCATTTACTTCAGCAGCGGAGATTGTCATATGGCTGTAAACAAGAACCTTCTTCTTTAAAATGACACAGTACCTGCCAGCTACTTTGTTGAATTAATGATGGAGAACATTTCAAAAGGCTCAAAGATGATGCAGTAGAAAACAGACATTGTCTTTTTTCATTTCACATGTTCTGTTTAAACTTGGCACCACCATTACTCATAACAGGAGTTCACTTGAAGTTGCGCCATCATGCTAGAACCAGCTATTGTAGCCTCAGGCAATGACGAGAAGACCACAGAAGGTGGTAAGCTCATTTTTTTATGAAGCCTTAGTTTTTGTCATTTCTAGATTTGACTTGAGTCCTAACTGACACTGACTCAAGAGTCTGGATAGATTTAGCCAAAGAGTGATTATAAAGAAAAATGTTAGTAGCTTCCTGGTCCGAAAAGGGGAAGGGGAAGTGAAATAGCTATTGGAGGACATCGTAGTGGCTGGATTCATTTTTCATAGATGTACCCAAATGTAAATGTGTGTATATGACAGATTTAGCACAGCTCCCACAGATTAACATGGGCTTTGTGTATAGTTTTGCTCACATATACCATGCTTACTCCCAACACAAGCACACCTATGCTAATTTTGTTTTGTGTTGTTTTGCTTTTATATCAACTTTAAAGTTGCTTAATTTTTTTCTTGAATTCAATTCAGTTCAATTCAATTTTTCTTATGAAGCACCAAACCACAACAACAGTTGCCTCAAGCTGCTTAAAGTGAACTTAATAATGTGAAGTACGTGTTTGTCATCATCATGGACCAGTCTCCTCTTTTTATGACCTTTTTTAACAAATGCTTTTAAATTAATAATGCATTCTTCATAATTAGTCATCAACCGTCTGTCTAATTGATGTAGTAGTGTGAAAAATATCAGAATCGGCATAAAAAGGTAGAAAACAACATGGAAATAAAGATGTCCTTATAACCAAGAAGTGTCGATAAAACATCAATAAACTAAGCTACAGCATGTCATCGCAGATTTTAGACTACATCAGGTCCCTTCTTTAATAAAAAAAAAAAGAAATGTGACTCTTGATTACAAGTAACCTTCTCATTTTAATAGTAATTCAATTATAACTTGGCATTTAAGTAGTCATACCCTTTGTGTGTGTGTGTGTTTTTAATATTGCACTCTGTGTGAGTGCAATATCTAAAAGCTCATTTAAAATGATGGAGAGGACAGGCATCAAGGATTAACAAGTAACTTTCCTACAGCATAGAACATATGCAGTGGGTTGTATGGATTTGAATAACACCTAAGGTGACACTACGCTGTCAGAACTGTTTCCTCCCACTTCCTTGTCTTTCTCTGTGGTTCTGCTCCAAAGTAAGTTGATGCAACGCTTAAGGAATATGTACTCGCTTTTATCTCCATGCAGCATTTGGAATGAGGTAAGCCGATTGAAAACAGCCTAAATAGCAACACGTGAATGCTTCATGTGTCTTCTAACTGATCTAATATCCCAGTTTGCATATGAGCGGACGTGTGACAATATCTGATGAGTACATGTGTCGTCCCTGATAGTTACATGATGCTGTAGCAGGCTGACTCATTGTAAGCATGAGTGTGTTTGCGCTTCATTAGCTCACAATAATTATCCTTGGGTAAAAACATCATAGCATGAGTGTGTGTGTGGAGGGGCGGGGGGTGGTCAGTTTTTTGGTGATCTGCACTTGTTTATTAGCAATGAAAGACTTTCTGATGGGCACAAACATAAGGAGAGGCAGATTTTTTTCCATCTATCCATCCATCTGTCTTTGTATGTGTCCTTCTCCTAATACCTTCCCTTCTTCCTCCTTCACTGGAATCATCTCATTCTTTGTCTACCTTCTTAACCCCCTCCCTCCTCATCTCTCTTTCCTTCCTCCTCCTCACCGTTGGCGCCCCTCTTGTGTAGCTCCTCTTTGCCGTTCTTGCTGCTGCTGCCAGTCGCAGTCCTCCGGGCCGAGGAGCTCTTGCTGGTGTTCAGCTTCCCGGAGCCGTTACTCGACACCGAGCCATCCTCATCACTTGGCAACCTCCTGTAGTAGCCATGGCAACAGAAAGGAGGCGAAGGGAGAGAGGAAAAGGGAGGGGCGAAGAGGGTTGTGAGTGTGTACACAAACAGGGCATCATCTCACAGTTATTACTGCCAACACACTATTTAAAAAAATGTTAATGGCTCATTACAAAAAAGAAAAAAACCCAAAAGTGCTTTACAAGCCAAAAACATGTGGTGTGGTGTTTGTATGTGAGTGTGCGCATTTTATGACAATCGTGTAGGTAAACCAGCAGATTTGGAAGTTTATATGCAATTTAATTTGTCCTGGAAATGCCAAAAAAAAAAGAGAAAAAAGGTAAAAGCTTGGCTGTAAGGACTGTATAGTCTACGGGAACTGAAGGTGAACAAACTTTGTAAAATCTAAGCTACTTTTCAAGTGGCATTGTTTAACTATAAGTGACATCATTAGTCACAAAGACAGAGATGTCTAAAACATTAAAATCTGCAGCAGCAACTTGATCTGAAAGGTGAAGATTAGCATTGTCACACATCGTGCTACCTGCCAATTGTCAACACCACTGACTCAACTTTTGTCTCATCTTGAGCTAATCACTTGTCATCACCAAATTATATAATTGTCAGTCATAAAAGTTTGAGTCCCCAACTTTTTCTTTGTGCTTCATATTGTCCCTCCTGACAGGGTCAAAGGGGACTGGAGCTACAGGATACTCCCTGGGCAGAACACCAGACTGTCACAGACAACCATTCACATCTACAGATAACTAAGAACTAATGAACCTAACATGCATGTCTTTGGAATGTGACACCAGGAGAAGACATGAATTCCACACAGAAAGGCTCCGGCCTGCTGGCGGATTCGAACCCACTGTGCTGCCCGGATAAGCCATTAAGTGAAAGGATGACTGATGGCATATGACATCACATCAGCAAATAAGATAACATTATAGATATACAAGCCTGATCATTTAGAGTCAAATTAATGTCATAGCATTTTTTTTAAATGATAAATGATTTATTTCTTATCTTATCTTGTGCACCTAAACTAATAACACTCCTGACTCCTGGCATTTTCATGCCAGCTTCCACACCTGATAATCAGCAGTTACAGTAGCTTGACCTATGTGATGTTAGCAGCTAACTAGACAAATTACATCACCTTTTACTGTTGTACTGTGTCATACGGTGTTTGTGCTTTTAGAGATGGTGATTAGACTTGTGCTGAATGCACCTTGTAAAAAAAAAAAAACGTGAAATGAAGAAATGCAGGGCAAATGTGAAGGACAAGCAGAACAATGGCATGCTGATTTTTTGGGATAGCCTGGCTTCCGGCCAGGGACCTTGATGGAAAACAGCCCAGCATGCATATATTTCCCACTCAAAGAGTCATTTCCCTTTACTTCAGAGGAAATTATATTGATGACATTTATTTCCTGTTATAGCAGCAACCTCCAGGCTTTATCATAACCTTAAACCAAATAGTGATCTACATTATAGTGACTTGCTTTTGTCCCCAAAAGGTAACATCAAGTCAGTGTATTAAACACTTTTATGTCCTTTATGTCCAGTGTGTGTGTGTGAAAAAAACTCATGCATAAACATGTACGAATTCAAAAATAGCACTTAGTCAGTTCAATCTATATACCGAGCACACACATACGCACACACACGTGCAGGGTACACAAACACACATGCGCACAGCCTTGAGGCATGTAAGACACAGCAGCTACACAACGTGACAGGCCGGTCTACAGGTGGTGTGAGATGCACAAATCAGCCGGAGCCGACATTACAGAACCACAGGCGAGGCTAACACTGTGAACACACACACACACACACACACACACACACACACACACACACACACACACACACACACACACACACACACAATGCAGCCAGTGCTGTGTCCGGTGACTGGCCAAGTCAAAGTAAAAGTCATGTGGAATCAGGCAAAGAGCCGCTGGGATGGAAGGAGAAATACAGTGTGTGTTCCACATAAATCTGTGAAGGCCAGAGGGAGGAGCAGCTGAATCAATAATCACACTACTGGAGACTAGCGTTCATCTCCGTGCCGCTCTTTGTGCCTCACAAACTGCAGCTCTCTGGAGGCTGAAGTGAGCAGAATAAATGCTGCCCCTGTGAACCCATCCTACAGTGTTGCCCCATGGTTAGCATGCAGACTGCGTCTTCCTCCTTCCTCACACCAGAGCATGTTCAGCGGGTAAAATAATCACCGCCGTTGTTTCTCACATTGTTTCAATTTTTTATGGTTTAAACAAAGAACCATTTTGAAATGAAGCAGAAAATGATCACATCACTCTGCTCATGTCAAGACAATGACGCAATCACACACAAAAAGCTGACTGCAATTTAGTCACTGTTGAAGACAAACGGTTATATTACAAAGCTGCAGGAGTAAAATATATATTCTTAAAACACAAACATGTGGCACCTGTTCCACTGCTCATTAGCACAAATAACTATAATATACAGCAAACAATAATATTAAAGGAACTGTTGAATTCAAATACAAGACAAATACTATTATTTACTCTCAGACATCATACAGAGCCAAGAAAAAAAAAAACCTCTGACATGGCCTGTTTAGTATTTAACAAAAATTCTTAATTATTTTAAAAGATAGACTACCATCTATGGATGCCTATCTGTCAATCTGCTGTTTTGTGATGGGTGGGAACAACATCATCTACCCAAATCTACCCACTTGTGATACCACAACCAGTTAGGGCCGAGGGCAGCGTCAATGAATTTGAAATGCACGCACAAAATAAAAAGCCCAAACTGGAACGCAGTGCAAAGTGATTTCAATAACATGTATACTGCTTAGCAATGCAAAGTCATTTGAAAATGACAATCGTGCAACTTTTCATCTAATGCAAGTCGGAAACTTTTCCTTTATGATAAAGCACAGCACCTGGTTCTGCCTGCACACAGACCACAAAGCACAACAATAAATGCATTCTTGGTTGTTGTTTGGGTTTGAAATCCATTGCACCCCACATTGCATCGGTTCGACAGTGAGATATGTATGTACCCAGGTGGTAGAATAATGTGAATAGTGTTACCTTCTTTGAGAATGTGTGTGCCGGTTGGTAAAGCTGATTATCAAACTATGCCAGCGCTTCCAGTCCTTTACACTGTCATCACCGTCACACAGAACGGCTGCCTCTCGCTTGGCTACAGCCAGGGTTATAAATATACATGTGTTTATCATCCTCGAGAGGCAAAGCACAACTAATCCCACCTCCATTCATTTTCATCTAGTGGTGTATAAATGTGAGGCTCTGTCTTATGTGCATTTCTGCATTTGCATTAATGTGAGAGGAGGCATGATGCATCTCATTTATGACTCCCGAACTTCCTCAAGGGAAAGCTGTCGCAATTGACTGTGGGCGCGGGTGTGGGTGTCGCTCGTAGTAGAGAAATGTTTGGGGATGGAAACGTTTACAAAAAGAACAGTTTTCATATTTTGTTCTAAATCTTTTCAGTGTTTATTCATAGAACAGATTATGTCATAAGTCTAGTGAAATCTACCGGGAATAAGACCTTTTGGTACATTTTGGGAAATGTGTTTAAATGGCAGGATTCCGGCAGATGTTTGCAAATCACATTCATCGCTCATGCAGGGACAATAACAAGGAAGATTAGAAACAAAAAAAGAGAAAATATATGGGGAAGAGACTTCATTTATTACCAAATAAAGACAAGCTGCATAAAACATGAAGATTAGCAGCAGATAGATGCAACTTTCATTTTCTAACATTATTCATTCTGATTTGAAATCACAGAAATACAATCAAACACTCAAATGTCTAATCCTCAGTAGTAGCCCAGTGGCTGTGGGGACAAATGACCATCTGTTTAGCCGTGTGTTTGGGTCATTACATGGATTTCATTAGTTTTTCACTGAGAGCAGATTGTGTCTGATCAGTTTGTCTCTTCCCATGAGCTCACATTTCCAAAATCACCATAAATCTAATACACAGTATTTCGCTCAACTTTTAAAAAAAATGTAGAAATAACATTTTACTAGAGCCAAGCTTCAGAGCTTTAATCCAAAATAGTGCCCAACTTTTCAAAACGGGCTCGTTCCGGCTTGCTTGTGATGGTTTTGGTGACGTCTTTGAGTTTTGGTTCTTGTTTTCATTGTTATTCTAGTGGTGTTGACTTTTTGTCTGCCCAGCGCTTCCCGTGTTCCTTCTGTCTCGTCTGTCTGCTTTCTGTGTGGCATGTTTACTGTGAGTCTTGTCGCCTTCATGTTAAACATGGTTTTTGTTTGTTTCCTGTTTGACTTTGATAGGTTTCTTCTGGCTGCTTTGTTTTATCTTGTGTCCTGATGTGATTTTTCTATCCGATTATTGCTGTAGCTTGCATATTCTCCAGTTTTTAATTATATTCTTTGTGTTTGTATGGTCACGTTTGTCCTCTGCTGTCATATGTTAGTCAAACAGGCATGCACTCAAAACATTTTTTAGGGTGTGGAGACCAGTCAGTGAGCTAATGGCAAATTTCTGATCTCTAATTAATAGTGTGTATTTCCAGACTGGTTGGGGAGGTATAGATATGTTGATGCAGCAAAAGCATGCTTGCAAATGCTAGCAGGTTGCTGTTGTTCCCCATAGTTTATATGGAAAACGGTGAATGTCAGAAAAAATACTCAACAAGTAGTTGTGAAAAGTGCGATCAAAACTGGCAATTTCTACCACTTACCTTCAAAGACAAAGTTTCACCTTTTGAAATGTATTGTTTGAAGTAGTAAGATAGAACTTTTACTGTGAAGGCGCATGCTATCCGTTTCCATTTTGTGTGAACTTTTTTCATGTTTTATCTACAGCTTGAAGAGTAAAAAGGCTAAAAAGTCTGCAGCTTTCATGCAAACTACAGGCGACTGTAGCAATTTGCAAGGGATCTCACGGGGAGCTTTTTGGTGCAGAACCCAACTTGCAAATCATTTCGCTGGGCAGTGAGCTGACCTGTGAGAAGGTGTGAGGAGGTCACTAACTGGTCTCTAGGCCTGTGTGACTGAGGCCTTATGCTTTTGCAATGTTTCTTCCATGTTCTTTTACAGACGTGGATCATAGTGACAGGCTTCAGCTGCAGTTTCTGAGACAAACTTTTTAATCAACAGTGAACTTCCTCCTGATTTCACTGGGTACAGATGCATTTTTTTTTTTACTTTATTGCTCCCCAACTTTTGAAATCAGTCTATGATTCATGCCACATGCCGAAACATGATCCAAATCTTTCAAACCTGACACTACGCTTTAAGCAATACACCCCCCAGTGTGTAGAAGACTGGAGGAAATGCGCTTAAGCTTGCACGGATTCTATTTTTTTAATATTAGTAGTATTTTTGGAGACATTTAGTTGCAGATAATTATCTGTGAACGACCTAATGAACCCACATTAGTGCAGCAGGAAGCCATCGGACTCATGTCATCAGCGTATTTAAAAATATGAGAAGAGACGTGACATTCATTAGTGTAGAGTTTGTATAAAATCCAGTACTGGCCATTTTTGCTAATGAGAGGACACGGTCTCTCTGCTCACTAAAACGACAATGAAATTATTCATCCAAAAAATGTTATTTAAATGTTACTTAAACAGATGACTTTGGGTTTGTACTCTCTCCAGTGTAGACACCAATCCCAACACAAAAAGAGCCTCAGTAACTATAAAAAAATTAAAATTGTTCGCCTCTGCTGCGAAGCCATCTCTGATATCTATAAAGAAATGTATATGATATTCGTATGTTTCAGTGAGACTAGCTGTGCGTAAGACACCTCCACCCCCACCACCTGTACGGTTGGCGATCCGATCCCAGGCTGGAAACAGTCCCAAAGTATCCTTGGGAATACACTGAACCCCAGATTGCTCCTAGTGTGTGCATCATGTGAATGTTAGATAGAAAAACTGTAGAAAAAAGTGCGTTTATGAATGTCTGTGTCGATAGATAGTTTTGTTTTTTTTTACTAATGAAATATCTGAAGGAATTATGAATTCATACCACCACTCAGTACTTGTAGGAAACTTAATTATCTTTGCGCCTCAAACAAACACAGTGGTGAAATCTCAGGCAGCAGATTCCCCTTTGATGCCATGAGCTTGACGGCAAACTGATAACCAGACAAATCAAAGACAAATGAAAACTTTCTAGTTTTCAGACTCAGTAACATGTAGAAACTCCTAAAAATCATCATAAAACACTGATTTGTGTAACAAGTTATAACTATGCACAACATTTTAAATTTGAAGATAATCAAAAATCTCTTTGAAACACATTTGAGCTTTGAAAAAAAATACTAAGATGAAGCCTGTTTGTTTTTTTGACTCAGCAGGGATGATTTTAAATATGAGAAGCTGAGAATATTTTATATTGAAAGCCATATGGAATCCTAGAGTGCCTTATTGGGTTATATTGCATTATATGTTCACATTTCCCCATAAACTGACATAGAAAAGGTACAAAATGGTGCGTAACATTTGACAAGAATGCAGGAAATGAAACGTCTGATGCTTGAAATAATCAGGCCCTCCACCTTTCCTAAACACATGTTATGTATATTCTTACATATAAAGTATAATGAGAGAGATATTGATTTTGTGGATTATCTGTATTTTTTATTTTAAACTCGTTTATTAATTTCTGACTTTGAGACACACCGGTGTGTCTACTGGCCAATTAGTTTTTTCACAGGTCCAGCAGCCCCATAATGAGTCATTTAAACAGGTAATGCTCGTCGTTGCCAGTGATACCCCGTCCCACGCTGTTTACAGTAGATCTTGCTCATCAGTAGATGAAAGGCACAGTCGTTTAAATGTATTTCCTGTTAATTTACACAAATCTTTTGTGTCACATCATGTGTCAGATAGGTGTTAAGCTGTTAACAGTTGAAAATTACTGGAGCAATTATTTATTCACACTTAAATGGGATCATCTGTATTTGTATAGCAACACACCTAACACCACTATTAGACTCAGCGCTCTCAACTTCAGCCTAGTACATCACTCCATCCGTTGTTTTGGCTGCAAACAGAAGCAGCTTCCCTTCTTTTGTCTACAAACAGCCTTTCGTTAACATTGGACTTATCTTAAAATCATGTCAATCTGTCAGACTGTGCACTGCTTACTCTGGGCTTCTCTCTGGCTTAACTGTGATGCACAAACAAGCACTGATGTCTGGACTTGCTGAAAAGCTCTGGTTTTGTCACCGCCTTGTTCACTGACTGAAACAGATGCTCGAGAACTTTGTTCTTCCCCTTCACAAGACTTCCAGCTGGGAACAGCATGTCGGATCAGCTCGCTATCTCAGCACTGTACCTGTGTTCAATCACAGCGTATAGTGATGTATGAACAAGGGAGAGCTTTCCTTTACATCCACATCTATAATGAATTATGCACAATGATGGCAGCAGTGTGACATAAGACACCTCCTCTACTGGGTTTTGGTCCGTGAATGGGTCAGACTACACTTTTGTGTTAACGACATGCTTTGCTTAAACACCCAAAAGCAAACCGTCAAGCTCAAATTTCTCTGAGCCAACTGCTGCTATTGTTGGACATAAAACAATGTTTTAAAACAGACAATACAGCTGAGGGTGTGTTACCCTCTCTGCATCACAGCTGATCGAGCCTAATTCATACCTAGTAGATGCATATCAGCTGAATGGGTAACACAATATTATGTGACAAAAATTGTATTCTTAAAACTTCTTTATGTAAATTTGAGTCAACAGGACTTTTGAAGTTTCATGTGTGTTTATGTTTTCCAGATTCTTCTGTGGGGACGAGTCGCCCTGGCAACCAGCCAGCAGACATTTAAACCCAAACCATGATCAATACCTAACCCTAATCAAATCAATTTTATTGTCTAAACCTCACCAAATATGTTTTTTAAATTAATAATATATCAAAAATAACACAAATGAAGTCTGTGAGGTCTATTTGGGTGAACATTTTTCATTTAATACTTGAGATTTTGCCATTAGAACTTGAGTTCAGTCCACATAAAAAAAATAATGATATATAATTAATGTTTTATCCAAATTGTAGCATATGTCTGTGCATGTCTCTGTTTCGGTTTGGTAGGTAACACCTGACTAAATGATCACACCAAAATAAAGATTTTTGTGCTACTTGTCTTCATGATTAAAAAAAAAACAAACTAAAAAAACAGATGCAATGATAAAGCACAATAATGCTAACATCCAAATCATTTATATAAGGTCAGTTTTCCCAGTACATTAAAGCAGATGAGTCAGTAACTTTCTTACCCTCCTTTGTGTATGTCAGCAGACGGAGGCCTCTTATTGGCAGTCCCATCCTGGTGCACCTTCTTATCCAGTGACAGCGACAATGGAGCGTCTCGCACAGGCAGCCCCAAAACCAGCGTCTCCTTGGTAACAGAGACTGCCTCATCACCAGTTCGACCCATGTGCTTCTTGGCATAGTCGAAGCCCTGGACAGGCTGTTGGGGGGGAAAGGACAACACATAATGTTTGAATTTGCACAGTCAAAGCTAATCCAGCTTTTAGCACAATCCAGTCAGGAGTTTTTGGATTGATGGACCAAAAGCAACTTGAGACATGAAAACAAACATCGACTGTAGAGCACATGCAAAGACATCAAAAAAGACAATGCAACCGTTTCTGATATGCTGTACATGGCAGACGCTGATGAGAGGGAAATATTGGAAGTCAGTTTACTTTAAAACTCACAAAAAATTAACAATATATAACAATATATCAGCCACAGAATGTGCAGATCTAGCATGAATGAAAAGAGCAGTTGACACCAAAAGAATAACTGAAGAATCAAAAGTGCGAGGCAGGATTTCTTGCAGAATTGAACATCAGAGTTTTCCCATTTACATTATTGGTAAGCTAGTTTTCAGTTTAATTATATATGTTATACTGATGCATTTCAACAAGCAAACAAATAGAGCCAATAGCCAGCTGAAGCATGCATACAACTAATGTTCATGACAGTTTCAGCTGTGTGGTGGCAGATGTCTTTTCTGCCTGTTGCCATAGCAAAAACATAAATACATCTGCACTTTTTATTGTCTTTGCCTACTGTTTTGTGACATCAGTTGCCCATTGTTGCATTGTTCAGTGCACAACACCTTTTATCCTGATATAAGCACTCTGGATTGAGCGGTAATTGAAGCCATAATGTTGGGTAACACACTTACAGCAGAAGCAAAAGCTTAAAGTTTAATTTGGTGAGAAGTCACCACACTTTAGAAAAGCTCGCTGGATTTGACAGGCAATACCATACGTGCAGTTTTTATGGCATGCCACAGAAATTAAAGTTAAGGCTCCTTCTTTTACTGATAAGAGCTACTTAAGTGACACATATAGAATTTTACTTTGTAAACGTTTGCCAACTATTTGCAAATTCTAACACTTGGATAGACTTGCTGCGCATGTTCTATGTAGGGCTCTGGCTATGACAGCAAAAAATTTTAATTTTTCCTTGTTGTCGTTTGCCTTCAGTTTCTGAGCCTTGCACAGGATCCAAAAACTCCCTGTGCATGGGGTTCTAATTTTAAATTTTGAATTCCCACTCAATACTGCTGCTCCGAGAATGTAACCTTAAGCTTTGATCCATGAGTTTGGGGTTTTTTTTGGGTTGTTTTTTTTTTTATAGACTGCTCATCATGTAATAAGCCCAATAGCAGTACCAGCTGGAGTTGATCTCTGTGGCACATACACACCTATCACATGCCTGGTGTAGCCATTTCCTGTGATTAAAGCAGAAGCATAATGCTGCAGCTTCAACTCTATTATTGATACAGTCTATTCACTGGGTTTGTGTGTTTCTATACTTTTTTTTATCCGTTTAAAACCTTCTGTTTCACAAGCTGGGCTACTGCAGCTTAAATGTTAAAGTGTGTTTATTATGTTTTTCCTTTTCAGATTTAACCTCTGTGTGAATAGATATGTCAGTAAACACCATGAACGCCAGCGATGGGACTGCCTTTGTTTGACTGGACTGATAGATGAAAGACTTCAACTCACTTTTCAATTCATAAAACATTTTGAGTCCGTTGTCACCCTGAGCTTTTCACGCTAGCTGCAGCACTGAACAACCTGATGTGGGTGAACAGCGCTCAGAGTTCTACCAGCTGACACGACATGGTCTCCTGAATACTAAAGAAACATTTCCAGATAGGTGTTGCTTCTATTTCAGATAAAAGTAATTGAATGGACATCCCTCCCTGAACCTTTTTTTTTTATCAGTCTCCAAACACCAGAGCTGGCATAATGAAAAGTTGAAAAATAAATAAATAAAAAAAGATTAACAGCACCTTTGAAGTCAGGGGTTTTGGCATAAAGAGACAGAACATAAAAAGAGGCGGCAGCAAAAGCAGTCTGAAAAGCCTCCGAGGCCTGGACACAATCTTTGTATTCAAATTAAGAAAAAGCGTTTAGCGCGCAGGAGTGAAAAAAATTAAAGCGTGGGGGGGGGGGGGGGGGAAGAAAATTTCAATTTAGGTTACACAACCACGTAAATGAAACCCAGATTGAAAAAAATAATAAAAATTGCCGCCTCTTTTCTATTTCGAGCAGCTCTAAAATGGGACGTCTAATGCATTTGATGATGCATGCTAAATTCTGAGTGCGTGTGAGGTTAGGCAATGCGTGCATCCAGCTGACGGCGTTGTTAATAATTCATCAGTCATACACACCGCTGTACCATCAGCAAGCTCCAACACACGTGGCTGCAGACGTGGATGAGTGCCGGGGAAAGTGATAGGAGCTCAGATAGAGACGGAAAGAGAGCGCTACACCGTAGGCCCTCTCACCATGCCATAAATATATATGGATTGAGTCCATCTTTACACGCATATTCTACCGACTGAATTGATGTATGTTGACAGTTGCTGACTCTTTCATGTGAAAGACCTATGGAGAGTGCAAACACTCATTTGCCTATAACCTATGAGGAGAAAAGAAAGGGCAACGTGCAAGGTAGGAGCACAAGATGTGCTGTTGCAAATATGTCCTTCCACCAGTATGCATGTGGATTATCACAGCACAGGCATAAGGTTTCATGCCACGGGTGCTGAAATGGCACTGAACTGCAGGTGATGGGTAAAGTCATGCATGGAGACAGTATGAATTCTCAGAAATGACAAAGCCGAGGGGATGTAACCTTGAAAAGCAGGCTGACATTTCACCGCTCACATTTGATTCATGATCGTTCTTTCTCTCTGTTCTTTTCACTTCCACACATCTGTCTATTCAAATTGTCTCTGCCCTTTCTTCCTTTCAGGACTTTCTCTTTTCCCATTCTCCCTGCCTTGTCATCTCGCTCCCTCATTTCCTACGTCCACTGACAGTGTGTTGACTTAACAAATGGCCGTCTTTCATCTTACGCGAGGGGCCCAGTTTAATGAAGACTTGAAGCCCGTGCTATGGGGTGATCCTCTGATCTCTCTGTCGGAGATGGATGGTGTTTTTCTCCACATCCATTTAGAACAGCACCAGAAGAAAGAAGGCGAGGAGAGAGAGGAGGACAGCAGCAAGAAGTCCGGGATTTCTTCCACTTGAGGATGTCATATGAAGTCACTCTGAGCACGACTCTGTGGCACCACCAGATTATCCTCCCTTTTTTCCCTTCAGTATCACACAGATGCTTCTCCTCTTGTCTAATTTTAACTCAGAGCAATACCCAACAGCAGCTTGATGAGGTGCAGCAGATGGATAAGATATGCTCTTTTCCCCCTGTGGCCATATTGATTTAAATTCAGCTCCAGCAGGGCTGATGGCGGAAGCACAGCCAAGAGATGCGCTTAAAAAAAATTTAAAAAAAGAGACTAGATGCATAATAAAAAAAATAAAGTAAGGCTTGATTGCACATCAACAAGGTGCTGCAGCGGTTAGATAAACTCCTTCAGGGGGCCAGTCGAGGCATGATGCAGCAAAATGCAAACTACCTTCAGTCCTTTAAATGGCAGCCACTGCATTGTGCACTCACTGAACACCTTACAAATGAAAAATGGATTTCTTCTACTTTCGCTGATTCCACCTCTATTGTACTCCACATGGAGGCCAGCTATCTGAGGCTTTCATGCGTATACAAGGCGGCACAGAGGGAGGAAAAGCCATTTTGAAGAATGTTCCGGCTGCACAGCAGAGTGATAAAGTGAGGAGGAAGCAGCAGAATCCCTCTTTAATGCTTAAACACACATGCAGACCTAATATAAGTCACACTATTGATCAGCAGCTTTAGCTTGTCCTGCACAGCGTGGGAATAGTTCACGCACACATGCGCACGCGGGCACAGTTGCACACAGGAGGTCAACTTGATGGAGTCTGCTTGGTATTCAGATGACTTAACAGAACACACACGCAAGCCAGCTTAAGACACGGACTCCGTTTACGCCTGAAATTTGTATGGGATTTATATCTGCATGTCCCGTGGAGGAAAATTCAAGATGTATACACAAGCACTAAAATTAGAATGTGTTGTAGAAAAAAATGAAATGACAACATGGGATCTTTGCCGGGTGTAAATGCGATCTGCAAGGTGTGACCACAAATCCAGCCAGTAACTTCTAATCAGCTCTTCTGCTTCTTTCTTCTTGAAAATTGAAAATTAGACATTTTCAAGCTAAATTAATCAAATTCAGCAGTCGTCTTCTAGCATTTCAGTCTTTTTACTTTATAACTGCCTTTTGTGTTTTTCTTTTTCCCCACTGTAGCTCAGCAAGACAACACTTCCTATGAGGAAACACACTGAGGGAATTTGGTGCTACAATAACTCACTCTGCAGGACTGGCTAGGCTGTTAATCTCAGTAATGCGTACCGTGCTTTATGCTCCTTTTGGACTCTAATGGGGACTATAATTTTCAAAATGAACATCTTATTGTATTCAGTAAGACTTGAAACTAGCAACTGAGATCATGAAGTCATTACAAAAGTGCTCACTGAGGTAAACAAGGAGACGTTCATACAAGTGGGGGTATTTCGTTGCAACCACAATCCTCACCCTCTCCAGGCCATTAGACAGAATGCAGGGTTAGGGCACAGGTATAACATCTGGGATGTTAGCTTTGGGTGGTGAGAAACAAATCAAAATGTATATACCAGAGAAACTAAACAGCTGACTCCTCAAAGTGCAATAAAATTATGAACAAGGCACCCGACTAATAAAATAACTGTTGAGTTAAAATATTCCACCTTGATTACATCTCATTAAAGTAAGTTATTGAAATCACAACTGTTTTTTGGAACAGTCTATATAAGCGTGTATTTTTGCTGTAAAGCTGGGCAGATTGTGGACCCTCGAGTTGCCATTTAAAGACCTTCAGTTTTTGGCAACCCGGAGGTTGCTGCTTGATTGCATAGAACAAGAACTGCACGCCATTCCCACTCTCTTTTTTATCATTTCTTCTAACATCTGGCCTTTCTTATGTAAGCAACAAAAAAAAAAGATTTTAAAAAAACACCAGCCAGTACTGAATGTAGACTGGTCAGTATACATGCCGCCATGAGAATAATTTAAAAAGACCAAAACTAACTGAAAGTCTCTAACTTTAGTTTTCAGCTCCCAAACTTAACTCCTGTTAAATATTTATCTGATTTATTGAATGCACATCTTGCTCGGGTTTGGGAGAGAGTAAATACAGTGGTTGTAGCTTCACGGCGCCACTTATAAAACCTCATATTTTGGGCCTCTTTAATATTTCATGCGCTCTCTTGTGAAACAGCCCATTAAATGTTTACAAACAGTTACGAAAGCAAACAAACCTTGAAGCTGGAAAATTTGAATGTTAATATATAATACTAAAAGAAGTGGAAAACACTCAAACCCAACACGTACATGTATTTTCCGAGGAGTCTACACATACTAGCTCCGTGTCCAACCAAAGACATCCCGCCTACCCCTGCATGCATCGTTCCCTCGGCTCGCTTTGCATCTTGAGGGATGAGGATGAGAAAGGCTGGACCAAAATAACCCTGATATGTTCCACCGCAGTAACACTAACCACACTGATGGCCTCTGCACAGTTCTTTGTCATTTAAGGCATTTTTAAGCATCTTTATCTGTTGGCTCTGTTGCTGCTCTGCTTTGAGTTCATGATCATATCATTTAGTGGAAAAACCACATATAAAAAAGGGAATGGGTTGGAGGTCTGTGTGCAGGGATCCTGCTGTGCCAATGCAGAATGTGAGCAGGATAAAACAACCGGTCTGAAAGGGAATGGCAATAGCAAATAAGCCAAGGCTGATGACACAAGCTTGTGTCACTCTTTATGGATGCTACAAAAATAAAAATAGATCAATTTGGTTCGCAGATGTTGAGCTTCATTTTTGCAATTCAAATTTATGGGCCCCGGTTAAAAATGGATTCTTCTTCAGGCCAATAGTATTAAGCTCATTTGGCTGTTTTTATGAGCCAGCATTTTATCAGCCTATCAACTCAAACCTAAACATTTTAAATCTCACTGAGCATGCTTTAGATATTTCTTCACCTGCTCTCAATGCTCCCCCTTCCAATTTCCTATTGATATCTCGTAGCCAATGAGAATGGTGGAAAAAGTGATGTCCACAGAACAGCAGCCGCATGCAAGAATTTACCCGGCAACAAGGACACACAGAACACAGAGTGATAAGCAGCCAACAAAGCAGTTCAAGCAACTGTTCAAACCCTATTAATTAATGAGAATAACAGCAACTCATTCATTCATCCACTGACTCTATCAGTCAGCTATACACCTTTCAGGCGTCTTAGTGAATACCTGGTGGTGGTAACTGCCCTCCCTTCGATATGAAGTCTAAACAGGGAAGAGAGGGAAATGGTCAGGAAAGGGTTATTATAGAATAGAATAGAATAGAATAGAATAGAATAGAATAGAATAGAATAGAATAGAAAACAGGTGGATAGGGGAGGAAGGAATGCATCAAATGTTCCGGTTTTGGCCATCACTCTAATCTGGGTTAATAAGGCTGTATTCACCGAGTTCAGAATGAAACAAGAGTAGCAAAACAATCAAAGTAGGATACTTCTGACATGCCTACCATGTCGAGCTATAAAAAAAAATGTGTATTTCAATTTAAGAAAATATGTTGAACACTTTTTTAAGTGAAAGATCACTAAACACCTCATGCTATGGTGAGTTTTACCCACGGCAAGAACATTCAATGTGTGAAAAAAGGAATTTTAGCTCATCTCCCTTTAACATGGCAGTCTGCTTTATTATGGACTGTCCATGGAAAGTAGCTGGGTGGGGCTTTGCACTTACACCCAGATGTGTGTGCCTGAGATGCCCATTGTAGGGATATCAGCTCCCTTTGATATCATAAAGAGCAAAGAGTAGGAAAAATTATAAACCAAGGTTATTCAAACCTATTTGGTTGGAAAAGCAACAATAAAAGGCAAACTTTTACACTTTCCCTCCACCTAACACAGTCTACAAACCCCTGGAAACTGTACTTATGTGCCACTTTATAACATTATAGGCAAATGAAGCTTTAGTTTTATCCAATAAAGTGTTTTTTCTCATTTCTTACTATTTGGTGGGTACAGAAGTTTTAGAATTGAATTTATGGCCAACGCTATATGATGAAATATCTGTAATCAGTCAGCGTTATCCTTTAATGTGCACATCCGTAGCCTACTGTGGTGCAAACGGGCTGCAATCAATTCAAATAATGGAAATTATCTGCAGGCTTTTCCAGTAACTCAGTGAGTCACTTCGCTTTGTTTTGGGCTGTGAAATGTGAACATGGTTCACGTGGATTTACAACCAGCCACATCCCATAAGTCAAGTCAATGCATGTGCTGGAGTGGAGACCTAATGATGATATCGAATTTGAACTTAAAGGCGATCAAATTCTGAACACCCCTGCAAGAATTTTCTGAAGAAATAAGGCTGGCGGGCTCGCTGCTTGTTTAGCACTTAACTGACTGCAGTGACACCAGCAGCTGTTGTTCTGGCGTCATGTGCTGCATGGTGTCAACCTGACCCGATCAAACCCAGCTGGTAGCAATCCATAACAAACATGCCCATTGCAAATGATTGACTTTTACTTAACCTCACACTGGCTCATGTTGGCTGAATGCTATTATTGTGAAAGGGCCAACATTACCCTAAGGTCCACTTCTAGCACAACAGGGCCTGCCCATTTCCTTTTGGTCATTTGGTCTTTGCAGCATGCATGATTAGCAGTAACCATGGGCTATTGGGCAGTGAGAAAACAAATGAGTAATTCCGGGACAGATGGGATTCATTTTTCTGACCTGAAGGAACGGCTTAACACACTCGTTACTCTGCGCAGTTTGTCACTCATAACAGGGTTATGTAATATTTTAGAAGATCCAATTTCTAGTATTGGGATTTGTTAAAGTGAAGCAATGACATTTAGATATTTTAGGTTAATTATTTTTTTCCTCTTCTGCTATAAATACTGCAACAGTTGAGCTGCAGTATTTATAGCAGGAGGGGAGAAAGGAGCAGAAAAAGCAGCAAAGGGAGAGAAAAAGTGGACAGACAAACACAAAGGGCAATAAATAAAGGCAGGAGAAAGGGATAAAATCTTACCTTGGATCGAGTTTTAAAGGTCCTGAAGGCGCCCGTTTTAAAAAGGACCCTGTTTCTCTTACACAGAATGAAGGCCACCATCCCGATCACCACCATCAATAAGAAGAGAGGCGTCAGAACGGCCATGATCCACAGGTTGCTGGGCGGTGTCTTTACCACAGCTGCACACGAACACAAATGGGTTCAGTCATTAAAAACAATACACTGTATAACAAGTTAATTAAATATCTTTACAAGAGCTTATTAGGTAAACTGATTCAGGCGGTTTTCCCAGATGCCTCATTAACAATCTCTTTTCCACCTCCATGTTTTTCCTTCTTGGACTTCACTAGCAAGGCTATGCATGATTCACAGCTCAAAATATGCTGGACATTGATGCTAAGCCACTGCCTGAAACAAGGCAACATCTGATTGGCTCTTCAGCACAAGTAAAACAATTTAAACAGCAGGTGGGTGTGGCTTCTGCATAAGACCCAGAGGTTTTAAGAGAGAGAGACGTGGCACTGAATTAAAATCACACAGTCGATGCTGTCTGCCAGAGATGAGCATATTAAAGACATCACTACTCTATGACGTCATAAAAATCTAGGAGTATAAAAAGCTGTGGGAAAATAAAGCGTGTAGAGAGTCTGAAGCCTGAGCTTTTAGATGACAGGGATTGCTTGTTTTGAATGTATATCCAATATCAAAATCAGGCAACAACTTGAAGTTCACCAGAGTTTTGAACTAATAACATATTTCTCTGAGTTTCTCTTCAACACAGCAGTTTACCAAATGGATGCATCTCCATTACAAGAATTAATGTAGATGGTTTCCACTGAGGCCATGAAAGCAAAGCAAATGAATTTTACAGGAACACTGTGTTCAGCTCCCTGCCCAAACACTGTGTGGAGGAGCTGTGAAGGGCACACATGGTTGTTGGTGTCTTTCCAGTTTCTGTATAACTCAGAGGGAGAAAAGGTAAGGGGGAACATTTTGTCCTCTCCAGCACAAACAATACGAACAATAGTTACTCAAAGAAAACTGACCTGAAAAGCATATCTAACTACAGCGTCTTCTTAATTTAGAAAATCCTGTTATGCGTTATTTTATTTCTATTTCATTCAAAGCTCTTTTAGATGCACTGAGTATAACTGAAAGTTAATTTAAACCCAAATGTCACAGTAAGCCAACACTGCTGTGCCCAAGTTTAGCAGATCTCTCCTAAAGAGGAATGTTTTAGCAGTGTGGGGTCTCTACAACTGCTACTAAATGAGAAATGTGCTCTGTGAGTTGATTCTGCGTCTATAATATCTCACACTGACAAGATTTGTGTTAATATTCAAAGAAAAAAAGGTCCACGTACTTCATTGCTCCTATTTTTATGCTAATTAATTCTAAATTCTAGACTAAAATCTGCAAGTGTTAGAACAAATGGGAACAGATCTTTTTTACACCAGACATTTTGACTTGTCACAGCAGCAAAAGCACTTAATGAAACATTAATAACTTAATGGAGTCATCTTTCACTCTCTGCCATAAAGTGATCGTGTTTGTCCCAAAAACTGCATTTCCACCTCAATAAGCTGTGACAAAACCAAAAAATGCCACAAACAACCAGCAAACCTGTTTTGAAACTCCTTACATTATCTTTCTTGTCAAAACTTACTAAATACAATTATTACATTGTGTATTTAATTCTTTTAAAAAATACCTTTTATTATAGTCAAAGGAGCTTTCAAAGAAAAGCGTCTGGACTTCTTTAAGTTGCTTGAAGACGTTTCACCTCTCATCCGAGAAGCTTCTTCAGTTCTAAGGTCAAATGGTGGAGAGTCCCAGATTTAAACCTAGTGGGAGTTTCCCCCCCACAGAGGGACAAAAGGACCCCCTGATGATCCTCTAATCGCCTGAGCCAAGGTGTGAAACTGGGTGTGGGTCCCAATCAGCCAGAGTTTCGGGTGAGCTCGTTGTGAAACCTGGCCCCACCTTATCATGCGAATTCCTGAGGTCAGATGGCCCAGGATGTGAGTGGGCATTAAGGCGTCTGGGGAGGAAACTCATTTGACCTTAGAACTGAAGAAGCTTCTCGGATGAGAGGTGAAACGTCTTCAAGCAACTTAAAGAAGTCCAGACGCTTTTCTTTGCAAGCTCCTTTGACTACGATGACCTGGATGACTGAGAACCTTCACAGACACCTTTTATTATATAAATATTCTTGTAAACACTGGTTATATATTTAGGTTCTGAACCTGTTTGTTGGAAGCTCATAATTATGCTATAAATATACAGTTGGTATTAAGGAAAAAAAATAGCCCGCTTGTTATTTCCCAAATTGCACCCCACTATGGTTTAAGTTGATAACAATACTATACTACTAATTTAGCATATATTTTGCGAGCATACTTAGTAGTTAGCAACTGTAAGAGGAGAGGTAACAAGAAAAGCAATTGTATCAACTCTAGTTCACAAATTTACAAATAAAGTCCTTCTACATTTTGTTTTGTTTTTTATCACAAAGATACACACAATTTAAAGCTAATGTTAGTGTTATACTGCAGGCATGAAAAACTAAGCCAAAGTCCTGCAGTTTCTGAAGTGGCCACTTGAGCCTGGCTTCAAAAATGAGTCTCCACAAAAATGCCCATATTTACAGCAATGCATGTTTACAGGCTGATCCAAACAACAGCTTTGATCTTTATAGCCAATATGTCATAACTAGTCTATGCTGGGTGAATTTATAACTTACCAGTTTTGGTAGTTTTTGACAAGCTAAGCCTGCTCAGCCTAGCTTGCACCCTAGCTAGCTTTCTGGCTACAACAATCAACATGGTCATAGCCAAAAAACTGACACTTACATTTTGTTACATTAAAATAGCTTTTATGCATAGTGACACTGGGATAAATAAAGCCCTCTTTTGTGTGACTTGCCTGGTCCCTGATATTCATGATATATGACAATGTAACTGAATACTGGAGGAGTATAATGAGAAGCTTACGTTCAGCCTGGACTTGTACAAAGTATCCCAGGGTCAGAGCCATGGTCTGGGAGTCCAGACTGCTCAGTGTCTTAGCAGCTGTGGTTCCAGAGATGGGTGCTCCATTCAGCTGGGCATAGTAGGTCATCTCTGCTGGGTTCTTGGGACCGGGAAGTCTACGCATGCTCACCATCTGCAAGAGAATGGGGATGTCATAAAACCTTGAGTAATATGAGAAAAAAATGTTTTACCACAGTTCATACTAATAAAACATATTATATGGCAAGATTTAACACAAAATCCAAACTCTCTTTCTCTCTACCGAGCAAAGGATTAAAAATTCTTGCTGGTGGCCCAATCAAAACTCTGAATCAGCTCAGTTGCTTTAATCAAGTCGAGCATTTGGTGGAAGATAACTACACTTGGGGAAGACACTCGAGGATAACTGAGTCACTTGAAATCTCAATTTCCTTTCATCATACATCAAACACCATTTTTAATTTGACAAACATTACACGGTTTAATAAAGTCCGGTAATTTGATTTTGTCATAAGAAGAAGGGATGTGTGTTATTAAATGGCTGGATGATTTCTCCACTGGCTACACCCCGCACCACCCTTTCTGTCTCTCTCTGCCAGCCTCTCCCTCCTCCACTTTGCAAGCATAAAACCGGTCATCCATGGCAACCATAAAACCTTACGGGTGTGTACGGCATAAGGCCCAGGAAGAGTCAAACATTGTCTTAATTTGCACAATATGGAGCAGTGGAGCCAGGAGGTGACAAATCCCCAAAAGTCATGCACACACACACACACACACACACACACACACACACACACACACACACACACACACACCACCCACACACACACACACACACACACACACACACACACACACACACACACACACACACACACACACACAGGGTTTTACTAGAAAAACACAATGAAAATTAACTTACTGGCACTTGAGACCTATTTATGACAAATTTAAGACTTTATTTAAATATTTGGGTACTGCTTTTAAAGGTTTGACATTGTAGTGTGTCTCAGTTTTCATAAAGTTTGCCCTTTCCATGTCAGTTTTCTGGCAGCGTACTTCATGCTCCCCTGCAGTTTATGCGCTCAGAATATCAGCATTCTTGAACGCAACAACAGTTTTGAAACCCGTCCCCGCTGACTACTGTCAGTAGCGCTGTCCAGGGTGCTAAATCTGGAGCTGTCCAGGGACATGCAGACTTTCACAAATAGTAAGTTTGCAATTTCCCAAAGCCCTGCCAGAAGGGGGTTCAGGGAATGATACTGACACTATGTTCATTGATAGTCCTTCCAGGGCAAATGTGAATGTTATTTATTACATTGAAATTTTGCATGGCTTAGAGGGAGGGGAAACAGAAACTTAAAACTCAGGATGAACAGAGGAACCAAGATTTTTGATTATTATGAACTGTGAGTTGTGCAAAGCTACCAAAGTGTAATATAAGAACAAAATTATGTTGCTTGAAATTATCATAGTAGGTCCTCTATATCACCACTTTGAGCATCGTTAGTACAGCAAAGACATGTGTAATGTGAATTACAGTAAATTACAGATTGTATAAGCAGAGTGAAGGCATATCAAAGACAACCATGACTATAATTATTGTTATATTTTTCCAGTAAATATACATATTAATTTGTTTTTGAAGCACAGAAAGGAGTTTAGAAACCAGATTCTACTGTGAGCTTCTGAGACTCTGTCCCACATTTTCTGGAAAAAGGTAGATGTCTACAGACCGAATGTGAAATCCCAATACCTAGAGCTATCTTAATAAAAGATTAAAGCTAAACCTGAATCTCTAAAAAAATAAACCTGAGTAGGTGAACACTGTGTACCAGTTTCTAAATACAAAAGGTGATGAAACTTATAGAGGTGCAAAGTGTTTTTCTTCCCGTATGGAGGAAGCAGAAGACGCCATCATCACAGCCACACACTGAGATCCACAAATCCCATTTCCACCTACCTGTACGGTGTAGCCCCCCACAGTGGTGGCCCGCCGGGATCTCGCCGTCCGAGGGCCCTGCCTGCCAGCCACCAGGAAGAGCTCAGCTAGCCGTTGCTCCATAAGACTGGCAAAGCTTTGGTAGTTGACCTCCAGGGAGGAGCTGTCTACATCCTGGATCACTGTGAGTTGAGACAAGAGAGGACAGAGGAGGGATTTTGAAGGGGGGGGGGTTCAGGCAGTCAAAGAGAAGAGAAACCGGAGACAAGTGAAGAGATGGAGGACAGGAAGGAAAATACAAACAGGACAAGAGCAAAGGGAGGAAAAGAGAAAATAGGTGTGAGGAGGTGATAAAGAGAGAGAATGAGAGTGTAAAGACAAATTAGCTGAAGACAGTATTAATACTTGAGAAAAAAGAAGGAAAATAGATAAGAGAAACAAGCAGACAGGAGATGAGTGGGCTATCAGAGAGGACTGGGTGATTGTCCCTTCAATTTAATAGCTGATCATCTTGAAACTTCTATCAGGGCTACAGTGGCACACAGAGCAAACAGTCTGTCTGTATCACACACACACAAACATATAAACAAACACACACGCACAAACAGATGAAGGTGCTTGCATCAATCTTGATCTTGAGTGCGCGTCTCTTATTAGAGGCCATAAGTGAGATGAATCTGTGGACAGACACACAGACACACACACACACACTTCAGAATCATTCACACCCTGCCATGATGTGATGTGAAGTGATCTCTCCCTCTGCCCCGGTCAGGAAGCTGTGAATTATACATCAATAGGTTTTCCCGGGAACAGAGCAGCTAAAGACACTCTGACACGGAGAGCTTAAGCGGGCGAGGGGGGGGGGGGGGTGCAAAGGGAGGTGGGAATGGGGGGGGGGGGGCTCAAGAGGAGAGGAAAGGAAAATGTAAAGATCCAATACCATTGTGCTGAATTGCACAACAGCACGCGGCAGGCATTTAACTAACTGCTGTTTTGTCCAATCGATGCAGCTCTTGATTACCACTGATCACCAAGCAGCACCTCAGTCCATGTGTGTGTGTGTGTGTGTGTGTGTGTGTGTGTGTGTGTGTGTGTGTGTGTGTGTGTGCGTGCGTGCGTGCATGCGTGCAATTTACCCGTTATGACCCAGTAGTTCTTGGTTGCTGCAGACGTGTTGAGATTATGATACTCAAGAGCTGGAGACAGAGAGACAGAAATAGGGGGTTAGATTAGATTAGATTCAATTTATTGTCTTTGATAAAGTATCTAACACAAACAATGAAATGCAGTTTGCCATCTAATCTGAAGTAAAAACAATAACAAAATTCATAGAAATATTGGAAAGTCTCATTTGAGTCTTTTTACCATCTAAAATTTACTTTGGGATATTTTTTAGTATTTTCTAAAGATACACACATGCAGACCAGAACTTCTGATTTTGGATGGAGCTCCTTTCTATAAATAATAACACTGACAGTTCCCTAAGATCGTATTTTTATTTATTTATTTATTTCTGGTTTACACTTTTATGGCGTGAGTTGCAGTTTTTTGTTTTTAAACTGTTGAGGATGTTGAACCCATGTGGAACAGAAATAGAAAAAAATCCTTTGTTAAAGGTAACGTTTGAAAACGTTCACCCCTGGATGTCAGTAGATTGTATACTGCAGTCAATTGAATTGTTTTTTCTTAGCCCTCCCAATTCAAATGCATAACCCTAGCAATGATAGCCACTGTAGTAAAAACATATTTTAGTCTTCCAAGAGAGATTCAATTTGCAGTATTTTTACTTTTTCACCCCTGAGTCACCTCAAAAACCCTGGACACCATTCATCGGTAGAGAGTGTAGGCTGTCAGCCTGCTGTTTACCTCAGCAGTAAACGTCTATTTACTCTGGAGGAGGCTGTAAAACCTTTTGAAAAGAGTCTAATATGAATTAATGAGTTAGTGAAGCTCACTGCTGTCTGATGAAAGCGATACTAAAATGAGTTTTTGAGGATATCCCGAACTGGTTTTTGCCATTATTAGTTAGCCAGCCTTACTGAATCTTAGATCTAATATTGCGGGCTCAGCGAATACGATGTGAGAATGTAATCAACCTATTTATCAGAGAGAAACTCTGATTTTTAGAACACCAGAGCCTAACATCAGCTGCTACAGTGTTAGCATATAACCAGCTGTTATTGTTGTTGTTGTTTTGCAAGCTCTTGTCACCTGGCAGGAGACCGGAGGGTCACATGGCTAATCTGCTGACGCTAAATGATTGTGACAATACTGATAATAAATTTATGGACATTTTTGTGTGTTAGAGCCCTTCAGAAGAGGTTTGAAATGAGCAAGGATAGAGAACAGTGGAGGAGAAAGACAATGAGAAAGAGATGATATAAATATATATGTATAAATGTCATATAGACATATATAGTTTGAATGAGATATATTATGATCTTTTAAAAGTTACTTATAAGGCGTACTGCATATGTGGCCCGCTTCTCGTGAGGTCTGTCTTGGCTACTTTATTAAACATAGCGGGGAAGCAGGTAGTTTCCACGATCCGGTGCCCAATCCTATGTATTTTAATAGATTATTAAATCTACTGGTGTTGGCCAGAGGGGCCGATGGTGCGATATGGCAGCCTCGCTTCTGTTAGTCTGCCCCAGGGCAGCTGTGGCTACAACTGTAGCTGCCTCCACCAGTGTGTGAATGTGAGAGTGAATGAATAGTTGAATTGTAAAGCGCTTTGAGGGCCCCGAAAAGCGCTATATAAATGCAATCCATTATTATTATTATTATTATTACTTCCAAGTTTATTTTCCCGGGTAACAATTAAATCATAATTAATAAATAATTGAGCTACACATCTCCTCTGCTGATGTACTATAATTATTACACAGCAGTGTAGGTCAGGTTTCATTATCTGCTTTGATTTCCTTTACCTCTCACGTCTACACTAGCCTTCAGTCTTCCTTCCCGCTCGCGTGCTTCTGTTAGCAACTCACTCTCTGCTTGTTTACCTGTCAGTGTATTCATTTCCTAAAACGCCGGCTCCTTTCTGTCCACCCGGCCGTCTCCTTCTGCTTTTATACACACACATCATCACTCCCTCAGCCTGTCGACCTCTTTCTGTGTCCTCTTCATCCGTCAAGCTCTCCCTCCTTATTTCCCATCTGCCTGTTTTACCATCTGTCTCCACCTAACTCCTCTGAGCTGGCTGCTTGCCGAGCATTGAGTGTTTAGCCTGAGTCAGTGGCATTACATGATGCAGTAGCTGTTATCAGCCCGCGTCCTGTCTGCCTGACGTCTCTGTATCTGAACGAGTTCATATTCACTGCGCTGTCCTCTCGAGTTAAACAAGTTCGCGTAAACACATAAGACAATCCGCACCGAAGTGTGAAAGTTTAGACTCATTCACTTTGAGAACCTGCTCAATGTGCAGATGACTCCAGCGCTCTGATTTCATCAACACAACAGCTGGAAAAAAAGAGGAAGAAACTTGAAGAAGAATCAGATGAAAAAATAAAAGCAAAAAGCTACTTCTACTATCTAGAAAAATCCCATTTCTCAACAAGTGTAATATTATTGCCTGTGGACTATTTTCACCTGTAGATTGACATATTATCGAGTGAGCATTTTCCATAGGCTATATATAAAAGACAGATGCAGCCATCCTCACATTAACACTGTCACTTTAAAATGTGACAAAGAGCTTTATGACCGTAATCATTTTGCTTCTCTGAAGCCAGATGCTACGAGTGAGTGGGGAAAGTAACTGAGGAATTGAGGGCGCTGTGTTGTTATCAGCAACCACAGTAAGGGTTTAGACACAGAGGATAGTGAGCAGATTGGCGTCTATTGGATTGTTTTAATTGAACTAGTTTCTGCATTCATGGTAATACATGGACATGTGTATACTTTTTTAGCCTCAGTTTCATCTGTTTACCTTATGAACGCAGACATAGAATTCTTAATATGAAACCTAAAATCTTTTGTTTCTCTGTTTTATTTCTATCAATCGCTCAAGCCACACCTGCTCCCATTGAATCCAGGGGATGAAGTGCTTTATATTCTGAACAGCAAGTTTGTTTGAGGGAAAACAAGGATTCGCAAAGAATTGCATCATTTGTTTGACTGACAGCTAAAGCAGCACGATATAATAACCACGTGAGATCAAAGCTCCCTCAGATGTACGCTGCCAAAATTCAGTCACGCTAACCTATAGTTAGCACAGGAAGGTGTTGGTTTTTTTTTTTTTCCCCCAAATTAATCTCAGTTTAGACAACATTATAATGAGAATAATTTAGACATCTCACTGACCTGAAGGTAAGGATACACACCAAAGCAAATGCAGACACTCTATAAGGAGACAGGCTCAAACACGCACAGTCATTCCCTATGGCAGCTAATTAAATTCACATTACACATGCCTTCACTGCTTTACAGGCACGCAGCATACTTTAGCCTGTACTTTGAAGAATAATTAAATACACCTGGTGAAAGATTAAAAAATATAATTATACTATAAGGTTGCCCTTTAATCCTCAAAAATGCAAACACTTAAATGACTATATGCTCCTCTGTATGCAAACAGACTGTTCATATGAATCTCAGTATAACTATAGTTAATTTTTCTGACCAATACAGTGACCTGCATATGATCATTTCCGCCCATTTGTTCATTTAATTATGTTTTTAGATTATTATATACAAAACCATTCGCTCACTGTTTCCCTAGAAAAACATGCTGCTTTTAAGAGAACAGACACTGTTTCCGTGGTGATGCCAAGTGGGTTTGCATGTGACTAGGTGAAGTGTGATGTTTGAGCCCTTTGGGTGTTGAGAGCATGCACAAATAGATACTAATCTAATCTCACCGGGCTAAAATTAGCTCATTCGGGGGACATGGTCAACAGACTGCCGATGGCACGATCGAGATGATCGGAGCTGTACAGCTGTTTGCCCTTTCAAAATCTCACAGATGGCAGTAGAGACAAGACCGGAATACAAACAGAGCTCCTGTGGCTCATCTTTGGGGTCTATGGTCATTTACATATGTTTGTAGAGTCTGCGTCAGCTACTGCAATAATTAATGTTTACCGTAAAGATCTTCAGGAGTTGCACTGTTTTTTGGGTTGTTTTTTTAACTGAATGAAACACTTGAAGTGACAGAGGTGACTGCAGGTTATTCATTTGAGTAGAGAACACAAATTACTCTATAGTACCCTAAAGTGGCCTTTGTCAAGGTAATGCTTGATATAGTCAGGTAACTTAATCATTTCTTTAACTTGTTAGCACCTTCCTGTAGTCTACCTACCTTCAGGTATTTGTAGCTAAATATATAAATACATAAATACAAATAAAATACATTTAAATACATTTAAATTCAATTAAATTCAATTATTAATAATAATGACAAGCTGAAATAATTATTTCCTATATGACTTTATCAGTCCATCACATTTCTTTTGGCCCACTCCTTCCAATGTTGCTTCACTTCATTTGCTATTTATCTAGGGATTGAAGAGTAACGCAATTTCTATTCTCCGTATGTCCTGTACATGTGGAAGAATCGACAAATAAAGTTGACTTTGACTTTGAAAAAAAAAAAAAAAAAAAAAAAATTAAAGTCCTGCAGGCATTAGTTTATGCACGCCTCTCTTAGGGCCAGCCTTTCATTCAGGCTGAAGTCTGGGCTTTGGCTGGGCCACTGCAGCACCTTGATTCTTTTCTTTTTCACGCACACTCTGTTGTATATCTGCTGCTGTTCCTGAGATTTTTGTTCTGCTGAATGACCCATTTTTTCCTTAGCTTTAGCTGTCAGCCAGATGGCTTCACATTGAACACTTTGGTATACAGAGGAGTTCATCATCAGCTCAATAACTGCAAGATTCCCAGATTGTGTGGCTGCAAAACAAGCCCAAATCATCAAACGAAGATTGACAACAGCCCTAAATGTTTCCCACTTGTGAATAATCTTTCTCACTCAACTTCAAATTGTTTTGAAATTACTTAATAAGCCTTCCCAGATTATTGCTGATGTTTTTCCTCCTTGGCATTAAAACAGACCTGAATGCTCCAGATGAGCAAGCTGCCAAAACCTGCACTTTTATAGAGGTGGGCACATTTGCTCATGATCAGTTAATCAAGCGCATTTCATTAGCAGAACCTGTCTGCTACTTACCCTCTTAATTCCTATGTAAGCAGCGTGGATGCACTTTCACAGAGTCCTATGCAAACATTGTTTTGGGTGTTTGTTTTATTCTTCTCTCTAACTAAACAGTTTGACCTCTTTCTGTTAACATATATGTGATAAAAGACCATCACTCTTCTTGAATTAGAAAAAATATAAATATTGCAAGGAAAGCCTTAGGTGAGAGCTCTTTGAAGCATGTGGGGGGAAAAAATGAGTAGCACCTTGCATTTTGTAGGAGTACCTAAAATAATCTTACTGTTTATGCAGAATGCTGCTAATGTCACATTATAGCAACCATAAAAACCATAACAAATAATGAGAGTTTTTAGTTAATTTAACTGCAAAATAATAAGTAAAAAAAAGCATCAAATATAGCATGACATAGGAATAGTTATGGAATAAATAAATAACATTAAAACTCTACTGCATTAAAGTAGTTAGTTACATTTCTACTGCTCCTATCCATGCTTTCATTCACTCGTCTCATTTTTGCTGCAGGACACGCGTCACAACACCAGATGCTAAAGGAAAAATGAAACCCCAGCAGGTTTGATTAAACAGCAGAATCGGATGTTCTGATAATGAGAATGGAATAACTGCATCAGCCATTATATTTTAGAAAATGCCTCTTATCAGTGTTACCCAATCCTTAATTCCCCCGTAGAGAAGCAGGTCAGACATTTGTTATGTCACGAAACATGCAACGCCCTGCAGTGAACTCACTGGTTCTCAGTAGTCAGTGTTCACGAAGGTACCCTACATATGCCATGTCAGTTTCAGGCCAGCAGCACAAAGCAGCACAGATTAAGTAAAAGAACAATGGTTATGTAAAGACTAAAGGAATTAGCGTGAAGAAACTCACAACTGCTTTATGGGAAGAAAACAAACAAGAGCATCATCTTCTGACGCCTCTTTCTGCTCTGCATGTGTTCGATCGTCTTGAGTCAATACTGATATCCGACACAGGCAGTCCTCCACTCTGCCTCCAACCTTTGTCTAAGTCATGTTCTGCACCCATGTTCCCTTCCTGCTGCTTAAAACCTGACAAAAAATACACATGGATGTGGGAACCATCTCTGTTCTTGTTGTGTTTTCATTCCAGCCTTGCCAGAATGAGTGTAACACTCTAGCAAGTCATAAAAAATAAATAAATAAAAACATTCCCTGATATTTTCTTGGTTTCGGATCTTTGAGGCAGATATACAACATGTTCAAACCTACCTCAAATTTACCTCGGGGTGATATATTGATTAAAGTGGAACAGAGCAAGGTAAATAAAAAATGTAACGTATTTATTTATTTGAAGTTCTTCTCAGTAGGTGATGAAGATACCAGCAAAACAAAAACTACAAAGTCACCTTTTCAGCTATAAACTATCCCTGACAACGCAGAGGAGGCTCCTTCTGATTTGTCAGAATGAGCTAAAAAAAACAAAAAAACAACAACAACAACAACATCAACAAAAACCACACCCATTAGGGCAATATAACGTCAAGTCAGTATAATGTCAAAAGCAATCTTGCCAAATCGGGCCAAACTCTGAAATGTCACTCCTAAGTCTCCGACAATGGCAGCTGTGGATGAGGTTGATTTTGATAGTGTTATAATAAGCTCTGGTACAGTGCATTGACATATACAGCTAAAGTGTTGCTGCGACATTTAACTAAACATTGCAAAGTGTGAATGTAATATTTCTTAATATTTTCTAAATTGTCAGAGCAACATGCCTCACCCGATGATGAATTTCTCATTTTAATTTCCCCTTGCAGCCCTTTATAAAAGATTAGAAATGCATCATAATCATCCAGCCGCGACTCTAAGATGGCTTGAAGGTAGATCTAGTGAATGAGTACTGAGCACCCTAACTGAACTCTAATTTACTGGTTATACATCATTTATTCTGAATTAGACTGTTGAAGTCTTTGTGTGCTGCACAAAGTAACAATCTCAGTGATTAATAATGAAATACTAAAAACTGCAATTCCTCCAATGGCCACTTGAGGCTCCAAAAGTGAGTCAATTTGCTTGTTAAATGCAAAACTAACACCATTAACATCATGTTTCTAGCCTGATATGCTACAATAGAGAGTTTAACCCTTCATAACAACTTTGAGTGGCGTAACTGATTTCATTGGTCGATGGCGCCAATCAGCATCGCCTTCACTAACTGGAGTGATTCTAAAAGACCTCTCGACATTGTGCTGTTGGTGGCTTCCAACACATTCTCACTCCCAAAGCGTAACATTTTACACTAGGTGACAAATCGTCTGTATATTACGCTTCCGGGCACCCAACACGTCCATATATCACGAGATCGGAAAAATGAGGAAACATGAGAACTGTTTGGAATGAATCTACACATGTACATTTGTTTTACTTAAATCGCTTTGAAAAACACTATCTAACGTCATTAAAGTGCTGGGTAAGGTTAGGGATAAGGTAAGGGTTAGGGCTGGAATACATGGCTGGAACGTGTATTACTGTGGGAGCATCATTCTACTGGATTTCATCCATAACCCGGCACGTAGCATAAAGAACGCTGAAGGTCACCTTTCACATTCCTCAGGAAGGCCTCTGGACTTGACAGGTCGTCACTACATTACGCCTTTTGGAGCATTTTTAAAGGTTTATCTGAATACATGTATGGCTTTTTTGTAGTGCAGATCAGCCACAAAGTTTAACTTCACCTGTGGTGATCATTACAGTGGCTACAACCATCTTTTATATACAGTCTATGGGTACCATAAACTGTTAATGCGGTTGCTCAAAAATGGGATTCCTACCTGCAGCAAACCACACTGGAAGTGATGTAAAGCATGCTTTAATGCTCACAAAATCTGTTTCTGCTAATCAACATGGCAGATGCACTAATTAAATTTCATTACTATTTGTTCTGGGTGCCATAAACCTAAAACTTTCAATAAACATAAATGGGGGAAAATAAAACCAAAAGCATCTGTATGGCTATCTTACAATGAATAATCGATTACTGTGTGTCAATGTACAGTATGTATGTACAGCACTTTAGCTGTAAGTGCAAAAAATAACTAAATGGATAAAAGTGTATTGAGTGTATTATGGATGCACTTACGCTCAGCGATGACCAGCGGTGGGTAGAACAGAAAGTACCCCACCAGCTCAGCAGTGAGCTGGTTGAGAAGACTGCTGGAAATTGTCCCGTTAAGTATTGAATCCTGATTTTTCACCACATACACCAGAGTGACTGAGGGGGAGTCAGGCTCCTGGGAGACACTCTGGATCTGAGGATAAACACACAAGCACAAAATACATTTTATTATTTTTATTTGAATCCGCCTGTCAAATATGGTACACTATGTGCCCCATAGTCATTCTAATATTTGTCATATTAGAATGACTTCAATACTTTATAGCGGGCACACAAACAGCCAGCTACGACTGCATGTATAATTCAAATATTTCTGCTGAAATATCTAAGCGTATCATGCCAAATGTCAAAAATCCACATAAAGAATGCATACCAGAGCTTCAGACACAGTATTACACTTTGAGTGAGCACAATATAATAAGACCTAGGTGGTGCTGTGAACCTTATGTGAATGAGTCACCGTAAACGAGTGGATGGCAATACAAGGTACGAGGGATTCCCATCACATTCCTCCATGAGTGTTAATATTTCAGAGGATAAATTATGAATGGAGCCTATATATCTGTCTCTTCATGCTGAGACCTACTTCTGATTGTGATGGTGCGTGCATGTGCAGTATATCCTGCATTCATGAGGGTACATTGACAGATGGAGAGAAAGAGACAGGAAATAAGAAAGAGGAAAGAAGAGCTTCAAAAAATAAAAATAAAACAGCATTGCACACAAATGAGCTTTGATTGTGTCTCCAGTTGTTTAACAAAACAGCTATTTTCTTCTTTATTTTTTTAAATTGCTGCAAAACTGTCTGACCTTTTATACCAGGCAATTACCACAGAAAACACAAGAAACACACGCCTGAAATAAGGTATTCTGACTAGTTATAGAGTGGATACAATCAAGAAAGCTTGTTTTCTGGTAAGTGACGAGAATTTGACTTTATTATTCATGTAAACCTTCTCAGCATGCAGCATGCAAATACTGCTTATTTGTCCGTCTGTTTTTTCTAATAAAAAACGCCCCACGCAGCACCTCAACAGTGAGTGTGTTGTAGGTCTCCAGCACTTTGTCCTGAGCTTCATCAAAGGCGTTCTCCAGCCTCTGCTCCAACATCTGAACAAAACTGCAGGAGTAGATGTTGTCTGTCGGGCCAACAAACCTCAATACTGGAAAACAAACCATAAAAAACAACAACATTATTTATAGACTGCAGTTTTAAAAACCTACAAAGTTTGACAATGTTCCCTTTTTTTTTTTTCATGAACCGGTGGTAAGATGCTTTAAAATTTTTCACTTTATGGGCAGTTAGCTCAGCAGGATGAGACAGAGAAATGGCCCGGGAGCCTGGGAGCCTCTTCCAGTGCAGATAGCTTTTTTACTCCTCTATCAATCAAGTGTATTTCATTTTGCTCTCGTCATTAAAAGGATAAAATAAACCAATTATTGAACAAAAACTCTTTAGTTTGAAAGTCAGACACATTCATATTTATTATAACTGATTTATGGGTGGCAACCTTGTGTCCAGTGCCTCTAATGCCATTCTCTGGTGATTTCTTTAGCAGAAACCTACGTATTCAGGTACCAGCTCCAAAATCTGGCTCTTCAGATAACAGACTTTCATTTAGAGTTTAATCTGTTGTCATGGCAATGTTGTAGCTACAAATTGAATTACTGCACCACAAGAATCATGGAAAGAGAAATTATTTAAAAACTCTTCAGCAATCCACTTCATCACGCTGCATCTAGAATCTGTATCTGGGGCTGTGGTTTAGGCATTAGTGCCCTATATAAATGTCGGTGTGATCAATAAACCTAAGCAGTGAGACACAGAAAGAGGATTATCATCACTATCTAGAATTAGAACAACTGAAAATAGTATTTCTATGTTAGCGTCACACAGTCCTGCACCGAGGAGGCACAGGGTAAGCAATATTGAGTCTATCAGATTACAGCAGATGTTATTAATGTTGTCGCCCTCTGTTCTCGCCTTGCACTCTTGTCTTTCTTTGCTGTTTTTTAAAAAAAAAGCTCTGTAGCGACTGGGATAGGAGAGGTGGAAAAATATTCTGACCTAAATTCAAATGCCGTGATGCTTATGAGTGCGGGCTACATCTCTCAAAAAAAGAAAAAAAAAAAGACACTACATCATTCACTGGTGTCTTAGCCTGCAACACTGTGCAGGCGCAAACACTGCTGACCCAGTTGGTAATCTTATGTAAATGGATCTGTGGCTGCTAAATTGGCATATACTATACATTTATGGATTAAAGCTGTACAACACAGAAATGGGTTTTAATTTCTGCTTCAAGTGCCTACTTCACATCCAGGAGTAGATACAACAAACACAGCAAACATCACTACAAGTGCTAAAGTGTGGGAATTGGCAGAGAGCTGTAGTTGTTTTTACAGAAAACGTGAAAGCCAAAAAATAGATGTTCTCAGTCGCTTAAAGCCACTATGTAGGGTTCATGAACATACACTAAATACACTGAATAGTCGTAATGGTTTTCATAAACACACTCATCTTTGCATACAAAAGAAATCATATCTTAAATGAATAATTCTTACAAAGCGGGCCAGTTTGCCCATTTACAGTCATGAAATACAGAACAAGTAGCTTTAATTGAAACTGTGTGTCTGATGAGACTGCTGAGAAAATGTTTTACATCTAATTAGTTGCTAATGCAAAAGTGTACATTAGATAAACAGCAGTCAAAGTTGTAATTAACACTAAAAACATTTTTAAAGCAAAACCATAGTGGGAGCTTGTTTCCAAAGATTTTTGCACATTTTTGCAAATAATTTTATTAATTAGAAAGGAACAAAAAGATGTCGCATACATACCAAAAAATGTATGCACAGATAAAAATGCACAGAGATTTGTATAAAATGTACAGAGATATGTATCACTGTACACAAAGCTTAGGAAAAAACTGCAATAACATGATTGGTATTTTTTAGTTCCTACGGCAGGGGGATGGATTAAACCACTATTTTACATGGAAAAATGCCTTCTCTGCCCATTAACAACTACCATCTTCAGCCCGTGAAACAATATTACCTCAGCGAAATGAAGAGAATTTCAGAGGTGATCATTATTCTTATCCTCCCCGTTATTAATATGTTTCTTTTTCATGAATGCAAGTTTAAGAAAAGGATTAATTATAGACAGTAAATTGTCTTTCCTTCTTTTCTTGGGAGAAATAAATCTCTCTCTTATTAGCTTCTCTTCATTAGTTCCATAAAACCGGAGCTGAATTTAAAATGCTTCTTGATGATCGGGCCCCATCATTTCTTAAAGACCTCATAATATCACGTCATCCCAATAGAGCACTTTGCTCTCTTACTTGTGATTCTTGGGGTTTCCAGTGGAACCAGCTCCCAGTTTGGATTCGGGAGACAGACACTCCTTCTGCTTATAAAATGAGGCTACAAAGCTTATAGTTAGGCTGGATTCAGTGACCCTGTACAGTTCCTTAATTATCCTCGGGTTGCTGGGATACTTTCCACGATGCAGTGAGAGTTCTTCTTCACCACTTTTGCCATATGCTTGCTAATAAGAAATCATCTGACTGTGGAGGGTCTTAACTTTACAACATAAACTGTAACTTCTGTCGGTGCTGTGCTTTTTTGGAAATCGAATTTCCCAGAGGAACCCACCCGAGGGATTAATAAAGTTCTATCTAATCTAATCTAATCTAAAGTGGCTAAAGGTGCCTGCTGTTATGCAGTGCTGCTATATAAATACAACTGAACCAAAATTAATAATAGAATTAGTGATACCAATTCAAAACCTACAAAATTCTACAGATTTAAAAAGTACAATACTTATTTAAGGAAATCTAATCTGTGCATGTATATTTTAACTAACAATTCAATAATTGCATTCATTGTCCTACTTTTGCTCCCATGAGGTTTCGATGTGTGTCTGGGTGGGCATGCTGAAATGTGTTTTTTTAAGAGGCTTACCAGGCTGTCTGAATGAATGGAGCAATTTGCCTTTGCTCTGCAGTCGTGGAAGTTTGTATGGGATTTAGGGTATCAGAGAAGAGTAAAGGAGAGCAGACATGTAATCAAAATTTTCTAATTTTGACTCAGCTCTACTCTTCCTCTGTGTCCTCCTCCCTGCGTTCTCTCTCCCTCCCTTTCTCTATACATCTTTAACTTCTGCTATCCTCTCATACTCCACCTCCATCGCCAGATCCTAATCAAGCTGGTGCTGTGAGAGCCGCTTGAGTAAAACTGCTCCATCATATCTCATTTTTTTGTTTGCTTTCATCACCTGTTTTCAGCTGCAGGTGAATATTTGGAGCAGGCACCCAGGTTGCCACGGGAACCAGAACAGCCTTAACCAATGGCGTGTGCTGCCTGATGTCCGACAGCAGCTTGTCAAAACCGTAAACATTCAGGGCTCTGACAACCATGGCGGAAATGTAGACAGTTTTCCCGTTGGTCACGTAGTATCCCAGCGTCACGTTGTGGGGGCTGCAGTCATCGTGTTCCACCTGTGACAGAGATGCAGAGGAGAACAATACAGGTTGGAGTTTGTTTTTTAAAACTACATTTATATCTGTATTTCAAGGCAGACTGTCTTTAAAGCATTGTTTACCTAGTGGATTTGTGTGCTCATTTTAAAGCATACACACTGCAAAGAACTGCAGAAACCATATCAGAGCAGAAATCAACTCTACCAGGTGACACGAGCTTAGAAAACTACACTGTACACCAAGCATCTTTGTCTGATACATGTTGTTCTCAAGCGATGGGCTTCAAATATAAATGTATCAGACTATGAATACTTATAATCCTGGCATTTTTTTTTAAGTCAAATCTGACTCAAGGGAATTTTATAGCTTGAGCCCTCACCAGTCATGAATCTGATGAACCGTGTCCCGGAAAAACACACACAGACAACAATCGGCGGTGAGTCAAGGCTTGTATTTCTGGAACTATACACCGCCCACTTTCCTCTACCTTCAACCACACTGAGCTGCTGTAGCTTGTGTTACTATGGCGTCTTCCTCTTTCTTCATCCTTCTTTTTCCTCTCCTCTCTTCCCTGGCTTCCCCGGCTAGTCCATTTCTCAAAAATAACACATCCTTCTTAGTGAAACTGTATCTCATTAACCTTCTCTCCTACTCTTATCCCCTCTACTTTCCATGCAAACAGAAACGAAAGAAAGTTCACACAGTTTTTCAAACTATAGCTACCTGCCATCTTTGTTTAAGCCCTTTTCTGTTTTAAGTTCTCGTCAAAGCTTTAGCCCCAGTTTCTTCTTTAGTTTTTAATTATACTCAGCGACACATTCCTTTATTCCAGCACCCTACCTTTGGGTTTTGCATATCATTAGAAAACAAAAAAGAGCTTTTGAAGCTCTCATTTTAAGGGCTAAAATGAAGAAGAGTGGGAAAGTCAAAGTATTTCTTGCAGATATTATGTGCGGTTGCAGGAACAGACTGGTTGTCCTCATGTCCTCCGGTGTTACGGCTGGTTTCCTGGCTACAAGGAAAACAAGTGAAAGTCAACTCGATCCTGTGACGCAATCTTCTAACCATAAGCACTCTGTAACTGTCAGCTTGTTAGCTTGTATTCTTTGTTTTGCCCACCTATTTACTAAAGAAGCACACAAACTATTAATGACTCATTTATGGAGATTCCAGTACAGTAGCTGAAAAAGCAATTATGTTAAAAGACATGGTTCAATGACACAACATATTAAATGTAACCTGCAAGTTAATTTCATGCTGTTTGACAATCCCTGCCCACGCTGAAGCAATGTTTCGCCTGCGTATCACTGCTTTTAAAGATCTGTTTCCTTCCTCTTGTTGTTGCTATTGTCAAAGGACTGATCCTGACTGCCAAATAATAGCTTACGTTATCTGATGGATAGGATGAAAACTCAGGAGATTGAGGTTGTGTGTATGTGTTGCAGGAGGGTTAGATGAAAGTGGACTGCAGCTTTGAGATACTGAGTCACTCCAGCGTGAGCTCACAAACAACTGGATAAAAATAGAAAGAAAAAAAAAAAGATGAAGACAGACAGACAGCAAGATGAAGGGAGGCAGGTGGACAGACAGAGCCGGGCAGGCCCAACAGGCGTACAAACAGACAAGTGAGACAGACAGGTTGGCAGAAAATCAATCGACTTAAACCCAGGGAACAATCAGATTGGAGGGAGACGGAGAAAGGGAGCAATATGAGAAATGTAAACACTGAGAAATATGCAAAGGAAACAAAAGTCAGAACAGAGACATGATACAGAAAAAAAACAGCAGAATGGGAAAATTATGTGAATGAAAAAAACGTAATAGCTCATTCTTAATTTGTTTTACATTGTAGCGCATGTGAGAGAGAGAGACAGTACAAGGGTGCGTAATAACCTCTGAGTAAACTGCCTCGATATTCAGCAGGTCATAACAATTCAGACTCAACCACAGTCTGCATTAGTCACCTCTCTAGCACCCTTCATGTGAATCCTTATGAAGTGAATGAGGAGGAGCATGTGATGAAAAGTATTGTAAACTGATGACACACTCACATATAGAATATCTGAGCACACATGAAGAGCAAAAATCATGGCAAAACAGAAACACAACAAAAAGATTTGACTGCAGCATTGCGGCGTGGTCCTTTTAAATATAATTTATAGATCTACAAAATTTCTTCTGCAGTATTAAATGCACTAGAAGATTAATAATGTGTATGCAAAAAACTTGTATTAGCCTTAATAGCCATTTTATTTGCTTCTGACATATGTCTTTTAGCCACTTATCCATTGCTGCTGTGGTCTGATCTTTCTGATCTAATTAGCAATAATTAATTATTGTGAATTGCTCGAAATACAAATTATTAGTTGAGCATACTAGTGTTAGCTGCTAGCTTAGCACCCTCTGATCACTACTGGCTCCAAAAAAAGATGTTTGATGCTTCAAAATGTCCAGAAAACAACGCTAGATATGTCCATCTTTTATGTACAGTGTTTGGTAGTTATGGGCTGGTCAGCTGTGTTAGTATGAGGGGGCGGAGCTCTGAGCACAGGTTCGTCATAGAGAGACATGATGTCACTGGAGCTTCCGTAGTTGGCCACACCACGACGATTCCCACAGTGAAACCCTTTACTTTGCTATCAGAGAACCAGGGATTACAGGAAGTAACCCAACATCATTGTTTTTATGATTTTTATTATGTTTTTGATCTTTACCAGTAATAATTTAACAAATGCCTTGCCATTATTGACCTTTTCTTTTAGACCCTTATTACACAAACAGATGTCTGTGGTTACAGTAATGGCAAAAAGAAAAAAAAGCGCAGCCTCTTCGGTCACCTTGAATGAAGCTGAACTAAACTTCAAGGGAGTTTGAGCTTTTAGGAGGGGGCTGAAAGCACACAGTTGGTTCTTTTCAGAGTCCCTTTAGGAAACACCACGGCAGATCGTCCCCCTCCATCTCACCTTATCCTTCACTACATCCATTAATTTTGTCTGTGCTCTTTCTCTTCTCGTGTCTGGCAGGACACCCTTTCAACATCCTTTGCCCAGAATATCCACTTTCTCTCCTCTGCACACCTCCAAACGATCTCATCTCCAGTTTGAACTCCTGTCTTTTCGTTCATGCCACAGTCTCCGAAGCATACATCATAGCATGTATCACCAGCATCTTGTCAAGCTTCTCCTTCACTCTTCTGCTATCTTTATCACTGCTGACACTCATCTTCATCGACTCCGCCCTGCCTCCACTCTCTTCTTCACTTCATATATTCATTGTAACATCCATCTTCTTCTCATTCACACACATGTATTCTGTCTTGCTTCTAATGACTTTCACTCCTCTTCCTCTGCCACCTGATTCCTACTTTCACTGCAGATCATAATGTCATCTGCAAACATTATAGAGCTCTCTGTCCTCCTCTATCAACCTGTCCATTACCACTGCAGACAAGAGGGGGCTTGGAACAGATCCCTGATGTAATCCCACCCCACCTTGAACCAATTTCTCACTCCTTCCACATACCTCCCCACCGTGTTGCTACCCTCAGACATGTCATACATGAAAAACCAGTGAGCGGAGCTTATAGAAAAAGAAGAAGACTATGATGAAGAAACACTGACCTGTGCATAAACAGTGGAGTCATTCAGGGCTCTCTGCAAGGCATGACTCAGACCTTTGGAGAGGTGATGTTTCAGTATGAGGTCTAAGCGGTTCCTGCGCAGCTCAATAGATAACACTGTGAAGATGAAAAAATGTAATTACTTCTCAATCACCGTGCACTATGTCTTCATATGTGCACATTTACATAATTTTTATGCTTTAATAAATCTATCAGCACTGCTTCTGCTGTAAACTTAAAGTATACTTACTTATATATCATGAACAAGCTCAAGTACTATTAAAAGCTTTAAAAAAAACCACAGCATCGCTGCTATGTGCAATCAAATGCTCACTAATGTGTGATGTGTGGCTTTTTATATTTGTTAATGGGGAAAGGCTGTACTTACTTTTATCCAAGTTTTAATTCATTTGTGCACCTCTACTGACATGTTGGCCACATAATAGGCACTTTCTGCCTGACTCTCAAATGCGGCATTTTGTGTGCATTCATTATTACTTCATTATTTTTTCTGGAAGATAAGATGGTAAAGTCTGCCTGTACTTAACACTGAGTGTACTTTATGTAATTTAAAGGACATGCAGTACCTAGATTATTTTTATGAGAGCTCTCTGATGTCCTAGCCATTCATCTTACTAGCTTTACTTATTCTTCCTCATCTTTCACACAGTTTCTATAAATGTTAAGAAATCCATCATTATCTCATTATCGCTTACCGGTGATGTTTTGGTTTCTTACCTGTTCTAACCCAAAACTTTTCAGTAATGTTGCATGGCAGAGGACTTTCCTCTGCACTGGTACTAGATGGAGGAGGAGATGGAGTAGTCTGGATGAACACAGTGGTAGCAGGCGCCTTTGTTGTTGTTGTGGTAGAAGTAGTAGTAGTGGGAGCTGTAGTAGTCGTGGTAGCCATGGTGGTAGTAGTAGTGGGCTCAGGGGTGGTAGTGGTAGTAGTTGTGGTGGTGGTGCTGGTGCTGGTGGTAGTAGTCGGGGGAAGAGTAGTAGTAGAAGCAGTAGTCGGGGCAGGTGTGGTTGTTGTAGTGGTTGCAGGTTGAGTTGTTGTGGTAAGTCTGATGCTTGTTGTTTGCTGCGTAGTGGTTGCAGCACTGGTATTTGGCGATAACGTTGCATTGTTCCCAGTGGTTGCTGCCTGATTCATCATATCATCGGTGGTCACAGTAAGAGTGGTCGTTAAGGGTGTTGTTGTAGTTACTGTTGTCAGCTGAAGACTGTCATTGGTCACAGTGTCCTGGCTTGTGATGTGTGTAGCCGTGCTGGATTCTGGTGGTGTTTGTGCTCTTGCAGTTGTGGGGAATGGTAAAGTTGAGCTGGTAGTGGGAGACAGAGGCATCTTTATGGTGGTGGTGGTTGTTGTGGTGGTCGGACGCCGTGAGGCGTTTCTGGTGCGCACAGGTGCAGTGGTGTTCCACTGGTGGGTGGAGAAAGGGCTGGTGACATTGGCAGGAAGTGTGACATCATGGTCACCCACTGTGGACAGGAGTGATTCGGGAACTGTAGGGAGATCCCAGGCCGGCAGGCTGCTCACTGAGTCCTCTGTAGGGCAGAAAACATGAAAATCAGTCATAATAAAGGATTTCCAGAGACTCTGAATATAAAAACTACTCAGCCTTTTTTCGGATTTAAATGGAGCACAGCATTAGTTCAGCTAGTTCATCTCAAACAGGGTACACAATTCAAGCTGCAACAATTGCTACAGATCTGCAAGCCACTTTGTGACCCACCACTTCAGCACTTCCTTTCACAGTATTTCTAACTTAAATGAATGCTGTGTCTGACGTCAGTGATGCCTGCTTTGTTCTGTTTGGGGGTCTTGCTTTTTCCCACCCCCACTACAGTTTTCCCATGTGTGCACAGCAAAGGATGGAGAGGTCCATAAACAATGCCAGTGTGCTGCATACAGAAGTATCGCTCATCTGTTGATTATAGTGGTCCTGAATGAACCATACATCTTATATTAGGTCAAACATGAACTGCAGAAAGATAAGACACTTGAAAGTATTGGTGCTATTTTTGGTATTTTATATCATCTGCTGACCTACATACAGCGTATGCAATATATAACATAAGAGACTACAGGCTGATAGCAAACACTAATGCAGCTACACTTGTCTTTGACCTGAATCTGTAATATTTGACTCTTAAAAAGTGTAAACACAGTTTTAACCTACTCATACCACACCTATATGCATATATGCAAAGACCCCTGAGCAACCAAGTTTAGAGCAATGTCTCTTAAATCCTCATTAAAGCACTGCCATAGGGGTATTTAAATCTAAATAAAGTGATGCAAAGGAACCAGTTGCCTGATAACAGCAAACCAGCAAGACTCAGTTTTCACTTTTGTCATGAATGAAAAAGATGAGGTTTTTGTCCAATTGAAAGCACTTAGATGGACTGCATGATAGTTTCAATTTTGAATGGGAAATAGAAATCCAATTATAAAATGTGAACCAGAGAGGCATTTAAATGAAAGGGGTTTGTTTAATCCATCTACATACTGATGCGAGACGCATATTGATGAGTGTAGAGGAAGCTAAAGTAAACAAGAGCCAGGCGATCAATGAACCTTTTCAGACCAAGCTGCGGATTCATTCTTATCAACACCTGACGACTTCAAATATTGTGCTTGTTATGTGACACAAAACTCTGAGCAACAGGATATTAGCTTTCTGCTCACTCGTTGATCAGAAGCTAAAATATATGTGAAGGATTTACCTTGCTGATGTCAGCGCTATAGATAATGATGGCATGACAGGAAGCAGGGGAGATACGAAGGTGATGAAATGGGACAGGACATGAAGGATGCTGACAAAATAGTGAGGGCGATGATGGGATGATGAAGATGATGCGCCTAAGTGGCTGTGATGATAGCAATGCTGAAAATTACAATTTGATGAAAGTAGTTAAGAATGACGATTCATAAAAGATGACATCAAAGCCGATTTCGCTGTGTGAAAGTGTGCTGTAGGCTTAAAAAAAACAAAAGCTGAGCAAAATTAGCTGACTGTTTGCTATTCACTTATTATTGCCACAATAGGCCTTTGTGCAATGACGTAAGCAGAGTTAATGCATGCCATTATTCAATTAGGGGGAGCAATTAAATTCCACAGTCCCTGCAATCAGGTGATCACATTAAAGCAGTCTCTTTATGATTACTTTTCACGGGATGCCAAATACAATACTACATTGTTGTGCATGATCGTTCAGTGGCACATAATCCTCAGAGGAGTCTTGCTATTCAGAAAGGTGAGAAACTGCTGAGACAATTTGCAAGTCACACACACAGCTCCACACACGTTTAGCTCCAGTAGCTAAATGTTGGTGGGTGGGTAACAGTGTGATCCTATTTTATGCTAGTTTAAAGTTTGGCCGGAGTCAGAGGGTCAAACAGCTTTGTTATGCTAGTATAAATAGCATGCTTCCTGCCTCTCTAAGCAGACTGTATAGACTGCATGGGTTGTTTCATTTCATTCTTTTAACTACACTGAAGTGATACCAGAATCCTGAGGGTCATCCACCCAAACTAGCATTTTTCATTATGTAGCATGAACCACAGCAGATGAATTATACTTTGTATACAGGACACCGTTGCATTGCATGTAACCCATGAACCAGTGTTTGGAGCAAAAACAGGCCCAGATTTCTTGTTAACAGCAGTGGATCTTAGATGAAAGCTAAGCTAGCAGGCTAATTAGCTATAACTAATTAGCCGCTTAATGCTAATTCAAAAATCTTAGAACCGATTAGTTTAATGAAAAAAAAAACTAAATGTATTTTAGCTTATATCATGATGTGTATGCAAATCAATGCTTACTGAAAAAAACATTTTTTTTATATTTAAACTAAAGTTATTTTTTAACTGTATGTATTATATTTGTAGGAGAAATGACGAAAGCGAAGATGAAGACAGTACACTTCATCTCAGTTATGTTTCCTCAAAATTGCATTGCTCCCTGTTGTACTCGAAGTCTAACCACTACTTACCAAGATAATTAGTGAAAAATACTCATGCTGATGAACACACAATTTCATCAACTCCTTACACTGTTTCTCTTGTTTTTCCTTTTTAGGAAAAAACTATTTTTTAGTCAGCAGTGTCTAGTTATGGTTGCTAACACGTAATCATTGTAAAAATGTGAAACATATTCAAATGGCAGAAATATTACATACCAATGGTGGGGCTACTGTTGCTGTTGGAGTAGTTAGTGTTGACAACAAGCACAGATATATTCTGTGATCCTGCTGTGTGACTGTCTTGTAGTGTACTAGCTGGAGAGGAGGAGGATGTGGAGGAAGAAGGCAAAGAGGATGCTTTTGTCGTAGAGGAGGAGGTGGCTTTGGCCGATGATGAAGAGGAGCTTTTGGTCCAAGCAGCTTTAGACAGCAGCCCTAAAGGTTTTCCAACCACTGGAGCCTGCAGCTCTGCTGTCTCTGCCAGCATGGTTAGGACAGATGAGAAAGCTGCCTGCTCTCTTCTTTCCTCTCCATCTGTCTGTAGCCTCCGCTGCCCCAGCCAGGGAGCTGTGTCCCCAGGCATGCTCGGCAGGTCTTCCCCTTCTGTGTCTACGGGCCTCCATTCTGCTCCGACTTCAGCCCAAGCACCAGTTCCTGTCATAATCCCAGTCTCGGTAAAGACTTTGCCACCTGCTTCAGCACGCACTCCTGCTTCTGTTTCTGTCCAAACTGCTGTTCTGGCTTCAGCAAACACTTTTGCCTCAGGCCAAGCTTCAGACCCAGCATCAGGACCAGTGTGAGGCCCATCCATTGTATCCTTGTTGTTAGCCCCAGCTTTGTCTCCAATCCCAGGGGTGGCCGAGAGGTTGGAAGTCACTGCGGGGTCCAGAAGCAAGTCAGCCTGCCTCATTGACTCATGATGACCTCCCTCAGCTGCTGGAAACAGAGTGATGGAGAAGGAAATGGGGAAAGAAAAAGAAAGAATAGAGTTTAATTAGGAGTTCTGGACAACGGCACAATAGTGAGCAGTCTTTGACTCATCAGTCCCACAAGCTAGACAATTACTTTTATGGTAACACATTCCCGTCCATGCACAAACACACACTTGTGAGCACACACAGCTGGAATCCTCAGATCATTAGTCCTCATAATGCCATCACAACTTTCCAGATGCCAGGAGATTTTAACTGCTTTGCTCATCACTGGGGAAAAAATAAAAGTTCCTCCCTCACTCTCTGCAAAACACACACACACACACACACACACACACACACACACACCTTCTCTTTTTTACCCCTCTGTCTCTCACACATTTATCCAAAGGGATTAAAACTGCAACTGTGGAAAATAGTAATAATGTCTAAAGTAGGTCACTTATGTTTTTAGAGGATAAAGCATAGGGAATTAATTTAGATGTTCCAGAGTGCATTAGGACACACACACGCACACACACACGCAAATCCTAATCAGCTGTGATTTCACAGATACTAATCTGATCTGTTAGGTTAGCTGTGCTACGCGTGGCGTTATTATTCCTAGAACATACACAAGCGCTCAGCTCACAAGTCAAATGATGAGAATGATCTGTTTTCCAGGCAACGTTTGGTGTGGCTTATTTTTAAGTAATCACAGTTTTGTGGCGTCATTTTTCATTTGGTAAACATCAGATGATACGTGGAAATGGAGCAACAAAGATAACATTCAGTCAAAGCATTTAGCTCCGGCCTTTATCTCCATTCTGTAAACTGTCTTCATCTTCTCAACAAAGCCTGAAGGTTTGGCAGAGAAAGGTGATCATCCTGCCTAATACATTCAGGCTCAAAGGCACCTTGCCTTAGTGGAAACGAACAAGGAAGAAATACAAGACTGACCGTCTGATTGGCTTGCTGGACGTCTCAGTGGGTGGTACGGTTTACTGCATTTGCTCATTTGTTGTGAAGTCAAAAGGTTTGGTTTTGGCCTCAATCCAGGTAGATGCTGCATGTTTTTGGAGGGTTTTTTTCTTTTTTTTCTTTTTTTTGGTTTCCAGCCAAAAGATTATAAGAGAAGTAAATCTGGATAGATTTTTTTTCAGCACACACTCATTTTAGCCTGTGTGTTAAGTGTGCATGTGTGACGCACACTTCCCATGCTCCCCATGTCTCTAAGGAGGATTGGTTAATTAAAAGACAGTGATTCTGAGCAAGAGAAGCTTTATAGAACTAGCTCTGAGCTTAGCTGCTGTATATCCTCTGGACACCTGCTAGAAAGCCTTTCAACCACTGCACTATTAACTACCACCAATCTGTTCCTCATTAAAGGATGTCATACTATAAATATCATTTAAAGTGGAAGTTAAGCTACTGCAATTTATATTGCAGCTGCTTTATGTTATAGCAAGCTAAGCTCCAATAGCAATCTTTGCTTTTAATTAAGTTTAGTTTCTAATGTCCTTTCTTGTTTCAGTTTATTTATTTATTTATTTTTAATATTTCATTTTAGCTTAGTCTTTTGTGGTAGCTTTATTGTTTTCAGTAAATGGGAGAATTTGAAAAATCCGTACAGGTATTACAATAAAAAAGGAAATTATTAAAAGCAGTGGTGTCTCAGTCTTGTAGACCTCCAAAGTCTGAATGAACATGTCCATCAAAAACTCATCAGGCAAGTTTTGATACAATTTCGATACAAACTAACAATTCAATTCAGTTTTATTTATTCAGCACCAAATCACGACAACAGTCGTCTCAAGGGGCTTTATATTATACAGTAGATCCTACAATAATAGATACAGAGAAAAATCCAACAATCATATGACCCCCTATGAGCAAGCACTTTGGCGATAGTGGGAAGGAAAAACTCCCTTTTAACAGGAAGAAACCTCCAGCAGAACCAGGCTCAGGGAGGGGCGTGGCCATCTGCTGCGACCGGTTGGGCTGAGAGAAGGAAGACAGGATAAAAGACACGCTGATACTTAAACAACGGATATTTCTGCTCTGATTTTTATTCTATTTTAATCTGTTTTATAGGTTTAAAAAATCGTTTGAGTTCCTTTAAATTTGTATTTTAACTAAAATGTTTTTTTTGTTTGTTTTTTTTACATCTAGCTTTAGCTATTAGTTTCGTTTTAGTTAACTATAATAACCTTGAGAGGAATGTGATTAGTAAATCTACCCTAAAAGTTGACATTTGGCACATAGTTCTTGATAATGTTTAAAAGTAAAAGTGGTACAGAGCATATTAATTTACTGTAATTTGTACAAACACAAGTACACAATACTTATTGAGGAGTGTTTTCTTTCCATAGTCAACTTTTTGTTTCTTTAAGTATCTAACAGGAATCTGTTTATTTGAATGGATGAATGAATGGTCATGGAATGAATGAATGATGGACGGTGTCGAGGATGGAAGGCCTTTACCATATGCATAACTGTTAGCAGTGATTTGAGTGTTTTCTCCGCCAACAGTTGGCCACCTGCTCAGGCTGAGAGCAACATATGCGACTCTACCATCAGACCTCTGACAAAACACTAGGATAGAAGAACCTCTACTGAGAACAAATATGGACAGGATGGATGGATAGATGGTAGGTGGATGGCGGAACAGAAAATATGGATTAAAGATGGATAAATGTAGATCTGTCCAGACATGATATGCTTTCTCTATTTGGAAAAGACACACTGAGCATGTCCATGTGAGAACATTCGGCTTTTAGCAGATTATGAGAATCATCACATGAAAACGATGCACAAAGCAGGCCGTTTAGGTCGTACTATGTATTGACGATAGCGAGTTTCCAGCTGGCATTGTTTCTGCTGATGTCCCACTGCATCTCTGCAGATGCCAACACAAACCTGTAAAACCTTGCCAGGTCACTGCAAGCTTTCTGACCACTTCGGCTTGCTATTTTCAGGTGCCTGTGATAATATCCGGGTATAATCTCTTTGGTCAGGGCTTTGCCTTCCTCACTCCTGTATTCCATGCTCAAAGCTTCCGGCCAACAAAAGTTGATTCATGCTGCCGCTCTGACTGAGCAGGACAGGTGGTTAGGAAGTGTGAGAACAGAACTGAGCCAATTGGTCGTCAACATGGAGAGAAAAACTGAGGAGGGGGAGTGTGGCAGCTCAGTCTGCCAACCAGCCAACTGGTGGCTGGTTTTCATTCAGGTAATTATCACACATGCTGGATTTAAAAAAATCTAAATGTCTTGATCTCCACCTCAGAGCTGCAGGCAAGATTTGTCTATGTGACTAAACTACATAGTACATCTGCAGTACCACCCTGCAGTACAGAAGAGTGTCACATTATGTGCACTAATGAAGACACTGCAGTTTCAACTCATTAGGCCAAATAAAATAGCATTGTTAGTAACAGGCAGAGCATTTTTCACATACACAATGCAATCAGTGGATGCGCTCACAATGCCGGGACCTTCAGCAAAAGATGTCATCATGTCACGTTCAGCCTGGTGTTCTATAAAGACATTAAATTCATTTATCAACAACGATTGCACAAAAGCTGCTCAGGATGGTTACAAGTCTTATCTCAAAGTGAGGCACACTGAGCACTGCTGTGAGGGACAATTTTCCATTTCACTTTCACAAATTAAAATATTTACTTGAAACTTTGTTGTAATTATCAAAGTTTCCAAGGAATGAATCACTGGTGATCTAGTGTATATTTTAGTTGGTCTACCTGAGCTAATACTAATGTATTTAATGTAATTAAAAACTAGCTTGCAAATTGCATCTTTATCTCTTAAATTAGCAGTGGTGAAAGGCTAAATGTTAACATGTTACCATTTTTATTGCAAAATTTTAAGAATTGGTTGTCATGACCTTTACCCTTGCGGTTATAGCTTCTTCTTTTTTTTGTTTAGTCTATTTTATTTTAATCTGGTATTCCCAGCATGTACAGTTGTGCATTTACATATCTAGCTAACACAGAGCAAAAACAGCATTTAAATGACCTGAATTTTTACTTTAAGTGTTTAGTGAACTCTATCATATAAATGCATTTAATGAAAATCATCCGTCTTTACCTTACTTACTGTTGTTCCAGACTGGGTAGTTACTGTAGGGTACATTATTTTAGCTCGTTCGCTGGAAATCAAGCTTGGACTGAATAATATGGTCTATTTATTTTGTTAACAGCTTATCCACTTATCCCAGCTGTCAAAGGGTAAGAGGCAGGGTACACACTGGACAGTTTGCCAGAGAATTACAGGTATATGCTGAATACGCAAAACAAATTTGCAACTGCCCTCAGAGCATGTGTATGTACAACTGATTCAGCTGAATTTAATCCAGATCATTGGCAGGGGTATTTTTACATTCATTTGTTGTCTAAAGCTTCAAAGCTCACCAGTTGGTGGTGATTTTTCAGTTAAGGTAATTTCTAAAATGTAAGACAAATAGAGGTCACACTCACAACCAACATGCTAAGGGGCCAAATTCACTAATATGTGTGCAAAAGTGTTTGTCATTTGCAAACAAAACGAGTGTGCATGTTGTTCTTAAAGTTTTGTTTAGGATAATGAAACAGATTTATTCTGGACTGCCTTCTGCGGTCCTTCATTCTGCTGGAGGTTTCTTCCTGCTAAAAGGAAATTCTTCCTTCTCACCGTCACAATGTGCTTGTTCATAGGGGGTTATTTGATTGTTGAACACTCTAGGATCTTTACCTTACAGTAAAAAGTGCCTTGAGGCAACTTTTTTTTCCTCGTTTGGCACTATATGAATTACTATTTGTACAATGCATGTGTGTTTACATTTTGATCATTTGCACATACACAAACCGTTGGGAGTTGCACATTTCTGTGCAGAGTAAGAACAACTTCATGGGACAAAATTGAATTTTTTTGTGGACTGGTGTTTAAAGCATTTGCATGGTTTAAGCACCTATCTACATATTTGTCTCTACACAGTGCTGTGAATGAGGTCCAAGGTCTCTGTGTAAAGCGAGACTGTGAGGATCATGGAAATTTTTTTTCTCAATGCTATTGTTTTTCCTTTTAAAAAATAAAGTGTTTGACTTGCTACCAGGACTCCCACTCTAACCACAAAGCACTCATGTACTCGATGTGGTACGAGACTCAGTGGGCGTAATGGTAGTCTCAAGCCAATAAATTCTATCCAACACAGTGAGGCCGTCCAACAGGATGGACATGTAACCATTTCCTGGGACTATTCAGGACATCCATCTGTCTGTGTGGAGGCAAGAACAGAAAGCAGTTTGGATAGATTGTTGGAAAAAAAAATAGATATTTAGAAAAAATTAAATCAGTCAGTGATAATAAAAAGAGGCGTACTAATCAAATCGTACTCAAAAGGTGGCTTTTATGTTAATATTTGAGTTGCTGTCTTTAGTTTAATTCTTTAGTGATGTCTGCCAGCATATTAGTATGACCAGGACTGTTGCTTTGACAGGATCTGACAGCACTGAAGCAACCCAGACACTCCATCTGTTTGTGTGAGAAACAGCCCAAAATTTCCACAAGGATGCAAAAAATGCTCATGTGATATAATGCAATTATTTAGGTTCTTGAGCGTTTAAAACAATCTGTCTCTCATAATGTGTATGTGCAAAACAAAAGTAATGCAGCAGCAGTTCTGAGAAGTTTATTATTCTCTGAAGGGGAGAAAGCAGCATTTGGAAAGTGTGCCGTGTTCTCAGTAATACTGCTAAGAGCTGCCAAAGTGTAAGAAAACTGCCTGACAACAACAACTACCCATTGTGTGAGCTGAGTGCAGCACAATATCACACCGACTAAAGAGTGTGATAACAGGGAAGTAGGCCTACTTTTCTCAGGATTTATAGTTAAATTAATGTAAATATGTACTGTTTGTGTTTTTTTCCTCATTTACACCTTTAAGCCGAACCAAATTGTGGAAACCTCCAGAATACAGCTGATCATTAAACATTTGATTTGATGTGGCGATCCTATGCAAGGAACCATTTAAGGCATCCAAGTTCGCAGACAATTTTCTGCACATCTGCAACCTACTTTGCAACCCAGCATCACGTCAGCTCCAGTTAGCATCGGTTCTGTTGCCACTGCCTCACTGCTCTTTCCAACTCTGGTTGTCTATTTCTGGCTGAACTGAAACAGCAGTTACATGCACACACAGTACAGTGATGGATTTAATGCACACAATAAAAAATTGTGGCTAATGGTGAAGCTTTTTGGTTTCTGAAAGTTGCATCACTAAACAGTTAGAAGAGGACACGCATATCCACACGCATATCCACACACACACACACACACACACACACACACACACACACACACACACACACACAATGCAGCTTATCAGTGAGTATTAATGCAACGGCTGCTATTTCAGCTGTTGTCAATATCTGAATGGGTTACATTTATTCAGTTCTATTTTCATAGGGGAATGGACTTGCTACACATATATAGTTGCACTGTAGTAGTGGCATCCATGTCCATGTGATCAATTCTAAAAATCAGGAGATTTGTGCACACAAGACAAATAAGAGGAAACTGTGCCTGTAGCTTAGACATTTTTCCCTTTTATATTTGTTTCATAAATATTCTAAATTCATACATTATTAGTGCTGCCTACTATCCTTGCCCAAACAGTAGTATGGGCTATAACATAAATATCTCTATGTTTTTATGAAAAGCTGTAAGCAGTAAATATGCTGAAACCCTCTACATATAATACAATTCTTGTTTTCCTCAACTTATCACTTGCTTTCTGCTTGCAACTTGTGTAACGCCATGAGCTAGCTGCTTTGGACTCGCCAAGGCTGCAAGCCTGCCATTGGAGAATATGAGATTAAGTTTAAATTGATGTTTGATCACTGCTGAAATATCCTACACTAATAAACTTCACACAGAAAGTGAAAAATAGCACTATCGAAACTATCGAAAAACACAAGCACCGGCTCATTTAATCCCGCAGCACTCCAGACATATTTTACAGTCCTTGTGCCAGCATTCATTAATCTTTTCCCAGTAAGATTGCACTTCATTTCCAAATGAGGGCCAAGAGCTGTCAATCAGCAACACGAGGAATAAAATCTCAGAGAGATGCTCAAAGCCTGAACAATAATTCCACTTGTTTTTCTATTGCTTTTTATTTTTTGTAGCATTACTCATGATTACGATTATTTTATGTCCTCGGCATCCTCTCCACCAGTAAACTCTAAATGAAAATGCAAACCTTATATAACGTATATTACATATGGATTGGAACTACACGCTCTAATTCCTACACCCCCCTGTGTTCAGCTCCATGCAGTCTCACTTACAGCTAGTTTAAATTAGGAGATCCAGCCTATTTCAGTTTCATTCAGATGTTTGTTTGGTCTCACTTCATTTTTTCTTTCTTGCTCTTTGCTGTTATACGAATAAAAATAACATGACTTCTGAAGTGGCATGCAAAAAGACTACGTGCAAACATAATTGTGTTTATAAATGCAATATATCTGTAAATATGGGGCCCAAGTTTGGTTAGTTAGCCAGCAGCAGAGCAGAATCAGGGTATGAAAGCTTTATAGCCCACTTCCACTCAAGGCTATCTGCTCTGGAACATCACTTAATGTTGTGGACCCTCCATGTGAACATCAAACGGACTGAAAATGAGTAGGGACAGGGTTTAGGGGCCAGACTGGAACTGGCCAATATTCCACTTCAAAAGCCAAGAAAGTGTGATCACTTGGATTGTAGCTACAGACACTGACAGTCGGAGAGGTGCTTGGTTATTGGGGCATATTAATATGTGAAAAAGTAGAAAAACAACAACATAAAGTTTGGAGCCAAAGTGGAAATCAGTACATGCAAATAGACGGGGCTCCAGTATTTGTTGTTGGGGGTTTGTTCCAAATAATCATCTTATTATTATTATTATTATTATTATTATTATTATTATTATTATTATTATTATTATTATTATAAACTTTATAAAGCACACTTAAAAACCAAGGGTATGCCAAGGTGCTTAACAAGTAAAATAGAGTATAGGAGGAGGATAATAGAAATAGGACCAAAGCAAGTACTAAATATGCAAGCAGATAACTGTCACTAATACATAGGAAAGCAACAGGTACAGAGCAAACAAGAATTTAAATGAGCATAAAAGTGCATGATATAAAATCATAAAAGAAATATTAACTAGAGGGAAAGGCAAGATTGAATAAGTGGGTTTTTAATCGTGATTTGAACAGTGCAATGGAATCAGATGCGCGGAGGTCGAGAGGAAGGGTGTTCCACAGTACCGGGGCAGCCAGAGCAAACGCACGGTCACCCCGAGACTTCAGTCGAGATCTGGGTTGGGTCAGAAGTAGTTGAGTGGCAGATCTGAGTGTTCTAGCAGGAGTATGTGGTTTGAGAAGTTCACTAAGATAACTTGGCGCTAATTTATTAATAGTTTTGAAAGTAAGAAGTAATATTTTAAATTGAATACGGTACTTTATGGGCAGCCAATGCAGGCTAGCTAGGACAGGGGTAATATGGCAAAATTTCCTGGTACCAGTTAAAAGGCGGGCTGCTGCATTTTGGACTGTTTGCAGTCTAAGAAGAAGAGAAGAGGGAAGACCATAGTACAAGGAGTTACAATAATCATTATCATTATTAGGCCTACTTCCATAATTGTTTATATATATATACTTATATTTGCTGTGTGTGTGTGTGTGTGTGTGTGTGTGTGTGTGTGTGTGTGTGTGTGTGTGTGTGTGGTCTTATGATGAAAGAGCACAGAAAGTCACAAAATGTCAAGCTGAAATGTCATTTCCTCACAGCTGTTAAAGTCAAACATTTTGGGTGTTTGGGTCAGTTCAGACCGGTCAATACAAAAGAATTACCCTGTCAAGTTTCTCTGTGTCAGATGGTTTGAACTGAGAGGTAAAATGAAAGAAAAACGAAGGAATAACTTTTGTCACCTCTGCTTTCAGAACGATTTTTGAATCGTCCGTGTTCAGTTTCTGTATGAGAACACATTCAGCCTAACATGGCTTTGATAACCTGATATCCTCTAAATCAAAGACAAAGAGAAAACAACATGGAAGAAAATTTTTTTATGTTAATCTGCAGAGATTCCATCTTATACATTCACGCATTAAAAGAAACTTACTAGACTTCCTTTTGCTACAAGACGTCAACCTTGCACTTCAAAACAGCGCAACAAAGTGATACCAAAGTCAGTCGTTAGATGAAAAGAAGCAAAGCAGGAGCCCAAACCTATTTGAGGTAACAGTAAATCAACAGCCTCGTTCAGCTTGACAACAAGCTTGGGCTTCCTCTGCTGCTGGGTCTCCACAGCAACCACAGGGATGCTGTCACCGGGGTAACCATTAGAACGGATAAAGAAAGACACAGAGCGTTCTGGTTATTTGTGACGTCTGAGACGTCTGTTGTGTATCACCTTGAACGGCGGCTGTAACAATAAGAATGAGCGATAAGGAAGTATGATGTTATCACAACAAACACAATAACATATTTAACGCAACAACTTCACAAGTGAACAGAGCACAAAATGAACTCTTGTTTCGTAAACACAGAAAATTACACTGATAAGGAATTCATGCACCGCAAATATCTGCTGATAAATGAAGGCAAAAGCGAGCATGTTTGTGATGTTCGGCATTCTTTTTTTTTGCTTGACAGACAGCCTCTAGCTTCTAGTCTGAGTTACACTATGTGATCAGTCACCCACAATGTTTTACAGAAATGAAATCGAGTCCCACCTGCGTGTCACAGTGGTGCCCTGCAGTTTCACGGCTTGGCGTAAGAGGCAACATTAGACATTATTTTTGTTGGCAGGATGAAAATGCATATGAGGGCTTATCGTACTGTGCCAACAGTTTACAGATAAAAAGAACCTTGAATTATCTATAATACAATTATGATCACTGGGGAATTACATGCACTAGTTGGCTGCATGAACAGACCCCTCAACAGAGAAAATAATATGGCTGCTTTGTTTGAAGTTATTTACTATTTATTAGTTCTGATTGAAAATCAGACTAATCGGATGACATGTGGATTAAATTTAGACCTCCAGCGGTTTGGCTGGTGTTTGATGTGAGAGGCCTGTGGGCTTGTCTCCCTGCTGTGTGGCCTATATTAAAATACCTAACCCACCATATAGGAAGCCATTACAAACTTGATATTATTAGACATTACTGACGTGAAATATGCAGTAGCATTGGTATATCTCTGCCAAGTGATATTTAAAGCCAGAGCTGGATGGATGATTTTGTACTTCTGGACATCAAATATGATTTGAAAGAGATCTGCAATGTGACTAAAAGAAAAAAAGAGGGTGTTTAAAGGAGATTAATGTGTAAATTGTGGTAGGATGCTGACAAATTTAGTGTGTGTGTGTGTGTGTGTGTGTGTGTGTGTGTGTGTGTGTGTGTGTGTGTGTGTGTGTGTGTGTGTGTGTGTGTGTGTGTTTTTTAAAGAATGGTTTACAAAGATATATATTTTTTGGTGTTTTGATGTTGTCATTTATCGGTTTCTTTATTGTTTTTTTGAGGGTCGGGTACTTTACAGAAAAGAATATAGGTGCTCTTGCCGCCTCAGCCTGTATGTACTACACTAAGAAATAGAAAAACTGAATTATGCTATATTTTCACACAGTGTTTTTACAAAAAAAAATGTAGATAAAATAAAAAAAATATTAAAAAGGATAAGCCTGGAAAAATGCTATATAAAGGAAGAAAGGCTGGAGATAGCCTCAGCCCCATAAAACACAGGAAGACTCGACTGGTTTTACAACTGTGTATTTTGCTAAGTTAATGTGCTGCTTTAATAATTTTGAGGTGTGTCAGACAATATCAGTCATATTTGTTCAGCAGAAACCTCGAAATAAAGAAAAATGTTTGTAGCAGGGGGAAAAAAACAAATAGGAATCTATATTTTTTGTCCTCTTAAAAACACATACTGTCTTACTTTCTGCACACTGAAGGCAAGGCAAGGCAAGGCAAGTTTATTTGTATAGCACAATTCAACAACAAGGTGATTCACTGAGGACCAAATTTAAAGCTATTTTGCAGAACTGATTAGTTTTGCACACTTTGATTTTTTGCTCATAACCTGGTCTGGCGCCTGCTGGGTCTGCAGCTTAAATTACCTCTGCAATGTTTTCTAGTAAGAACTGAACCACCATCATTACTAATATGAAGTTGCAAATCCTGTTGCATGGACACGCTTCTGGTTTCAGAGCACAGCTGAATGGGGAGAATGTGGAGGTCACTGCATCTTTCTATCCCTGCATTGGCCTCTATTTCCATATTCTCTTGGCATATTTGGTAATCCGTGCCCGCTTTTGACTGATCCAATCATATCTAAAGGATTTCATGTGGAAATATGCTGCATTACTGAAGATAAAGGCGCTTTAAGTTCCGTTTCACTGTGGGGTTTAGCACATATTTGATTGGACAAATTGTTCTTCTGCGGTGAAGAGGATCAACAATACAACAACACACAACAGACGGACTACACCACATCAACTCGTATCAAATTGGATTTCTGGGTTCAAAGGTTCAAAGTGCTTTGGAGATACAGTTAAAATGTTACACAAACTCAAATGTGCTAAAATCATAGCAACACATAATCCATAGCACAGTCACCCATAACCATTGATTGCATTTATCACATTATGCAATATCACAGTTTTGATGTAGTCTTAGCCTTGGAAAATTAGCGCAGGTTTAAAGATATTTGGGGGGCTCTCTATATGCTGGTGCATACATGCACGCAGGATCTCTTTCATGTAGACATTCCCGTGTGCTCGAACAAGGTGTCCTGTGGAATTTGTACCATATGCAAATCAACAACATTTGACACCCTAAAGTGAGAATCAATCACCTCGTCACATCCTCAAAAACTACTAAAAGTCCTCTCTCCAGCATGTCCTGGGTCTGTCCCGGGACCTCCTCCCGGTGGGACATGCCCGGAACAACTCTTCCTGGAGGCGCCCAGGAGGAATCCTTGTCAGATGCCCGAACCACCTGAACTGGCTCCTTTGGATGTGGAGGAGCAGCGGCTCCACTCTGAGCCCCTCCAAGATGGCTGAACTTCTCACCCTGTCTCACCACAACGGACCGGTACAGTGTCTCCATCACTGCAGCCGTCTGTCAATCTCCCGTTCCCTCCTGTCACTCGCGAAGAAGATCCCAAGATACTCCATTTGGGGCAGGAACTTGTCCCTGACCCGGAGTGGGCACTTCACTCTTTTCCGACTACCAAAAGTCATTAAAGATAACGTTGCAAGAAAGGGTGACTAGATGTCCTGATTTTGCTACACAGTAAGTGTTTTTATCAAACACATTACAAAAAGGATGTAAGCATCAGGATGACAAGAGCCAAAAAAGGTCAAAAGTGAAAGAGGTGTCAGAAGGAATGCAGGAAGAAAGTCAAAGTGCAGTTTTGCAGTTTTACTTAAGGTAACGACATGCTGTTGTTGGTCAGTGTAAATACAAGTGTAAAACAGCTCATGGCGAGTCATTACTGCACGGTATTCAAGAAATGTCAGAAACTTGGCAGAAAAGTATTCTTAACGTTGCTTTGTAGATCGTTAGAAGATGCCAGGTGACTAACAGGAAGCAAAATAATCCAGGGCACTCAGTTGGGAAATCTAATTGCTTGATTCATATTGTAGCTGCCTGGCAGACTGCCTCTGTGTTGCTTTGCTTCTCATCAGGAATTTGGCATTGTCTTGCAATATTTAGGCTGTCTGGCTGCTACCTACACCTACTGCTTCCCTCCATGGGAATTGTTATTAGCCTGTTAGAATGAATGGATTGTTCACAGAAGGAGCCTCAATCTCAAAGAAACTGGTACTTTTATTTTTAACTTGCGTTTAATAATAAATTCACACTCATACCTGAAGAAAGACATCCACACATTTATTTTCCCGAGGCTCGGCTATCGCAGCTACCTCCTCTCTGGCATAAATGAAAAATGTCTTTCTCAGCTCAAATAGTTCAGATTTCACAGCTCAGATTCTCACTTTTGCACAGCATGTGTCGATCCCCAGACTACAAGCAGAAGTTTTGACCCTTTATTAGCCCGCCTCAGATGCTCGGGTGAGTCCCTTCTGGCTATGCCAAAGTCCAAACTAAAAGCTAACGATGCTTTTTGTAAGGCTTGACTTTGGAACAACTTGCCTGGAGAGATACAACTCTAAGGATCAGTAAGTTTCTTTAAATCACTTCTTAGAAGACATTTTTATAGTCTTGCTATACACAGACATGTATTTAAGTGTTTTTATCTGTATCCACAGTAAAGATATTATTATAATTATACCAATTATTCTTAGTATTACCAGCAAAAATGCACAAGGGGGTTTTACCAGGCCTTCAGTACTTGTTTGCTTTTACTCATGTATGAAAACACAGACATTAATCACATTATTCCTTTCCTTTAACTACAGCATTGTGTACAGTGAGATGGCAAAATTAATTAAAAATAAACACACATTTATTGTTCTTTTTTACAATATTCTAAAAATTACAGGCTCATTACTTTTTGATGAACATTGACACGTAATGTCAACAATGTACACGTAATACAGATGTAATGTCACCCTTGGCTTTCAGATCAGCTACTACACGTAGTAATTTGTCCGAATTTTAGTTTTATAAAAAGAATTTCTAAAGCTTATGTAGCAAATTTCATCGAGATTCCATCCATTCTCTGACGCTTATACTTTTCAGGGTTGCGAGGGGGCTGGAACCTAACCCTAAGTCTTAGGGTGAGAGGCAGGGTACACCCTGGACTGGTTGCCAGTCTTAGGCAGGCAACCAGTCGCACTCACATTCTTATGGACAATTTAGAGTTTCCAATTAACCTATCCCCACTAACTGCATGTCTTCGGACTGTGGGAGGAAGCCAGAGTACCTGGAGTGAGTCCATACAAACAGGGGGAGAACATGCAAACTCCACACAGAAAGACCACAGCCTGATGCTGGAACTGAACTCAGGACCTTCTTGCTGTGAGACAATAGTGCTAACCACCATTATTACGTGTCTGTGAGTTGCACCTATACAGCCTGCTCACTGATCCTGCTCACCTTAGCTGATAATGTAGCACTCCACAATCTCATCTATGCTGGTGTGAAAAAAAACAACAACAACAAAGCAGTGACCAAAATATTAAAGACAAGATCTGAAAAACAAGTGTCCACAACCATCGCAGCTATACCCATGCAATCTGTGATCTAAAGCAGTGGTTCCCAAACATTTTTTGCTAGGCCCCCTTTGTTTTACAAGAAAAATGGGGCCAGAATTGACCCGATAAAGACCCAGCAATCTGGAGAGGATTGGATTGTGAAGCAAGGCACACATTTTAGACTTTTAACTGTTTTTTTGTAAGTTCCACAGTTCCTTCACAGCCATTCATACGACACAAGTTAAAGAGATGTACATAAGCCATTAAATGACAGAACATTCCTGTTTTTTTTCACTTACATCGACTATTCAAATGTATGATTTTTACAGTGGGTTAAAAAAAATTAAAATGAATATCAAATAAATAAAACAAATGAATAAATCATGAATAAACAACAAATTAACAACAATTTTTCACTTAAAACTATGGGCCAGTCAGCACAACAAGCTAAACAAACTTTTACTGTAAATTTCCATATTTATTTCTTACAGTTTAAGCCCAAAGCACTTATTTTTTTACATTAAAAATATATTTTCTATATTAAAATATCTGACCTAAAGCCAAACTAGTTGTTTCACCAAACTGAGCAAGTGTATGTGTGAAAAATTCAGCTTGTCATTTCTTAAAGTTCATTTTGAAGTCTCACTGTAAAACTCATTCTCTGGAAATTGATTTTGCTGTCTGCTCGGGTGACATCACTTCACTGCAACACTTAAGCACACGCACAGCAATGTTAGAGTCTGATGGCCCGCAGTTTTTCATTCTCAGCGACACATTGAATTTTAAGGAACTAATTGCATCACTGTGAGAAAGAACAAACTTTATTCAATTATGTCAGCCTAGAGGGATGTAAGATATATCGCCATCAGTAAAACATTAGAGCACATTTTTTTACCCTTCAGCTTGTATTATGTTGTGTATTAACACATCTGCTCGATCATGAGAAATGATGCGCACCACTAAACTAAACTAAGAACCAAAGTAGCTGTAAGCAACCTAAATGTCTGTAAACACAAGCGCTCAGTCTCATACATCTTTAGAGTCAGGGAGAGGTTGGGTGAGGAAGGCAATAAGTATGCACTCATGCAATAATTAAGAAACAACCGCACTTGGAAGGCAGCATGGCGCCTCATCTGTGCTGCTCTGTCGCAGAGTCCCTTGTGACTGGCTTACGCAGTCATGTGATTAGCTCTGGGGCTCTCAGTAGGTCAGTCAGTCTGGCATAATCAGAACTTGGGAGACATCCTGGGCTGCTGCATTGTGCATGTGCACACACAGGCTTTAACTCAAGTGTACACACACACACACACCAGGAGACATGTTATTCTGAGACACACAGGAAGAGTCAAGCACTCACAAGCACTAAAATTTTCAGTGGCAAAAGTAGAGGCACTATTCATACACCAATATAGCCAGACACATACATAAAACATCACTCTTTCTTCCTTCCTGTTCACAACACAAACCAACTGTGCTCATAGACAACCATGGCACCGACAAGCTTAAAGCAGGCTTCAATCAGTGTGATAACTCGAAAATACTTTTTTTCGGTATTTGGATTACATTAAAATCTTTCAGACTACAGGAATAAAAATGCACGTGACAAAGATCACGAAGCACATCAACATGCTAATGAGAACTACCATGAAAACATGAAAGTCAGGAAGGTTGGCTTGAGCGTATTTCAAAGTAACATCAGTCTCCAGCAGAGAGAGGAGATGAGGTTGTATGCAGAAACAGGTTCTGCATACATTCCTAAACAGTTGGCAGCACCAACAGCTAAAGCTAACGCTGTAGCTGTGTGTGACAAGGACCCATCTGGCCCCAGTTTTTGCTTTGTTTTTTTCAGCTGCTATGCTGTAACCATCATGTCTGATGACCACCTGAAATACTTCCCCAAGATAGACTGACAGCATGTCACAGATGAGACAGAAAAGCAAAATATTTGAGAGTTTTTTTGTTTGTTTTTCTCATTCTGGGTTTAAGTTCTGGTTTATTATAGCATGCTCCACTGCAGATGTTGCATTTATCTTATCATTAACCTTCTAAGACCCGAACTCTTTCATGGCATGCATTTTTATCTTCTCTTTGCTATTTGGGCTGATTGGGACCTGATGAATGTAAAACCAAAGACTTATCTTTTCACCTGATTTTGCTCTACAAGGGCCTGATATCCACACACACGAGGACATTCATTTTAAATTTCGATAGAAAATTGGCAGTATAATCTCCTCATAAGTGGATATCAATTCAGTATGGTCTAGACAACCCAAATTATGATGTCCACATGTATTTGGATGCCAGGTCCTAGGAGGTTAAGGGGAAATGAACTGTCTGTCTCTGTCTTCATGTTTCTGTAATTTGTGGTCTTTTTATTTTTATTTTGAATGTTAGTTTTCCTCTTACCCACTGCCTGATTAGAGCCACTTATTTTTAATTAGCTGTCTGTGCATTTACAGACCTCCCTTTTCGGTTTTGTCAGTAATAAAACCCCAAGTTTTCACTATTTGCTACATTAGTTTGAGCATAAAGGCTGTTACAAACCAAACACACTGCGATTTTGCAGCAAATTCAACCATCAACAGATGCTCTGTGAAAAAAAGTTGACTGCAAGCAATGACGAGCTGGTCCTGATGTTTCTAAACAAGACAATTAAGAAACTTCTCGGTCCATCCAGTTCCCACGAAAAGGCAACAGCAGTGAAAGTTTCCATGTTTGATCCAGGAGCTGAAACTGCGTTATGGCCGCTTTCGTCCATATTTCAGGATGTCAGTGGCAGAGTTTGGACCTGTTACAGCTGCCGTCATGGGCTGGGGTTCTGAAATGTAAATTTGAGTGTGCAGGTGCGCCTACAGGAGAGGTGGATCCCGAAGATGGTGTGCTCGGATTGGATGATGACCTGGAGGCGGAGTATATGACAGCACGGTTGACGACGGCAATCCATCCATCCTCGTTTTTACCCCAACCAGCTGGGGCTGCAACATGCCCTGTGTTGTTTTGTGAATCCAGGAGGAAGTAGGGGTGGATCGCCTTTTCAATTGGTCACAGTTTTCTCATGTTGTGTTAGTCAGGGAGGTAAGTGATTGTTGTTTGGTTATGTTTCTTTTGGAGCAGTCGCTCCTCTGAGTTAGTTTCCTTTTGTTTGTTATTTTGGTGTGGGTCCACCCTGAAGCCTGAGCATCTCCTGTGAATTCCATTTTGTTCCGTTCCTGTACATAAACCACTTCCTATTTTTAACTTATGGTGTGATGTGCTGCTTGGGGTCGAACGGGGGGTGGATCATCCCTCTTGTTGCGGGTGTCGGGTCACCCCTAGATGGTCCGTAACAGACTACATCTGAGAATGCAGAGAAATCCTTTCAGAGAGCCGGAAGAGTATCTGTGTGCCTAAAGTAAGACAGGATTATTTCACTATTTCCATCTCACTGTGCACACAGTACCGGTGTGCGTTTTGAGCAACAAGCCTAGTCTTTGCTAAATGCAGTGATCTGATTGGTTAGATTTGGTTATTCTGAATTCAAAAAAAATCGAGATTGGGTTGAAAGAATAAATTATATAAAATAAATTATAAAAGAAAAAAAAAAAAAGACTTGTTTGCCAAACTGGCCTCTTGGTACTCCCACAGCTGCTGGTTCTCAGCAGGACATTAAACATGCACGATTCAGTCAAGTCGGGCTGCAAAATTCACTAAATACCTGCAGAAAACTGAGCATTTACTCTGTCTGATACAGCAGCTGAAAAGTTTTTCCTGCACTTAAAGTTATCTGAGCTCACTGACTTGTTCTGGAGCATTTCATTTGCATGTGACGGTGCTTGAGATTGTGATTTTTTTAACAAAGCGAGACCCTCTGGGACTGTGTGCCAACCCCAACCAAGAGGGCTAAAGCTTATTTTCACCAGGTGACAAAAGTAGAGATCAATAGGCTTTTAGCATTGTACATTTCTACAGGTATTTGTTCCTACAGCAGAATCATTGTCACCACAGTGAAGCGCTCAATCACTTTCAAAAGCTGACTTTGCTGTCGGCTTTGTCGTACTGCTTAAATAGGCTACTGAAGAAAGGAGAAAGGAACTTTCAGGATTTGTACAAATTATTGTAATTTATTTGTGCTCTATATAATTAGCTTAGCTGTATATAAAACAAAACGTGACGTAAAAGATGAGGTAAGATCAACTGAAGAAATAGCAGCTGATTCAAGACGGACACTGAATTACAACTTTCTTCCTTCACTGACTCCTTTATGCTGAAGCTGACCTAAATAGTGTATGGAATATGACACAGTCCCAATCTCCACACCCGCAGACTTTGAAGCGCCTTCCCGCTAAGTCCCACTGTCAAATCCTCAAGTGCATGTGGACTCCATCGCACACATTTTGAGCCCCTTATGCACAGTTAACATAAGTCTGCCAACATTCTGCAGACATTGATGGAATTACCCAGTGTGCAGTGTTGTGACATTTAATGTGGAAATGTTTTTTAACACATAAAAAGAGGTTCATACAGACATTTAAGCCACCGACATCATTAAATTATACCGCAAACTACCCAGCGCTACCCTTCACATGTGGTCACATCCAGTTTTAAAGAAAACCAAAACAGTGACGATCATAATGTCAGACTTAAAGCTTCAAATCAGCCGACGCTAATGTCTCAGAGCAAAGTTAGTGGCGAGCTTGATGACATATTGTGTTTAGCAGTTGTTGGAAATCAAAACTGAGCTTAAAACAGACCGAATGTTGGACTCAAATTCTTCATGTATTACAATAAGTTCCTATTCTGTGTAAAGATGGAGTAGCATTCAATATTCTCAGGTTGGGTATATGTGGATAGCTTGTGTAGTATGAAGTCATTTCTACTGCCAAATATATTACTACGACCTTTATGTTTAGTCAGTGGAGAGTGGGCATAAAGCTAAATCCATCCTATTCTGGACACTTAAAGGTCTAGGCTTATTTATTGTAGTTGTTTTTGGTCAATATTTCATTATAAAGCTGAATTTTTCCATTTTCACATCTACAGACAAAAACCCCCACAAACTTTTACTTGTTGCTATTCATTGGTTTCTGGAGACAGGCATTACCACCATCTCAGGCATGCAGAGAGGCCCACAAATCACTGTCTACCAGTGTGATCGTCTTTGTTTATGGTAATCCTGGACACAGTGGGGGCCTTCACACTTGCATTGAGCATATTCGGATTTTGAAGAACCAAAAGAAAACATTGCATCCTATTCAAATGTGATTCTGACCATGAAGCAGGGAGATTATAGCACTGTGATTCTGGACACAAGCCCCGAGAAGGCCAGGGCAAATTTTAAAAAGCGGAACACATTTGACTTTATAAGCACCATATCAGAGTACACCTGATATTTTCAGCACAATTAAAGAATGGATTCAAGATCATTTTCTTATTTACCCATATTCAGTTTCAGGTGTGGATTTTAAGAGAATTTCTATGGAACAAGCCAATCCCACACATACCAAATACGCTATAACCCCCTTAAAAGATGAGACCTTGGTTATCTCACTGCATGTCAATCAGGGAATCATGGGGACGCTGTCATTCAGGTTTACTACTAACAAGAGGGTTGCTGGTGGAACCCAGGCTCCTTCAGTCTGCGTTTCCTTAGCAAGATAAAAAGACCCCAAATATGTCCCTACTGCAATGTTAATTTGTTATAGAATAATTCATAGAAGACGTAAATGTCTGTTTACTACCAAATAAGTCACATTTAAAAAAATTTTACATAATTTTTTATCAAGACTATTTAAAATAAAAACAAGAAATGAATTAACATAAAAATAAAACAGAATTTAATAATATAACTAAGAAAATAGTGCATTTTTGATTCATTGGTATGAATGCTTTTATTACAACCATGAAAAATCAGTGGTTTCATTTAATTTTTTTCCCCATTTTGCAACCGATTGCAAGTAGTAGAAGACCTGGGTTGTGATTTTAAAGCAACCATTTCATAGACAAAGTTTGCAAGTTCACTGCCCTTGGTTGCAATAATTTTGATGTTGCCATGGTTCCCAGCTACTAGACTTAAAGTCAGAGGAAAAAATGCATCAGGGAAAGATAAATCAGATAAATTCTTTAGTTGTTAAGGTGTGGAAAAAGGAAGAGGTGGTGTTTGAAATCACTCATGCATGCAGCATAAGAGCAAATAGGTTCTTGTTTGTTTTGCAGGATTTTACAACCAAAAGATGGAAAACATGCCATCGGCCAATGGAGATAAGAATACTGCTGCTCACCGAAGATCAGCTCCTGCTTGTGTCAGGTTACCCATACTCGTTACTCACACTGGGAATAAACGCAGAATCCGCGCCACCACATGCACAAACGCACAGAAACAAGGCTGGTTGATCCGCCAAAGCTTCCCACTGTTATTATTCCAATATTTTTTCATCATAAGAGACAGGTTCATTTTAAATTTCATGTTCTCACAGTTAAAAAGCTCTCGTGTTTTACAATACCGTACTGCGGCATCAAGGAAATGTTGCTCATATTGCCTTAGAAAATGGGAGCAGCAGAGGTCAATTGATTCTTTGTTATCCAGTGTGCTCTAAACCACTCCATAAATTCATATTTCTATTTGACATGTGGGAATGCTGCACTGCACTGTATGTATTAGAGACACAGAAAGAAAAAAAAAGCTAAAAGGGATTCGGAAATTATTTTTTCGATATTTTCAGAAAAAACACTTTGGCACCAGAAATGATCAAACATGGTAAAATCCATCTTTACAATACAGTGTCCCACCGAGTCCAGTTGTGTAAGAATAAACCAGAAACATTGTCCTACACCGATTCTTTGCTTCGGTGCTGCACTTTAAACAATTAAGGATTATGGTTTTAGTAAGCTGAGCACCTTCCTGTCTTTGACAAGATGCATCCAATGAAATTCCCCCACAGAAACAAACACACACACACACACACACACACACACACACACACTCTTTGAACTCCAAAGCCATTAGCTTATGTGAAGTGACACACAAGGGGACAAAAAGTATTACATCATCTGCCTAAGTCCATTTACCCTTTCACAAACACACACAGAGCTACGCAAACAGTGACAGAAACAATAACACACCCAAAGCTGAACCACAGACAAGCGCACAGAAACCCTGATGTCACCGCACGACACACAAACAAGCTGTGACACACACCGCTGCAGACAAACTTGGAAAATAGGTCCACTGAGTCCCGACAGGGGTGCAGATAGAAGAGTCCGAACATACCCAAATTACACACACACACACACACACACACACACACACACACACACACACACACACACACAGACGCCAGTTCAGATCCCATCTCTCGCTTCATTTCCCGCAGCCAACCTGCTGCTGCTGAGGCCTCGCTGGCGTGACAGCAAGTCTGTGATGACGGATCACCGTGGAAACGTGCATATGAGTGCGCGTTTGTGTAGTGGGAGTGTGTATAAGATGGATAGATGTCTTCACCTTGTCGCAGAAACACTAAAGATACAAATTTTTCTTGCTTTTTGAAGAGATTAAATCAACCTCAACTCAAAAGGAAGGAGTTTTAATAAATCAAAAGTCTGTGCAAAAATTTATGGTCCCTTTTAAAACAAACAGGGAGCCAATAAAATGCCAGGACAGATATGAGGCGCACATTTGGATCTAGCCAACGATCTCGCAGTAGAACTGTAAAGCATGTGAAGCCAATCTACTGCTGGGTAACAATAAATCTGTCAGGCAACAAGGCATTGCAGACAAATTTATCTCAGCAGGCCATGATTTAGATTTTTTTAATGGATTAAAGAAAATGCAACTTAACAACCAAAGTGTAAACAGCCATAATTAAAGCAGAAGGCTAGAGCTGCGTGAAAAGGTCTTAGAAATGTAACTTGGTTTAGAACACGGGGGAGAATTTTTAATGAGCACATTTTTTGACACCAGAATAAAATAACTGGTTTAAAAGCAGAGCACCAAAATAAGCATTAACTAAGAAGAAAAGAGAAGTCCAGTGCATCATGGGTCAGCCCCATGACGTCTGTGGATCCTCTGAAGGTGTATTTTTAGGCAGCAGGACAAATACCGTGGGGTCAGAGAAGCAACTGTAGACCATTTCAAAACATAATCTCACTTGATATCACAACTTTAGGCATAGATCTTGCTAACTAAGCTAGTCAATAGTGCAAGCGTTAGCTAATGGCAGCTAGTGTACCTTGTTGTGTATATATGTTCATATTGAGTTTAAAAAAAAAAAAAATGAAAGCGCTAAAATGCCAAACTATCATTGTGACTATGTCCATCTAATGTATATGGTTTTAACAAAAGATGATCTACAGTTTGCACAGATTCACCAAAATTAGATGCAGACAAGTGTTTTTAATTTTTTGCAGCAACATTCAGATTGTAGGCACTCAGACGAGCTCCACAGTCATCCGATCTCAATCCAATAGAGCAACTTTGGTATGTGGTGGAATAGAAAATTTGCATCATGGACGAGCAGTCGAAAAATCTACAACAACTGCGTGTTGCCATCATGTCAATATGGACCAAAATCTCTGGCGAATGCTTCCACCGCCTCGATGAATCAATGCCATGAAAAATTAAGGCGGTTCTGAAGGTAAAAGAGGGCGAGTGTAATGTTGAGTTTAAAAAAAGTCACAATTTTATCAAATGTTTGTGGAGATCAAAATTGAGTTAAAACAAAACTAAATGTTAGACTTAAAGGAAGAAACAGCCTCGATTGAATGCTCCATAACCGCTGGATTAAGCTGCTTTTTGACAACAAGCATAATTTATCAGTTTATTATATGTGAAGCTTCTAACTAATGAAGCTTTTACCAGCCAGCACTTGAGAGGTTTTATGGAACCATTCCTGCCCAGCTGACAGAGCAAAGCAGTGCCTACTTTACTTAGATTTAAATCTGGTGCTAGGAATGGTCACTGGTGGGAAATCATCTCCACCCACACAAAGTGCCAGCTCTAGTGCTTCTACTGAACCGCAGTGGGAAGTGATCTAGATGAGACAAAAGCAGACTCCACTGGTATTTATTATTGAACAAAAAATATAAATAGATTCTGCTTTATGCAGCCACAGGCAGAACATCCAAACGTTACACAGAAACACCCCAGGCAGGTTTGAACCTGCAACCTTCATGTCGTCAAGCAACAGTGCTCAACTGTCACTGTTATTTATGGCCTCTCACTTTTCGTGAAGTTATCATTGGCTGTATTTATGAATTTTGCACAAAGTACATCAGCTGTGCTTTTTAAAAATCTTCAAGTCGAACTGAAAAATTGCAGCTGCACATCTCCAAGCTACGACTGACAGTATCTGATGAATCCAGGAGAACAGCAGGGCATGAGTCCCAGTAGTACACTCGGGTCATTGGCCACCCCAAAATACCTCTTAGAGGCTTTTAGTGCTCTGCACCCACACACACTCACTGCAATTATTTTTATTTTTAGATTTCAATTTTAAACCCTGGTGAAGGTAAAATGGAGAGCCACAGACTGATAGATTAGGTAGCGTCTGTTTTTTGGAGCAGAGAACTGTCACTAGGGAAATATACAATCTACTTTTATTGAATCAGAACGACAATATAAAAGCCACACAGCAATAAAAGAGTCTGAGAGTTTGATTTTGCCTGATAAATACAGAGACTCAAACAATGGAACTTGAAATTTGACTGAAAACTTGTTTTGTGACGGTGTGGTGTTAATTGGAAATTCATGTACATAACTGGGGATGTTGTTCTGGGATATATTTGGAAAAACTGAGGTATTTAAAATGGAATATCGAAATCGTGTCACTTTTACATATATCACAATAATAATAACATTATGTTATATTGATATTACTGAGATTTTGTATCAGTTTACAGAAGATGTTTCCTAATTAATAAGACAATAAATCGCTACAAAAGCTGGAAGTGAATTGTAAGAGATCATAACAACATGGCTCCACTTAGATGACATACTCAAATATCCACACTGCAGTGTGTGCTTCTGTGTGAACGACACAAAAACAGTGCATCACATAAAACTTACAAACAACATATTACTGTAAGCTCATCTCACTTTTACACAACTTTGCTTTCATTTTTGTTCCAGTTTCTGGCTAAAAATCTCATCAGGTTGTGTTTTCACACAGCTGTCAAGCCTTCGACAACTAAACACAAAAAGTCAAATTGTTAAAGACAACCATTTCCTCTGAGGAATGTCAGAAAAAGGACAGGCCTCTTTGTAGTGTGACACGCACACACTCAATGAGGGAGCTCTAATTCGCTTATAAATTCCTATTAGCTGAAGTATACTCAAAACAGAACACATGACGCACTTCTGTCGCCACACAAGTGCACACTCGTACATACTCACGCGCGCACTTACACAAACACGTAATCATAGTGGATTGTTGTGGTACTTTGATGCTTTTTGAACATTGTGTGCCTGTGTGTGAGTCTGTACACAGTGTGGGTGTTTGTGTGTAAAGCTGTATTGATTTTTTACTGTTTAAAAAAAAAAAAAGAAAAAAAAAAGAAAGAAAGAAAGAAATGAAAACAAGCCAAAGCTGCTGCAAGATGTACCATGTGACTTTGAGCAAGCCAATGAGTGAGCTGAGTGCTTTCGATTGGCCTGGAGCACCTGATGTGCGTTTGCCCTTATTGTGTCCCCTGTGGTGGCACACTATTATCCGTGTGAGTGCATAAAACACATATGGTGTGAGCAAAGAGTGCCATTTCATTACCGGGTGTGGAAATAAGACATTAATCTGATTAAGTGTCCTCATCATTATCTTTAACCTAACTCCTATCAGTCAGTGCTTCCACCCAGCGATGACGAGACGATGACGGCGTTGATGAAATTAAAATCTTGTGCCGTTTAAGGAACTGCAGAAAGAGAATAATTGTGCGCCAATTAGTCATCATTTGTTATGTAACGGTCTGAACCATATTACACAGACACCCAGAGCAGAGTTCAACATCATCGCTAACAGTTTGCCAGTTAAAAAGACCGAACAGACTTCTGAAGTCCCTAAAAAGTGATTAGAGCACTAGTCTGAGTGACGGCACTTTACTTTAATCCTAAAGTGCAAAACACACAAACCAAAGATACGGTGCTGCACTGGTTTCTCCTTCAATCACAAGTATCTCAGTGCTCACAGCGAGGTGCTGGTTTCATAATGCCTGCTGCTAACTAACCTCTGATCTTCATAAAGCCATCCGAACCAGCGGGAGCACTGGTTTTTAAATATTCCTTGCTCACGAACCCGGAATCTAAACTAGGTTGTTGAGACCTTACAGCTCGCTAACACCTAAACTAGGTCTTGAACAGCATGTCTGATTATGCACAGTTATGAATATTTTATGTAGATTTTTTTTCTTGAGGCTGGTAAACAGAGTGTGTGTGCTGGGGTCAGAGCCATGCGGTTTGACTTTGATTTACCCAGGGGGAACAATTACCTTTGCCATCGAAAGCAATTGTTCCATTTACACAGCAATCTAAGTTCGGTTCACCAGGCACACATAATGAAGAAAAGGAGCTGCCGTGTGGAAATTGATTCCCCTAATTGCAGCCAATTGTTGAAATTAAGTTGCTTTTGATGCATGTGGAGGAATGTCTTGTATTTTTTTTTTTTAAATCCTTTATCTAATGTCCAAACAGTTTTGATCCCTGTGTTGAAGGCACTTAAATTTAGCTATTTACATAAGAGATAACAGACCAGAGGCTCAGGTCAACTTCAGGATACGGTTTATGTGCACCTTCGCATTCTCATCACATACGACCAAAGAGAATATTTCAAACATTGCTATGGAAACAGAAAAAAAAATGTAATCCTATAAATATGAGATTATGTAACAAGAAACTTAAGGTACATTCGGGCTAAGCCCACCACGCTGAATATCATATACGCTGCTTTTTAATGTTGTTTAAAAAAAAAAAAAGTGTTCATTCAAAGAAGATTCCAAATATCATTGATATGCCAAAAGAAATGGATTTAAAGGGAACCTATATTTTGTGTTATGATAGGGGAAATGGCTTTTTTATCAAGTTTAGATCATTTCATACTATATTTGCAAGATAATGTCTGTTGCTGGTGTATTGCAGGAGTCTGCAGTGGATGTATTTGATCTTTAATCTCCAGATAAAAACGCAGTACAAAGTGGAGGGAAATTTTCATTCTTGGCTGCTCCTCACTGAGCCTGTTTCTGCCAGAGGTTTATTCCTGTTAAAAGGGAGTTTTTCGTTCCCACTGTCACCAAGTGCTTCCTCAAATGGGCTCATTTGGTTGTTGGGATTTTCCCTGTATTATTGTAGGGTCTTTACATTACAGTATTAACTGTCTTTAGGCAACTATGCGTTTACATTTTCATAATTTGTACATGCACATGGTCTGAGGGCAGTTACAAATTTACATGAACAGTTTTGGGGAGGTTGCCTTGAGGTAGGGCTGTGCGATATGACCAAAATCTCTTTTCCCAATATAAGACATTTATCGTCCTGACAACGATATATATCACAAAAATTTTACATTTTCTGTGAATCTCAGGCAACTCGACTTGCATGAAATGTTTTCAGCTGGGTGTCATGTACCTGGAGTCGAGTGTTGCATAAGTTGAAACGGCTGCAATTTTCTCTGTAAGTATTTATTACACGGAAAAGCCTGTTCCAAGCTTTATTCTTTTAGCTCCTGACAGCTCTTTTTTGGCTTGTCGTCCGTAACGTGCATACTACGTGATTCATTTTATTTTGAAAAAATTCTCAACAGGATCTTCAGCTTTATTGTGAAAGGTTTATGTGGAACGACGGAGCCACACGATGGTTTTAACATCTTGTTGCTAATGACAACGCATACAAACCGTCGCTTGTCCGTCAGTAGTGTGGTTATATTAACCTCCTAAGACCCGAACTCCTCCACGGCATACATTTTTAACTTCTCTTTGATATTTGGGCATATTGGGGCCCGACGAATGTAAAAACAAAGAATTACCTGATTTTTTTTTTTTTTTTAACTTACAGTGGGGCAAAAAAGTATTTAGTCAGCCACCGATTGTGCAAGTTCCCCCACCTAAAATGATGACAGAGGTCAGTAATTTGCACCAGAGGTACACTTCAACTGTGAGAGACAGAATGTGAAAAAAAATCCATGAATCCACATGGTAGGATTTGTAAAGAATTTATTCGTAAATCAGGGTGGAAAATAAGTATTTGGTCAATAACAAAAATACAACTCAATACTTTGTAACATAACCTTTGTTGGCAATAACAGAGGTCAAACGTTTACTATAGGTCTTTACCAGGTTTGCACACACAGTAGCTGGTATTTTGGCCCATTCCTCCATGCAGATCTTCTCGAGAGCAGTGATGTTTTGGGGCTGTCGCCGAGCAACACGGACTTTCAATTCCCGCCACAGATTTTCTATGGGGTTGAGGTCTGGAGACTGGCTAGGCCACTCCAGGACTTTCAAATGCTTCTTACGGAGCCACTCCTTTGTTGCCCGGGCGGTGTGTTTTGGATCATTGTCATGTTGGAAGACCCAGCCTCGTTTCATCTTCAAAGTTCTCACTGATGGAAGGAGGTTTTGGCTCAAAATCTCACGATACATGGCCCCATTCATTCTGTCCTTAACACGGATCAGTCGTCCTGTCCCCTTGGCAGAAAAACAGCCCCATAGCATGATGTTTCCACCCCCATGCTTCACAGTAGGTATGGTGTTCTTGGGATGCAACTCAGTATTCTTCTTCCTCCAAACACGACGAGTTGAGTTTATACCAAAAAGTTCTACTTTGGTTTCATCTGACCACATGACATTCTCCCAATCCTCTGCTGTATCATCCATGTGCTCTCTGGCAAACTTCAGACGGGCCTGGACGTGCACTGGCTTCAGCAGCGGAACACGTCTGGCACTGCGGGATTTGATTCCCTGCCGTTGTAGTGTGTTACTGATGGTGACCTTTGTTACTTTGGTCCCAGCTCTCTGCAGGTCATTCACCAGGTCCCCCCGTGTGGTTCTGGGATCTTTGCTCACCGTTCTCATGATCATTTTGACCCCACGGGATGAGATCTTGCGTGGAGCCCCAGATCGAGGGAGATTATCAGTGGTCTTGTATGTCTTCCATTTTCTGATGATTGCTCCCACAGTTGATTTTTTCACACCAAGCTGCTTGCCTATTGTAGATTCACTCTTCCCAGTCTGGTGCAGGTCTACAATACTTTTCCTGGTGTCCTTCGAAAGCTCTTTGGTCTTGGCCATGGCAGAGTTTGGAGTCTGACTGTTTGAGGCTGTGGACAGGTGTCTTTTATACAGATGATGAGTTCAAACAGGTGCCATTCATACAGGTAACGAGTGGGGGACAGAAAAGCTTCTTACAGAAGACGTTACAGGTCTGTGAGAGCCAGAGATTTTCCTTGTTTGAGGTGACCAAATACTTATTTTCCACCCTGATTTACGAATAAATTCTTTACAAATCCTACCATGTGAATTCATCGATTTTTTTTTTTCACATTCTGTCTCTCACAGTTGAAGTGTACCTCTGGTGCAAATTACTGACCTCTGTCATCATTTTAAGTGGGGGAACTTGCACAATCGGTGGCTGACTAAATACTTTTTTGCCCCACTGTATATTTGTTTTTAAGAAAAATAAGAGCCACATATGAGGATATTCGTTTAAAATTTTGATAGGACAGTATAATGTAAGTGGATATCAGGCCCTTGTAGAGCAAAATTCACTGTTTTGGTCTAAATAACCCAAAATGTGATCATAGGAGGTTAAATATAAGAGAAAGAGAGAACTTTAATTCTACAGTGACCATCAAAACGATGAAAAAAAATATTGCTGTAAACAGTTTATTTTGCGACACAATGAAACAATCCATAGCGCAAAATGAAACGATAGACGTTTTCATATCATCATCATCCGATCTATCTATCTCTCTCTCTCATTATATCGAACAGCCCTGCCTTGAGGCGACTGTTGTTGGGATTTGATGCTATGTAAATAAAACTGGATTGAACTGATAACTTACCTGATCAAAAAATGAAATAAAATCATTCATGTGACTGTGTCATATCGACCTAAATTCACAAAAGCATCAGTTTGTAAACTTTGTAAACCCCCTTCCTGATTCTTGTCCAGATTGTAAAAGGGAGTTCTTTCTCTCCACTGTTGCCAAATGCTTGTTTACAGGGCATCAAATGGGGTTCTTTGTTCTCTACCGTACAATATAAAGGGCACTGAAATGACTGTTGTTATACAAAGAAAACTGAACTGCATTAAACTGTGATGGATGTTTGCAATATAAAAGTTTGGGTAAGCATTGTGCCCTCAATTTATCTTCTAAACAGGTCTGGCGAACTGCGAGGTTTGCTTTACATCTGTCAGCTGACCACCCTTTTCTTTTGGCTGGAAACTCCAGATCTCAACGATTAACACCGTGAATATCTTTGCCAGATGGACTTTGGCCACAAATACAAAAGTAGGTTATTGTTCTGTACGGCCACTTTTCCAGGATTGCTCAGACAACAGCTGAAGTGAATGAAGCTTACTAAAGAGCAGAACAGCATCCTTAGATGTGAACAAAATGTGGCTGTTACATACACATCATTGGCTTCAAGGCCAAATGACACATCAGAAACACAAATGGAAAGGCCCTTGCATGCACACACAAACACACACACAGAAGTGAGTGAGTGATAGGAGGGAGGTGAGCAGCTGGAGTGATACATGGTGAGTTGAAAGAGGGAAGGCCAAGCAGCTATAAATCCAACCCTCTCCCAGTCAAACCTTAAGAAGCACAGCCTGATTAAATTTTCATTCTTTCACCTGCTTTGTTTCCTCTCTCCCCATTTTTTTCCTTTTTCAGTTGCTACAGCAGAAATAAATCCCTGCCTGTCTGCCGGTTTGGAGCCTGAAACAACCTCCTGCAGTACAAGCAGTTCATCAACAACTTGCTAAAAAATAAATAAATACTGTAGTAGTTCATCTGAACAAATTGATTTCTCACGGATATCACAAGCTGGATTGCATTTTCTGCACAGTTGATTTTAAACAGAAAAGCAAACGAACATGAAGACGATGGAGTGGGTAACGGCGGAAAAACACAGAGGCCTTTGAAGGCACACTCCACAATCGGTCTGGTTGCATAATATCCTTACAGGAACAGCAGGGAGCGTGGACAAAAGCAAAGTAGTTTGTACATTTCATTTTATTTTAGTGACAGAAAATAAATCTTCTTGTTAACAAGCCCCGAGGCTGACTCTAAAAGTAGATGCCAGATAGATTGTTTCTTCCCTTTCTACCTTTTGCACACGAGTTAAATCTTTTGCTTTTCATTCTTATTTTCATTAGATGATCATTACAGTCCTAATGATGACAGTGCTGCTAATGACAAGCTAAATCAAGTGAGGCCATCAGCCGGCATCATTCCCTCTCCGTCTGCCCAGATTTGATGTTTTCTCTACCATCACTTGATATTTAAAAAAAAAACAAAACACCTGTTTCCATACTTGTCTGCTGCCAAGTCCGGGGGGAAATTTCCAATCTCAGGATTTACCTTTCATCTCTTCAGCAGGGTGTGCTCTCCATCGAGAGGCAGTTTTATCTATTTGTTGCATGTACAAGGCTTCGAGACCTCATGAAACTTGGCGGTTGATGTGGTCACGCCACATGCTTTTTATTTTGATCAGTTCAATCATGCTGCCATACAAAACCCCTAAAAAAGTAAACCTCCACCAGCACTCAATATTTCTCTCTGGCTACCTTTACTGAATTAATTTCCTGACCTTGGAAATCAGAAATGGGATCTGGGGACAAAAAATCCATTCGTTTCATTTGAGGTATGAAATAATGACTGACATTTCATATTTGGATCATTTACTAAATTTACTCAGTTGTGAACCGTGTCCATCAGACTGCTTGCAAATGTTTGTTATACTCGCCTCATGCTCTGCCCTTTAATGTTCAAGGACATTTCAACAACTGAGTGTGCAGGACGCTACAAGTTCATCTAATAGTTTATAAGCAGTGTTAACTCTCAGCCCAGTTTCCACAGAGAAGCAAGTGTTTTAAAAAAAATGTAATAGGTGTTGGACCCAAAAATCTAACAAGCACCACATGACAACAAAAAGGTGAGGTATGATTAGCATACAAGCATGTTACCTCCAATAAGGGAGGTAATATTTTTAGTAGTGTTTGCATGCAAGTCATCATTCTGTCTGCAAACATGAAAAGTTTTGACTTAATTCTGTACAACACTGTAGGGGTGATTTATTGGTTGAAACCTGACACAAAGCCTTCCAACTTAGAAACTGTGATTCTCACAAATGTGGTGTGTATTTTCAGCATGTAGAAAGGTATCTAAAGGTCAGTGATAATGCTGTATAGAGCCATTTAAAACCGTTTCTTACCGTCTTTGTTTGTATTGACAACAGACAGGCACATAGGGGATGATATATTTTACAACTGCCTTTGTTTCAAATTGACCCTAAAATATGTCTTTAAAAAGGCTATTGTCAAAAGAAAGAGCTGCTAGTTCAAGATATACTGTAAGCTCAAGTTAATCATGTCTCCTTATCAACAAATCAGTACTTATAATCCATTACATACTCCTTGATAGTGTTTGTGTAATCCACCTGATTTTTAAGTTTCATTTTTCACCACAAACGTCTCAAAGCACCTCCAAAAAGAATTAAGAAAACAAAATTAAAAATAAAAAACACAATCCTATTTCCTTAAAAGTAAATACTGCCTTCTGAGCTACCTTGCTGGAGATTTGTGCTCTCTGACTGCTACATCTACATGTGACCAAGGCCTTACAGGTACGGACTACTGGCTCATTTTTGAGTTGGCTTCGTTTTTTTAGCCCTCAGGTGGTTTCTTGGTCTCTTAAAGTTACAGACACACACATGTTGGATCTATGTGTAATTTGGGGAAACTAACCAGCTAACAGTTGTCGTCTCATACTACAGACGCTGCAGAGATGCTTTACGCAGCACGAAGTAATCGATATGCAGAACCTGTCCCACATCACATGACCACAGTGAGGAAGCATGATAAGCACGCTGCATGATCACACAGATGTCTCTATTGTAAAGAGGTAAAATCTAGAGAAGATGAAATAACTTAAATCAGTGCAAAAGGGCTCGTTTTTAGCAACAAGGCATTTCTTCTTCTGATCCAGCTTTTCAGTTTTTTTCTATATATTCTATTGTTAAAAGTAAGTTGATGATCTTTTATTACTAGTTTTGATTACTGTTTGAAATTTGATTTATGTAAATTATGAAGCTGTTTGAGCTTCCTTTTCACAGGAACAAACAAAAGCCGGCAGAACGAGGCTCAGGCAAGCGTGAGGTAACCAGTTGGGGCTGCAAATAATCCCGGAGACAGATGCTCAGGCTTCAGGCAATTTTTTCTACTCTTAGCTTTGCATGGTGTTAGTGACTGCTGGTATCCCTAATATAAAGGGCTGCACGAAGGTCCAGTATAAACTAAGTTCATTAGTGCAGATGTGAACACAGTCACATTTGTGTTCGGACCAAAACAATTGCACCGAGACCCTTGCGGGACGTGGTCTCAGTCTGGTTCCTAACAAACTCTAATGGGGTTTTGGTAATGGTGTATGTTGCAAGTTTGAACTAAGCATCTCCCCATTAGCACATATACTTTGCAGTCTGGGATGCAGGAGAGTACCACAGATGTGAAAAGGTCAGTAAATTCTCCAGAGTCTCTAACAGTCCAGAACACAGCACCTTCTTCCTGTGTTTACTTTTCTGGCCACTAAGCGGTCTGATCATTTTCACATGGTTTGTAATGACACATTTTGGTTCCCTCTGAGATTGCTTGGATATTTCCCCCTGAGTGGGGGGGGGAAATAATAATAATAATAATAATAATAGGAAAAAGCTTCTGCAAAACAAACCAACGGAGAAACATGCAACCTCCCACAAGATTAGAAAAATACAAAGTGTGGCTAATTGGGATTATAAAATCAATTTATCCAAAAAGAGCTTCTGCCTACCCGTAAGATTTCAGAGAGTCCTTCCATGCATAATGTGTTTAATATACAAGCTGAGGCAATATTTATGGTCGGCCTATGAAGCCCCTCTCTCTCATGTCAAGTCACTCTTCCTCCCTCGAACATACACACACTCGCGCTCTTTCCTGAAATAGATTATTAACTTCAGAGTGCTGCAGAAAGGAGCTGTCTGGTACACTGATGCTCTGCACTGAATGTGACTTTGTGCCACTGCGTGTGTGTGTGTGTGTGTGTGTGTGTGTGTGTGTGTGTGTGTGTGTGTGTGTGTGTGTGTGTGTGTGTGTGTGCGCGCGCGTCAAGGAAGGACAGATCAGATAAGGACTGTCTGTGAGAGATGTTTGGCCTGGTTAGCTTGCTCACAGTCACAAAAACACTCGCCAGAGCACAGCTAAAATAGAGCTGTGTCAGTCATATCATTAGAGTTCATCAGCACTTCCTTGAAGCTGCGCTGCGTTTCTGCCTGGCAACAGTAAGAGGTATGACAGCGCAGCCAGAGGAGACGTTTAACATGACAGCACGCATCACTACAAACTCTATCTGCACTAAAAAGAAGCCTCAGTGGTACAAAATAATCGTGAATGACAAAAAAACTCTAAAAGGACTCACAAGAAAATATTTGGCAAATCCATAATAAGCATTTTACTTTGAAAAATAATGCTATCAGTTTTTAAAACTCTGCTGGCTTTTTAATCTCATGATTTAGTGACCATGGTGCTGGTTTAAATCTGTGTTGTGTTTTTTTTCTCCTTGTCGGTGTGAAAAGCTCCAGCAGTGCATAATCAGAGAAGCACAGAATGGAGTGCAGCCAAGCAGAGCGATGCAAAATGAGCCACTGCTGCTTTAATGCTGAGAACATGTGCTCGGATGATGCAGTGACCCCACTCCCTCACCCCACCTCCACTCCCACACTGCTCCAGCCTCTGGGACCAAATGCAGGATCTTTGGCCTTGGATCCATTGCAGGCAGAATCCTCTTCTTAGATGTGCTGCCACACCTCTGATCACCTGTGCCCTTTAGATACGGGGGGGGCAGAGCAAAGAAAAGCTACCGTCTCATTATGATGCAAAGACAGCCAGCTAGGGTCTGAGCATGAGCAGCAGCAGTGTTAATTTAAGCTACAACTCAAAACTTTAATCCTTGAGGCCAGAGCAGTCTTGATGGCCCTGTCCTCCATGCTGTGAGTCGGGTTTCTGCTCCAACTGTTGTCACTCGTTTTGATGAAATATCTGCTAATACCTCCCAAAGGGCTGAAGTAACTATTAAAATCGAAGCCTCTGCTAATAAGGTCATCTCGGGCATACAGCTCTGACAGTGAGCCAAGAAGTCCCACCAGCCTTTACAATAAAGTTGGCTCAAAGGGAGGATGTCCTTTACATTTACATACTTTTCATATTTCATGCCTTCACAAGTGTGTTCAAGGTCAGCTATGACCTGGGCTAAGAAAACCTTCATATGTTATTGAAGGTTAAGTTGGCAAGAACAATCTGGGACTGTTGGGATTTCATTTACAACTATGCAGACCCAATGCAAGCATCTTTAAATGACCTTTTCATACTTGTCATTGTGTCTCATCCACTGCAGTGGTTTTCTATCCCTGTTTGGAAGCAGGGAACATTTTTGGTACTTAATGATGGAAATTCATTTTACTCATGAGCTAATTTCAGAGCTTTTACACAAAAAAGAAGGAAGCTCCTTTTGCAGAATTACCTGTCAACTACAACAGCGGTCCCCAACCTCCGGGCCACGGACCGGTCATTTTGTACCGGGCCGCAAGAGTTGAGGCTCAGGTGTGGAACTCATGGTTTCCAGGGTTTTTACCAGTTTTTAGCGTTTTTTTAATCATTAACTCTGTTTCCCTGGGTCTTTTCCCTTGTGTTATGAATAAATCTTTTTTGGGGGGGTACCGGTACTGGTTTTGTTTTGTTGTATTTATCCGCAACACCTTAAAGGCCGGTCTGTGAAAATATTGTCGGACATAAACCGGTCTGTGGTGCAAAAAAGGTTGGGGATCGCTGAACTAAAAGGCAAAAATTCTACTCAGATTTGGTTTTAAGGGCTTTGCTGAGTTTCTTTATATTTTGTTGATGGTTATCTTTCACGTCAAAAGTCCATCTTTTAAAACCAAGCGGCAACCGTCCAGGAAGAATGAAGCCAACAGGAAGCGTAAAAAGCTTGAGTCCCATGTAAAACTGCGACTTCATGCTGTCTACATCCATCTTTTTTTTTTTTATACAGTTTAGGAATAATCTGAGTGTAAGGCTATCTAAAACATTCCCTCTGACCTCCTTACATCCCTATCTATAGATTATGGCTTTTGTTATAACTACAGGATTCAAAACCCTTGGAGCAAAGCTGCTGAAGCACCGGTTTTCATTTCCCCAATGTTTGATTACATCCCCTTTTTTAATACTTCTTATGAGACATACTTTGACACCAAATAAATTGAGCAGATGTGAACTGTGGCTTTGCAAACCTCTTTGGATTGAATCTCGGAAATGTTATTTACTTGAGAGCTGAAGAGGACACATTGGAGCGTGCAGCGCTGCCGTTCATTTGATTTGTCAGGGTTTCTAAACGGATGAACCGAGCGATCGTGTGTGAGCAGGAATCCTTATGAAGCCAAGTAACTGGCATCAAATACAGCAGGTTGTAGCGCAGCAAGCCTTCTCATCTGTCAACCGTCATCAGAGTTTTCAGAGGTATCGCATCCGACATTCCCCGTGCATTAAACACGAGCTCGGAGCTTAAGTGCTCTGTGAAGCGGGCGGAATTCACCGCAATTATGAGTAAAATGTACTAAAAATTGACATATGCAGAAGAAGAATACACGGTAAAGTCGTTCTCCTTTCACATTTGATAAAGCTACAGATAAATATTTATAGATTTTATCTTATTTATTATTCAGTGCCACCACAGATTTAGTATGTGTCATTGTTACACAGTGGGTAACGGGGCTGCAAAGCTCTGTCAAAGTTCACTGACGTAAGTGAAGCAGCAGTATTAATAAATCAGTCTCTCCATCTGAACGCTATTCTTTGCTTTGAGCTGAAATTGCACTGAGCCTAAAGTCACATTTAAATCAGCCTCACTAAGGGACCGACTGATTACCTCCTCCTCCTCGTTCTGTCTCGTCTTTCCTTTGCAGCACCACAAACTTTTAATCTGATTGTGAGGGCTCTGATGCTCAGCCAGCTCCTCTTCCTCCTCCTCCTCCTCTCTCTCTGAAGCCACAGGAGGCGGGGAGGAGCCCAGTTTCCCTCTATGTAATCAGCACAATCGATTGCTTTAATTGATGACAGCAGATACATGATCGGTAGCATCAGAATTTATCAATGACTCTGTGGCCAGACATTCAATTCCTCACAGTCCGGCTCCTGGTTATTAGATTCCCGGACTTTATCTGATTCAGCTATTTATAGACCAGAAAATATAAGCATGCCATCTAATGCCCAAGTCACCAAGACACGGCGTTTTAAAGATGATCCGAAATGACCAAGCAGCTTTTGGTTTTCTGAATATTTGTATCTGAGCGAGCAAATCAAAATTAAAACTCCTGACATGTAAAGTTAATAACACTGATCTTTTTATTGTTGCTATGTAATATTCTGATGGGAAACCTCTGATCCTGATCACATCTGGTACTTTGACACATACTATGAATTATAACTCTGCTACAGACCAATCAACCCATATTATAACAACAGCACTCCCCGATGGCAGCTGTCTCTCTCAGCAGGACAATCCCCAACACAATGAGTGTCTGACCTTCTTAGGCCCCACCCTGCAACTCACTAAAACCTAAGGATCTGGTGCCAGGCACCACAGGACATCACAGAGCTACAGCTGTTTCTGCAGAATGTGGTAGATCTGCAGAACATCAAGCAGGTGTGTGATTTTAATGTTCATAAGAAGATGTTACACTTTACAAGAGCTGGCTTGGATCCATTTAAAGTTGAAAGGAACAGCCATGAAAATTCACCAAGCCGTCCCGTGAAAAAGGTTAGAACATGTATCATGATGCCACAACGAACAAATGAAGCCCAATCTCTTAAGCTGCCTTCAGTCCATGAAACTGTGTTGTGTTTAAAAGACACGGCTAACTGACATCAGCTGTCACGTTGCTGTTTGTGAAGCATCCTGAAGTGAAAGAGATTCAGTCGCATATGATGTTAAACACTAAGAAAACAACAGCAGCAGGATGCAGTGACTCAGACGACCAGAAAACCGGATGTTTAGCAGCTGGAAGCAGAAGGTTTGAGTTGATTTTGAAACAGTGCAGCACGGGGAGCGTTTCATCTCCGCTGGTGTGTCATCAGACGCCGATCATTAGGCAACAGACTCTAACCTGGCACTTACTCAGATGTTATTTTCAATCCCTGACTGACACAAACAGACACACAGTGAGAAAAAGTACTAGCTGCAGATCTGTTCCCATGGTAACGTGGACCAATAGATCTCAGCTATTGACTGAGGATGAAGATCTCTGTAGACCTATTAAAGAAAACGCCTACATTCACATACTGTATGAGCCTGCAGACACACACACACATACACACACCAGCTGGGCATCAGCCTTCAAAGCATCTTTTTTCTGTTCTAAATGCAGAAAACAAAAATACAATGGGAACATTTTCTCTCTGGGAAAAAAAAAATGAAAACAGCCAAAGGCTTGAGTAACCAGGTACGAGAGAGAAAGTCAAATCTCCCTGAGCCATTCTATGGAACAGCTCACTCTTAAGTGGCACAGCAGCATGACATAAAAGAGGATATATCATCCAGAGCAAGTGGGCGATTTGCTCTGATTTAACCGGGGAGGCTGGGCAGATAAACTCTCTTTTGCTAAATACTTTGGCAATCGTCTCCATTTTCTCAAATCTTTACCCAACAACAGGTTTATGCATCTAATGAAGATGTTCCTATCACAGGGGTGCAGTCTCTCTTTATTACCCTCTAATCACACCCTGAGTAGTGGCGGCATTTGTTATTAAGATGAGCCCGAATTTCATTATTTTCCAGTTTGATCGGGAAGTGAGGTTGGTAAAGTGGCACTGAGACAGAGAAAGAGAGAGAGAGGGACAATCTTCCTTTAACTACATGGCACTGAGTGTGCAAGTCAGTCAGACAATCGCTTAAATTATTATGCAAATATAAACCAGCAGCAAGCCAACAGAGCTGCTACTAAACTATTCCATTAATTCACACCTGTCCTTTAATTACTCGTTTTAGGGAAAAATGAGGAAAAGGAGTGTACCGGGGAATGTGCTGCGTCTGATCTCCCATAACATCACCATATATGTATGAACACGTATGAAGTTATCTTTTCTGATGCACTACTTAGACCAGAACAGGTCACTCCTTTAGAGCAACATTGTCAGCTGCAGGTGTGGCAACATCGTGGAAGTGAGACAAAACCATTCACTGTATATAAAAGATGGCAGTAAATCCTATAGTCCTATAATTTAAGTTTGATTGTTTGATTTGTGTGGTTTGTTTGAGGCCTTTGTCGAACACAGGCTGTCAATATAGTCTAACTTGTTGAAACTCTGTGAAGTAGAAGCTGAAGGCAATTTTCACTGCCGTGATTCCCATGTTGGTGAGGCTGAAACACCTTCTGCACAAAATACACTGGGGCTTGAATACATTTGCAGTACTTTGTTTTGTTTTGTTTTTTTTAAATCAAATTTACACTTCACACTATTTCTTCATGCTCACAGATGGAGCAACCTGGTCACCATTTTTTCTCCAAAAGAAACTCTAGAGATTTTTAGGGCTTTGCTGGTTTTATTAATACAAATTGTTGATTTTTTGATCAGAGATTTAAATGCAATTAAATCTAGCAATCGTTGCTGCATTTTGAAATTTCATTGTTAACAATTTGGCTGCTGCCGTCAGGGGTTTTTGGAGCTAGAAATGACTGTATATCTGGAAAACAGGGTAGAGTGCTAAGTTATCGGCTAATGTTTGTGAGTTTTTTTAGCAAGCTATGTCCAACAACTATACACAGACAAAAACACATGGGTAACAGATTATTATAATATAATTTCACTCACCAATATTGAAGAACAAAAATATGTGAAAAACCCCAAACTAACTGCAGGTGCTTCTCCTGACACACCTGTCAAAGTACCCCTAACTTTATGTGTTTTATATCTAAATGTACGAATTTTATTTGTAAAAGAATTTCTGTCTTGTGTTTTTGTAGCGCGCTGTAAAACACGCGTTTTAATGATAGCATTTAATATTTTCCCACAGGAGTTTTTTCCCCACTCACTTTTGGAGCCACCCTCAAGTGGCCATTAGAGGAACTGCAGTTTGGTGCTTCAGCACTACCTTTGCTTTTTAGACCTGGAGGTTGTCATTTGTACAAAATACAGAAACAGAGGTGCACTCTGTCGTTACCCACGCATTGCACCAGTGACATCTGATTCATTAGGTCCTGAGCCATGTAAATGAAAATTAGGGTTTGTATACACATGTTGGCACTAATTGTGTAGCACTTCCTATGTAGCCACTAAAGCAGAGAAATATCAACTACATGCCTGTTGCCCGCTGTTGCACAACATTTCAGGGAAACCTGCCATTCAAACACAGAAACCGCACCAAAACGTTACATTGAATGTTCACATTATTACACCACTGCACTGTATTTTGGGGCTTTTACATTGACATCGTGTCCAGTAGGCTTACTTTATATTGTAATTTTCATGGGACGTTATTTGCTTTCGATAAAGGCAAATATGAACAGATGAATAATACAGTTCAAATAAATTTGCAGCTGCATTTAATTATAACAAGAAGCATATTCTCTTTGTATTTGTCTGATGTAATATGGTTGGCACCTCAGAAGAATGAGTTTATCTAAGCTGAAGCTCATTTATGCCTTATCTTTTTTTTTTTTTAAACTGTCTTTTCCCAGATACTGCTACAGTGTACATGCCATCTTGGGAGAGGGCCGACATATTTATTATAATTATTCGTGTGTCACTTTAATTGAAAGTTTGAAAAGATATTTTAATACTGTTCTCACTGGGGCTGGCCACACTGACTCATTATTCCTGGAAAGCGACAGGACATCTGACATTTTTGCAAATGTCACCCTCGGAGCTGTGAGCACCACCAATAAACTGCGGTTCAGACGGGCTGTGTGTTGGCACATTTGTGTTTTATTTTAACAATATTTATTGTGTACAGGCATTCACATCTCAGCTGTAGCTAATACACGTGTTGTGGATTATTTCAGCTGAACAGACTTGACTTAAAGATTTAAAAGCTCAAAAAAAAGTCCGATTAAATTAGAAAATGTGTTTTGCAAATTGGATGAAATGGCCGTTTATTTCTCATCTCCACTGGATCTGACTGAAGCAAATAAATTCTAATTGTGTTGTTTGTGACTTTTTAAGCACAGCTTTGCAGATTTCTCCCTTTATCAGACGAGGTTTACTGTTGCTATGCGTCCAAAGTCCGTTTCGGTGTATTTAATTCTCTTCTTTTATAAGATTTTATCAAACCTGTAATCAGTCTAAACATGACTAACAGATGAGCAGTGATGCCTGCGCGGTCGTTCCAGCCAAAGCCCAGGAACATGTCAGTGTATGAAGGCATTCTGACACAAAATGACCCAACTTAAGGCCTGAATTATTTCCTTAAGAAAAAGAAACAGCATCTTCTTAAGGGACTGAAACAGTAATTTCCAGTATATGCATATCCCAAAGGATTACACGGAGGCTTTGCTGTCAGTAATAAAGAAACAGCTTCCTGCATTAATTATTGCTTCTCTGAATGAGGACTGGTGCTTTTATTTTTTGCTTTTTATCCTCGGATGTCTGTGAGCACATAGAGATCCTAAATTATTAATTTGTGCCGACTACGAAACGTCCCCTATGGATCTTAATCGAGGCTGAAGACCTCGGGGCCCAATTTTCCATGAATGAATAAAAAGTTTCCTCCTTAACGCAAAGAAGCGGCCGCGGTGAGCGCAGCGCTGCGGTCCACAGTGCGCTCCGGCTGCCTGTTTGGGGCCGTGACATCGGTTAGGGCCTCTGTGACACTACACCGACGGTTCAAACGCAAAATAAAGAGATTTAAAATCAGTCAGACAAATAAATCAATACGGTAAATGTAAACAACAACAACAGGAACCCCTTCAGAAATCGCCACAACACCTCCGGGTGCATTAACATAGCTGCTGCTGCTTTTGCAGCTCGTCTCCTGTCTAACAGAGTTTCATTAGGTCTTCCTCTCCACTGGCTCTTCATCACTGTTTTCATGGAGCCAGCTCGAGAGTGGATTCAAAACATTAGCGCGACTCAGGCGGCTGATCGCGAGGTTTATGCTTTATTTACGTGATTAAAATAAGAATACAGGGCTCCTCTCGGTGACAGGAAAAAGAGAGCATCGGGGTCCTACCGTCAGCGGCCAGGGAGCTCTGCATCATCAGCATCAGCACCGCGCCGATGGTCACAAACCACCGGGCCACCATTCCATTCAGCACGCGCGTCCTCTTCCCGATCCTCGGCGAGTAGACGGCCACCATCCCCGCATCCAGGATCCATAGCGACGAGGAGGAAGAGCAGGGGTCTTCTTTCTTATTTACCCCTCCGACCCCGGGGCCACCGCTGCTGGAGAGGCGCGCATGTTTGGGAGCCATTGGTTAACCAATTAATCCTGAATGGGAAACATCTAACGGCGCTGCTGGGATGAAAGGCATCCGATCAACCTGCCCCCGGTTCGGACAAGCAGGGCTCCGCTCTCCATGAGCCTGCTGGAGGCTGTGAAGGTCGACGAGGAAACAAAGAAGCGTTAGTTTTCTCCTTGTGCGCGTCTGGCTGTGTCAGTTTCTGTGTGCTTGCGTGAAGTCTGATGTCCCTACTGCGTCCGCAAGGCGCTCTCCATATCTGCTGGCAGCTGTGTCAATGCACAGATACAGACCCGGAAATCAACCGAAGTTCTCTTCAAAATAAAACCACGTGCACTTTGTATACACGAGCTATTCTTCAGGCTACTACCTTTTCAGATTTTTCTTTTTTCTTTTTTTTTTTTAAAGTCAATTTCTGAAATTTTAAATTGAGAAGAAGAAGTCTTTTTTTATGCAACCAATTTTGGTTACCAGCATATTACCACTATATAGCCCACTGCACCACAAGTGCAGTGGGCTATATAGTGATTTTTCTTGATATAGTGATTTACTTGAGCGTTTCAGATGCTTTATACAGAACCCCTCATTCACACATATTTACATTTATACAAACACCTTTTTTCTACGTCTAACTGATTGCTATCGCTATTGAATTGGGAGCAACTGGGGTTTTAATATCTTGCCCAAAGATACTTTGGCATACAGACTGGAGCCGCCAGGAATCAAATCACCAACCTTCCAGTTGGTAAATAACCTGCTCCAAGACATCCCAACTGCAGGTATGTCCTATTGCCCAGATTTAAGAAGGTTTCGATTAAAAGCAATGCGTTTATAGTAGATATTCTTTTGCTGCTCAGTTAAGATTCAGCAGAATACTTGGTCACATTTTGCATTTCCCTCTGCAGGTCAGAATATATTTGATGCTGCAGCCTGCTGAGCCAGCCTACTTCATACAGGATAGAGGGTATACTGGAGGTTTTCAGTGCACTAGAGTGTAGCGCAGTTCGCAATGGACCAAGTGTTCTGTCCCTGTAGCAAATAAGACACCAGGCTGTTTCCCCCCTTAACTTTTGTGCATATTTTGATTTGGGTGTTCTGTCTATTAAATTTTAAAAATTTCCCTTTTATGTATACGGTCTATTTTAAAAATTGCATATTTTGCCTAAAGCTCAGAGTAATGGTCAACAATCTGTGGTACAAACATACCTCAAATGCATTAGATCCAAATAATTGAAAAGAAGTCTGCATTCCTGGGAGATTCCACACATTAAACCTACCTTTATTAGTCGGTTGCACCCTGAGGTTAAAATGGGTCGCAGGCCAGACCTTCAGAGACCTTTTAGGAGAGCAATGACACTCAAAGAATCCTGCATTGAAATGTTTTGGGAAAGAATTTCCAGAGTAAAGAAAAATGTCCTTTTACAAACTTATTTATGGGGGAAATCAAGAAACTTTTAAAGAGGTTTATCAGATTTTATGCGTATCTGTATATAATTCCCTCGAAGCACAGACAGACGCAAATGGGTTTCCGGTGTTCCAGATTAACTGGATTTGGTCGAACAGACGTGTGGCAGATTTGCGTTTCACGAGCTGCTATCGACAAACCAGCAAAAAAAAAAAAAAACGCCAAATGTGTCATCTAAAATAAACAACAAAACACGATAGATCAATAAAGACCTCGTTGGTCGCATGCTCCAAAAAGGGAATTGGCCGCCGTTCTTCTGAGCTTTCCTTTAACCGTGTGTATCTGAAGTCCATCCCATGTAACATGACTTTCAATAAAGACCATTCTTGCTGCGTGTTTACAGGTGTTTTCTCCTTTTTTTTCTCCCCAAAAAGGAAAACCAGCGCCACTTTTAACAAACTTGACCTTCAAAATAAAAGCACAAAAAACTTTAACATAAAATAAAATAACATAAAATAATGTACTGCTTAAACAATTTATAATGATGACATGGACCTTGACAAGATAAAGAAATAATCTAAATGATATAAACAATGTCATCATGCCAACAGCTACACTATACATGTGTTTTTGTCATATGCCAGATAATTTATACACTTCTTGAAAATAACGTATTTGTTTATTTTCATTATATTTCCAAATAATGACACATAATGAAATAAATAAGCTATAGCCAGTTTAAGTCAATAGTATGACAGTGACAAATTAAATATAATATGTATGTAACAAAAAGAGAGTTCCGGAGGTGAAACGTGGTTCTAGGATGATAAAGCTACAATTTCCTTAAGGCTTGCCTGGTCCAGCTACTCATTTAACACTTTTTGTTCTTGTAAAACCAATTTATACAAGTTTAGATTTTCCGAGACGCTCACTTCCGGTCGTGTTCTGCTAACTGCGGCCACCTTGACGCATCTTCCTGCAGGTAGAAACAGCCTGTGTGTTTGGTGTAATTACGCTGGAAATGACAGGAACACACTGGATCTAACAGACTAATTATCCCCCCGTCTAAAAACTGAGATGAGACATGAAACTTTTGTATTAGTAGTAGATTAACTCCCGCATTATTCCGAAAGAGGACCGAAACCCCGGGCGGGCAGTGTTTGCAGGCGACCCCTGGTGGCAGCCGGAGGAAGGGCCTCAAAGTGAACTCCATCGTTACAGTTCCCTCTGTGCCCAATTCGCTGTAATAGAAATACAAATTTCAGTATTTTCAAAAGGAATATATGTAAAAAGATCAAGAAAATTAGGCACAACAATTCTAATTTTCAGATATCAGTTTTTCACAACATAAAGCTTTTTTCACCAATACCTACAGTAAATAATATAAATATATAAACAGTGCAAACAACTTCCAGTGACAAGATGCTGTAAACTTTATATTCATTATTTCTATTATAGAAATAATAGTGAAGTTTTACTTTAGTGAAAGAGCTCCCGCCAGTCATACTCCAGGACCATGCATTTGTATATATCATCATCTAACCCGCACAGATTGAGGCCTGCAGAGAAGCTACCTGGTAGGCCTGTTTGCACACAGCTCAAATCACACAAATAAATAAATTAAAAGTGCAACTGCTGGCTTTTTTCTGACAGAGAAAAATCTGATGTTTTGTTCATTCTGTTTGCACACTTTTGCACCTTTATTAGAAAAGCAATGGAGTAACTGTGGCACTTAAACTACAAGGAGTAGGGGAAGGAGATATCCAGAAGATGCAAACACTGATATAAAATGCTAAGTTTTATGGTTTAAGAGACATCATCAGTTTAGAAGTGAGTGATAACTCAGTGCAAAACTAGCTGCATTTACAGAAACCTACAGAAATACAGCAGCCATTATGGGTGATGTGCAGAGCTGTAGAAACTACAGAAGGCTGATGCTGATGAAGTTATGGGAACTTAAGGTAACACGACAGGTGATGATCAGTGACCAGTAGTATGTCTTCGTTTCATGATAAAGGCACTACACACATGATGTTTGCTTTAAGAGTATTAATGCAGAAGTACAGAGAAGGTCAGTAGGAGTTGCGCTCTGTCTTTGTGGATCTAGAGAAATCATGTGACAGGGTCCCAAGAGTCGATCTGTGGTGCTGTATGAAGAAGTCAAGTGTGACAAGGAAGAACAGTATGTGAGGATGGTGCAGTACATGTTTGAGGGCAGTGAAACACCAATGAGGTGTAGAAGTGACAGATGTGACAGCCCCTTCTTGTGATGGTGATAGGCAATGTAGCTGATGAGGTCATACAGGAGTCGCTGATGTTTGCAGACGACATTGTGATCTGTAGTAAGAGTAGGGAGTAGGTGGAAGAGAGACTGGAGAGGTGGTGGCATGCTCTGGAGGGAAGAGGAAGCAACCCAAAATAGATGTGTTTGAATGAGTGTGACAGGCTGAAAGATGAAGAAGCAGAAGCAGTGAATGTAGATGAGTTTAAACATTCAATCAAACATTCATTCAAACATATTAACTAACAGGTCGAGCAGTTAGTTAATAAAAGTTAATCAAGAGGCGATGCGGAGATGATGTTGAATATGGACTTTCCAGGCAAGAGGAAAAGTGGAAGACTGCTAAGAAGATTCATGGACGTAGTGTGACAAAGAGGACACTAAGGATAGGGTGAGATGAGGCAGATGATCCGCTCTGGTGAGAAGCCGAAGAAGAAGATCTAATTGGGTTCAGTGATAAAATATTTTCACTAATGACAGCTTTTGTGGTCCAGGTGACAAGTTGAGTTGTTGTAGCGAAAGTGCACCATTGTTAGTAATGACAACCTTTCCACAAATAATTCTTTACAGCAGTTAATCATATTTTTAATCACATTTTTTCATTGGTAATAAAAATCCAAAGGGAAGGGGATATTCGTGTGTTTGTTTGTTCTATCTAAATTTTTGCCTAATAAAGTCAGGAGGTTTGGTTTGGCACAGGGCGCAGGCTCCGTGGTGGGCTGAGATCTGATGCTCTAACAAATACCTGCAGAGTTGCATCACATAAAAAAGTTCTGTTTCAGGCCAGCGAGTGTTCTTCTGCTTGATAGATGGAATCCTTGTTGTGTTGTCTGCACAGTATCCAAATGTCAGCATGCACTTTGCTTTTCCGGATCAAAGAAAGAGGCAGAGCAACCAACGAATTAAAGATTTAACTTGTATGTTCATCTGTAGGGTGTAGCTGTAGGAACCCCAGAGTGCACCAAGACGCTCCAGTCCTCCAGGTGAGATTAACCTGCTGGCAGCTGATGCTTTAGCTTGTCTGTCTCTGCAAATCCATGTTCAGAGTGTGAAAACTATTACTGCAATGTTATAATTCCACTGTAAACATGTTGGCTGTTCTCTGTGCCTGCACATATTACTCTGGTATAGCTGAGTATATTTACAGTTCATGGTACTTGATTGCCCTGATAGTCATAAATATTTTTTCTCTGAAATGGTCAGAACATTCTTGCCATTTAGCAAGTGCACACAGTACGTGATACTAAACTGCGTAGGTGCTACGTCTGACGGTAATCTCTGTGTCCATTTCATCACTCTTCGGTACCAGAGTATGTTTCTAGGTCTTATTAACAAAGGTAAGATGATTTGCCACTTATTTATAGCTGTTAAAGTATGCTTGTACTTCACATTTACAAGGGTAGCATGGTTTGGCATGCAATTTTAACATTTTGTTTTCTACCATTGCTGTATTATTTTAGAAGATCGTGTCACTATAAGATATGTTGGTTAATCTTTTGTAGGTGGAAAGAGTAGTGGAATATCTGGTGAACCTGAGCCTGCTGCTCAACCACAGAGACCCATACCTCCAGGTGGACCAACCACCAACATATTTGGGCCTGCAGTCACTGCACCTGTCCTGCACAAAGTCCAAGCTGAAGCCCCCCAAATAAGCCAAAGGTAGGCTGTAACATTACCTTCCTTTCACTCTTTGACTTGTATTTTATGAGTTGCAGAACATTTTTATTCAAAGCCTGTGCAACAAAAGGACTCTTCAGTGAGGAATACATAGCTTTGCGACAGGCAGCACTTCAATAATAATCTCTAATAAACAGACACTAAGCCCCACCCCCACCTGTCTGCCTCCAGTGAGGCTGGTGGTATAGTAACCTCAGAGGTGATCTCTCATTTGCATAGATAGGTACTGCAAACCTGGCTGATGTAAATGGACTGGTTCTTATATACTGTAGCGCTTTTCTACTCTGAGCACTCAAAGCGCTTCATACAACTAATTCATTCACGCAATCACACAAGCACGTTTTTTTCTAAGTTGTTAAGTGCTCACTGTCTAACATTCATACACATTCACACTGATGTGAATGCTATATACAATATGAGTATAATACAACAATGCCAGAAAGAGTATTGCACTTAGTGTTATTGCTATTGCACATGTGTGGATGTGTGTGTTTGATCAGTTGAAGTCTTTGTTGTGGAGTCTGACAGCAGTGGGGAGGAAAGACCTGCGAAAGACCTGGAAAGACCCACATCGTGGGTGCTGCAGCCTGCCACTGAAGGAGCTGCTCAGTGGGAGATGTTGTCCAACAGGGATGACAGCTTAGCCACCATTCTCCTGTCACTCACCACCTCCACTGGGTCCAGAGGGCATCCTAGAACAGAGCTATTGTAGATGTCTGTGATTACTAATCAGCAAAGGTGTGTTTAAGTCAGCACGAAAGCCTGAAGTCACCTCTAGCTTTAGCTCATTGTTTAATGAATCAACAAAGGTCCTGATGTTGGTAACCTGTCAGTTGTAGGTACTGAGGGTCGTTCAGATTATTTGCAAAAGTAAACAAAACATGTGGCAAATATAATCATCGTGACCTTTAAAACGAAAGAAATGTACACAATAATGTAGAATAATTTCACTTTCTTGTCCTGTTCTCATGTCCATCTGATATGCATTTTTATGCCCATTTACTCATCTGTCATTTCAATAAACACACCATCTAGAGATGTTTTAAAGGACAAGCTGACATTAAAAAGAAAGGATGAGTTTGTGCTTGCAGGTCACTGTCTTTGTGTTGATTTCTTTCTTTCTTTTTTTTGCAGACTGATTTACCTTTATAACATTATTAATTTCCATTTTAAGTGTATGCAGTAAAACAAGAACACCTGTGCATTTTATTTTCTTCCTTAACTTTACCTTCTTTGTTTTAAATACAGGACAATCTAAGTGTGGGACCTGACCCTGAATCACCAGGTGGGTACTGTACATGTTCTTTGTCTATAACTTTTTTCATTGTACTATTAAACTACGTGTGTTAAGCCTTGCTGTTCAGACAGATCAGATTCAATCATATTGTACTGTTTTCTGAACTTTAGTTTTGCAACCTAAACTTTTAATCAGTCTTTGTTAATGAGTGAGAAAAATACATTTTGAGTCTATTTGCATATAACTGCATATAGCTCCATGCAAACAATGAAATCATGTGATATCTATCACCCCCGGTCATGCTGATTTGCATTGGTTACCCATAAAATATCGTATTGAATTTAAAATATTGTTGCTCACCTTTAAAATTATAAATAAATTAGCCCTTAGCTATCTTGTTGATCTCCTTAGTCCATATGTCCCTGGGCAGCCCTCAGGTCTTCAGCCCGATTACTCTTGGCTCAGCCTAGATCTGGACTTAAATCTAGGGATGACCGTGCTTTTGTCCTGGCTGCACCTAACCTGTGGAACAACTTTCCCATCGCTATCCATGCGTCAGACTCCATTTTATCTTTTAAATCCTGTTTAAAGACTCACTTGTAAGCTGTATATATAGAACACCAGGTTCAAATACTGAAATTTTTAAGGAGTGGGTAGATAAAACATTCACCAGGACAAACCAAAAAGTCATGTTCATTTGTGGGGATTTTAACATAGATTTATTAAATCCAAGCAAACAGAAAATGACAGAGGAGTTTATTAATACATGTATAGCTTGGGACTTTGTCCAATGATCACTAAACCCAGCAGGATCACAGCACAATTGGCAACCTTAATAGACAATATATTTACAAATGAAATAGAAAATAGATCCATAAGTGGTCTTTTAATAAATGATATCAGTGATCACCTACCTGTTTTTATAGTGTATAATAAAAACTATAGGAAGGTTACACAGGAAAATATAGTAAAATACAAACGAATGAGAACAGAAGAGTCAATAAATGCATTTAAAAATGATTTGCTCAAGCAAGAATGGGAGACGCTGTATAGGGAAAAAAATATTGATAAAGCTTATGAGATTTTTTTAGGAAAATTTAAAATGTTATATAATAGCCGTTGCCCAGTAAGGAAATACAGTAAAAAACAAAAATATGCAGAATGCCCATGGATTACAAAAGGATTGCAAAATGCATGTAAGAAGAAAAATACCTCATACAGAGAATTTATAATGAACTAATGTATAGAAGCTGAAAATAAATATAAGAAATATAAAAACAAATTAACGAGTATTTTGAGGTTATGTAAAAAAGAATACTATGAGAAATTATTGATTATGAATAAAAATAATACTAAAGGGATTTGGAAAACATTAAATACCATTATTAAAAAGGGCTCTGGACAGTCAGACTATCCTTCGTATTTCACAAATAATGATAGAAATATTACTAATCTGAGCGATGTGGTAAATGACTTCAACAAATTCTTTGTAAGTGTTGGGCCAAATTTGGCTGAAACAATTCCTGATATGACAGATTCGGTAGAGAAAGAAACCAGATTCATTGATCGCAATCCTCATTCAATGTTCTTAACGGCAGTAGATGAAAAGGAAATCATTGATATTGTTGGGAAATTACAAACAAAAAACTCTACAGACTCTGATGATATAGATATGGAAATAGTCAAAAAAGTGATAGAGGGCATTTCTAAACCCTTAACACATATCTGCAATTTGTCCATACAAACTGGTACATTCCCGACACAAATGAAAATAGAATATGTGATGAGGAGAATTAGGTAAATATGTGGGATTAATAAGATGTTGAGCAGGGGTAGGAGTTAATAAGTATGTGTATACTTCTTCCTACTCCTTTTCAGACCAAACAATTGTTATTTCATGTTAGACGAATGTGTTTTATTTTATTATATTTCTTTTTTGCTTGTCTGTACAAATACGTGTGTGTGTGTATATCTACACATATATTCGTATCCGTAAACGAAAGTACATGTAGACGAGTATATATTGTTTTTTTTTGTTTTTTGGTTGTTTGTTTTATTATGTCTGAAATAAATAAAGATACAATACAATACAATACTTATTTAACCTAGCTTTCCATCTGGTTAGTGTCCCTATTTTATATTGGGCTCAATTTTTTATCTGTGTACTTTATCTTTTAGCTATATCTGTTCTTATGTTCCCTTTTCAGCTCACAGCCAGAGAGAGAGAGAGCTTAATTTTAGATGTCAAAAAGTATGACGTCACAACATTCTGATTGGTCACTTGCAATGTTGATCCTGGAACAACATTTAATATGGTGATCTGGGAACAACACCAACACGACGGTATCAGATCGCCGGCAGCCAGCTGTGCCAGAGTGACCGAGCCCCAGGCCGAGGGCACCCCACCCCCGAAGTGGCCGAGCGAGCCCCAGGCTCCAGGCCCCAACAAGCCTATTTAATCATGTCTTAATTTTCCTGTTTCTATTGTAAAGCACTTTGGTGTACCGCTGGTTCTTTAAATCTGTTATATAAATAAAGTTGTATTGTATTGTATAGTCTCAATAAATTGGCCTCCATCTCTGCATTTTTTTTTACATTTATTAGTTTCACTTAGAATCAGAATGCGAATACTTTATTGATCCCTTTGGGGAAATTATTTTGGTTACAGTGCTCCAGTACAAACAGTAACAAAGACAGAACAATACACTAAGTAAGAAATAGCACAATATATATATACACACACACATACATATACATATATACACATATACATTGACATGTCTCACTGACAGTGATGTTGATTTCACTGTAGACCTGATGATCCTGATGTTTCAGAAGATGTCTGAAGCAAGTGTCCGATCACCCCGCTTTAAGTCGCTTTCTCATCTGCATATTCAATGCACTTCTAAAGAAAGTGGAAAAACAATCAACAACCCCAAAGTTGGTTAATAGAGTGAGTTTTTCTGTACCATGAGATAACAGGAAGTTTCAGGGACTCATTATCAGTTTGCTTATCTGATAACAAGCTCAAACAAAACACCCATTGTTCTACAAAGTTCTTACATTGCATGCATTGTCTTTATATCACAAAGTTAGTAGGTCAAGTTGCAAATGTCAAGATGTAGTTTGATGATAAACTCTTCTTTTTGTGGTTCGTTCATTCATCCTGTTTCCTTGATTAAACATTTCCTGTCATTTCATAATTCTCACCGATAGTCCCAAATCATCACTTTCTAAAAACCTTCGCTTTATCCAGGCTGCAGTGAAGGTCTGTGTGAGAATAAACAGGCGGCAGGTAGTTATTCAAAACATCAGTACTGAGTTACCGAACATTTTTAGGTTACTGATCAGATTTTCATACAGCAACATGTCTGATGAGTGTACATTCGCATGTTTCTGGACGTCTGGAGTGCCACATTTCCGAGCTACATTGGAGTCACTGTTACACCAGAGTCCCACTAGAATGCCTTTGTTGCTGAAACTCCATGCATCTCAGAAACGTTATTACGTCACTGTACAAAAAACTGCTTAGTAATAAAAAAACATATTTTTAAAATACATTTCGTGTGCAGATGCTTGTATGCGTTGCCTGATGATTCTCGCATAAACCATCACTGTAACCTGCACACTGCAAGGCTCTGAAAGTGATGATTAAGGACTATTGGTGACAGTTATGAAACAACATTAGAGGTTTAATAGTGGAAACATTATGACTATGTATGATTGTTGGGTCTGTGTTTCCACATGCCCCGCTAGTTTAGAGACTTATTCCTCAGGAAGAGCGGAAAACAAGACAGAACATCTTCAACCGGCTTTTTAACTCGCTGACGAGGGAAGTTTGGGTCAGAACCAGCTCTTGGAGCTCACGCTCCTCACCTGACTCCAAACCCAAATCCTTCGAAGAGCAGCTGTCCTCGTAGCCTTTTTATATTTTTACCCTACTGGCTACTGGTGTTGGCCAGAGGCGAGGCCAGAGGCGTTGACAGTGTTGACAGAAGCGAGGGGCAGCCTCAGGGCAGCTGTGGCTACAACCGTAGCTTGCCTCCACCAGTGTGTGAATGTGAGAGTGAATGAATAGTGGCATTGTAAAGTGCTTTGGGTGCCTTGAAAAGCGCTATATAAATCCAATCCATTATTATTATTAATGTTAACATTCAACAATTAGACTTAAGGCAGAAGCCAGTCTAAATTATTCACCCCACTGTTAGTAGCTACACAAGCCAACTGTCAAGCACAGTGGTGGAGATATGATGATGAAAATGTCACATTTTCAGCAGGGATTTGAATTTTTTTCATTCGAAGCCAGACTTTACTGAACAGCCGTTTGGCAATGGCATCGGCTTTTTCAGAAGAGCAGGGTGAGTCGGCATTTTCGACGACATGCTTCACCAAGTCCTCGATACAGATTTCCACAGAAGATCTGTATTTTTGAACCTCTTCAGCTGCACTAAGGGCTGGATTCTCCATCGACTCGATCAAGTACTTTTTAATTATCTGGATCGTCAAGTTTTGCAATACCGGGTCACTGTCATTTAGTAACATTATCAAATGTTTGTCTTCACAGAATGTTTTGTCGCAGAGCTCTCGGTAAATGGCCTCATCAAGACCTATTAAATTTTTATATTAAAGATATGAAGAGTTGCTGTTGCTTCTCATTAGACGGCGGCACCTTTGCCTCTCTTGAGGCGCGTATAATCACAGCGTTTATGAGCTCTTTAACGAGCCGCTGTTGTTCCAACAGTGGAGGTTCCACAGTCACATCACCAGAAGGGGCAGTGGGCTCAGCCTCACACACCTCACACTCCAGAGAGGAGTCACTCTTTTTTTGAGTCCTCGTTGGGCTCAGCCACTGGTCCACTTTTTGGCCCCTCTGCTACTTCTGAAACTGATTCCAGACCAGCTGACTGTGGATCCTCCTGATTCAGTTGCTGGGTGCACGAATGGGGCCAGCACGCACAGTGCTTCCATTTTTCCCCGACTCCCTGTAAAATTGTCTCCCCTTGGTAGACACTACCCTCACAGTGCCTAATCATTGGCATGACTTCAGTTATGGTGATGTGAAACAACTCTGATGTAAACCTGCCAAGTGCCTGCTTGGCGTTTTCATCTGAGCGCACCCTGTTTTCAGTGCACGCCACTGGTCTTCTGTTATTTTCATAAAGAAGTCCCTAATTTTGGATTTTATAGTTTTCCTAGTTTCACTCAAACGATTCATGTCAAAGGAATCATTGTTTTGGAGTCCTTGGTGGGCTCAGTCACTGGTCCACATCATGTAAAGCCAGAAAGCTTGAGTTCACTGAAGACAGACACCACAAGCCCTGCCATTTTCAAGTCCAGTTCACTAACTAACAGAGGAGGGTTAAATCGCATATTTGTTACATTTGACATCTCAATAAACTGATCCATAAGGCCAGTAATGTTGTGGGGATGGAGCTGGACTCCCTTAAGGTGGTGTCGGAGAGGCGGATGTTGTCCAAGATAAAGACAGTGTTGGATAATCCCTCCCACCCACTCCATGACATGCTGGTCAGTCACAGGAGCACGTTCAGCGAGAGACTGAGATTACCAAAAAGCGCCACTGAACGACACAGGAAATCATTCCTGCCTGTGGCCATCTCCCTCTACAACTCCTCCATCTAACACACTGTATACTGCAAGAGCTACACCCTTTTTGCAATGTATATGTGTATATATGTATATGTACAGTGGGGCAAAAAAGTATTTAGTCAGCCACCGATTGTGCAAGTTCCCCCACCTAAAATGATGACAGAGGTCAGTAATTTGCACCAGAGGTACACTTCAACTGTGAGAGACAGAATGTGAAAAAAAAAAATCCATGAATCCACATGGTAGGATTTGTAAAGAATTTATTCGTAAATCAGGGTGGAAAATAAGTATTTGGTCAATAACAAAAATACAACTTAATACTTTGTAACATAACCTTTGTTGGCAATAACAGAGGTCAAACGTTTACTATAGGTCTTTACCAGGTTTGCACACACAGTAGCTGGTATTTTGGCCCATTCCTCCATGCAGATCTTCTCGAGAGCAGTGATGTTTTGGGGCTGTCGCCGAGCAACACGGACTTTCAACTCCCGCCACAGATTTTCTATGGGGTTGAGGTCTGGAGACTGGCTAGGCCACTCCAGGACTTTCAAATGCTTCTTACGGAGCCACTCCTTTGTTGCCCGGGCGGTGTGTTTTGGATCATTGTCATGTTGGAAGACCCAGCCTCGTTTCATCTTCAAAGTTCTCACTGATGGAAGGAGGTTTTGGCTCAAAATCTCACGATACATGGCCCCATTCATTCTGTCCTTAACACGGATCAGTCGTCCTGTCCCCTTGGCAGAAAAACAGCCCCATAGCATGATGTTTCCACCCCCATGCTTCACAGTAGGTATGGTGTTCTTGGGATGCAACCCAGTATTCTTCTTCCTCCAAACACGACGAGTTGAGTTTATAGCAAAAAGTTCTACTTTGGTTTCATCTGACCACATGACATTCTCCCAATCCTATGCTGTATCATCCATGTGCTCTCTGGCAAACTTCAGACGGGCCTGGACATGCACTTGCTTCAGCAGCGGAACACGTCTGGCACTGCGGGATTTGATTCCTTGCCGTTGTAGTGTGTTACTGATGGTGACCTTTGTTACTTTGGTCCCAGCTCTCTGCAGGTCATTCACCAGGTCCGGTTCTGGGATCTTTGCTCACCGTTCTCATGATCATTTTGACCCCACGGGATGAGATCTTGCGTGGAGCCCCAGATCGAGGGAGATTATCAGTGGTCTTGTATGTCTTCCATTTTCTGATGATTGCTCCCACAGTTGATTTTTTCACACCAAGCTGCTTGCCTATTGCAGATTCACTCTTCCCAGTCTGGTGCAGGTCTACAATACTTTTCCTGGTGTCCTTCGAAAGCTCTTTGGTCTTGGCCATGGCGGAGTTTGGAGTCTGACTGTTTGAGGCTGTGGACAGGTGTCTTTTATACAGATGATGAGTTCAAACAGGTGCCATTCATACAGGTAACGAGTGGGGGACAGAAAAGCGTCTTACAGAAGACGTTACAGGTCTGTGAGAGCCAGAGATTTTCCATGTTTGAGGTGACCAAATACTTATTTTCCACCCTAATTTACGAAGAAATTCTTTACAAATCCTACCATGTGAATTCATGGATTTTTTTTTCACATTCTGTCTCTCACAGTTGAAGTGTACCTCTGGTGCAAATTACTGACCTCTGTCATCATTTTAAGTGGGGGAACTTGCACAATCGGTGGCTGACTAAATACTTTTTTGCCCCACTGTATGTTAGGGGTGCAACGATACTCGTATCGATATTGAACCGTTCGATACAGTGCTTTCGGTTCGGTACGCATATGTATCGAACAATACAAAATTTGTAATTTATTTTATCAACTTTCCTTCTGACGATGCTGTCTGTGTTGAGCGCTCAGTGAATCTGCGTTCGACTACTCCGCCTAGGCTGCACTGTCGAGCGCAGATCCACGTTCAACACAGACAGCATTGTCAGAAGGAAGAGCGCAGGGCAAGCTAGTGAGACAGAAGCTCTCCTTGCAACATGGCAAATTGAACCTCCCCCACCCTCATTCAGATCTGGCGTTTGGAATTATTTTGGTTTTCATGTGACGTATGACCCTGAAGGTAAGCTCGTCATGGACTAAAGTAAAACAGTATGTTGGATGTGCCACGCAATGCTCAATTACATGGGTGGGAACTAGTGTGTTAGCGCAGTTAGCTCTTTAACGTGTTGGCCGTCTAGCCCCAGCACAGGGCGATCAGGGGTAGCTCGTTAACGGAGATTTGCCGTGTTGTGGCGTTAACGTCATTTCAACGAGATTAACGCTGACAGCACTAGTGGGAACACAACGAATATGACTGCACATTTACGCCGACATCATCCTAGTGCAAAGACAAGTGGAAGCAGACAAAAACAACAAGCATGCATGCTACAAACTTTACCCGAGTCATTTAGACAGCCGTTAGCACATGATTCTCCTTATGGGCACCTGATATGTTTAATATTGTGGCGAGCTCAGACAAGGTGGAGACGGAGGTGTCGTTTGGTCTTGCTTCCCGTGAGCTAGCCAGGGAGCACAGCCATTTATTGACATCTGCAGAAGAACACTGCCGCTAGCTAACTGCTCAGTGCGGCAACCGCACAGCAACAACAACACACAGAGCGCCCTCTGACCCCGGAAGGACACACTGTCGCAGCGAGAAGGCGTCACCCGTCACTATGGCAACATAAACAAAACATAACCGTATAAACAGAACCCCGAACAGCCCTGACCCGCTACATAGCCCCCACCCATGGGTTAGTCGTCCCCGACGACCCCATTACCCCACACAAAGTCCTGCAAATGTCCAGGTGCCTTCTTTTGGCGCACCGGCCAGTCACGACCGGCGGGGGAAAAGTCACTCGGGTCGGAACATGGGGTGCCACCATCATCCCACTTCTGACACCAATGTGGCGAGCTCAGACAAGGAGGAGACAGAGGTGTCGTTTGGTCTTGCTTCCCGTGAGCTAGCCAGGGAGCACAGCCATTTATTGACATCTGCAGAAGAACACTGCCGCTAGCTAACTGCTCAGTGCGGCAACCGCACAGCAACAACAACACACAGAGCGCCCTCTGACCCCGGAAGGACACACTGTCGCAGCGAGAAGGCGTCACCCGTCACTATGGCAACATAAACAAAACATAACCGTATAAACAGAACCCCGAACAGCCCTGACCCGCTACATAGCCCCCACCCATGGGTTAGTCGTCCCCGACGACCCCATTACCCCACACAAAGTCCTGCAAATGTCCAGGTGCCTTCTTTTGGTGCACCGGCCGGTCACGACCGGCGGGGGAAAAGTCACTCGGGTCGGAACATGGGGTGCCACCATCATCCCACTTCTGACACCAATGTGGCAAGCTCAGACAAGGAGGAGACAGAGGTGTCGTTTGGTCTTGCTTCCCGTGAGCTAGCCAGGGAGCACAGCCGTTTATTGACATCTGCAGAAGAACACTGCCGCTAGCTAACTGCTCAGCGCGGCAACCGCACAGCAACAACAACAACAACACACAGGGCGCCCTCTGACCCTGGAAGGACACACCGTCGCAGCGAGAGGGCGTCACCCGTCACTATGGCAACATAAACAAAACATAACTGTACAAACAGAACCCCGAACAGCCCTGACCCACTACAATATGCTGCTGAGAATATACCCCAGAAGAAGCTATAGTATAGCTTTTATTTTGGAAAGAGCCATTTCTCTGTAATAAACTCTCTTTTCCAAAGATGAGTGATTCCTCAATCAGATTCCTCAATCAGATACAGGGCTTGCAAAATCGCTAGCCCGACGTCCCGGGGCTAGCGATTTTTCCAGTCGAGCTACCAAAATCTATCTCTGCCCTGTCCGTCGGGCTATTGTAGGAAGGAAAAATATATGTCAATGCTTTTGCATTCTTTCGGAAATGTAGCTGGGTAATTATGTCATTGGCATCGGTGAGCCACTGCCACTATGTGACATGTTGAAATCGCGTTTGAATTTGCGCTTGTTTTTTGCTTTCACTTTGTAATCGTGCGAACTGTGTATAGAGAGCGACAGTACTGATTGGTGAGTGATGATAATTTGCGCACCAACTCCTCTGACATCGTCTTATCAATCGTTAGCTTACTATGCAAACATGACAAGTGAAACCTCCCGCAGCAAGCTTAAACATGTGAGAGGTTGATCGCGCAGAGAATCGCTGACCGTTATGTGTGTGTGTGTGTAAAAGCAGCAGGATATATATTTTAGTTCTTCTGAGCCAAATAAGACAGGTCAGGGTGAAGAAGTGACAGCCAAAGAAAAGCTTACCACAAAACGGAGAAGTTATGACAAATCAGACTATAAGGCAAAAAGAAAGTGCAGCTTTATGGTTTCATGGACAAAAGAATTTCTGTGGCAGCAATATGACGAGCTATATAACCGGGGCTGCACATAAGTGGTCCGCAGGTGCGCATTCGCTGTCAAAAAAAAAAACAAAAAACGCACACAAGATATGAAGTTGCAACGCGTGTTTGCATACATAAGATTTTCTGGAGGAGGACAGACATTTGTTTAAAACTCTTAAAGAAGCTCCTTTAAGCAATTACTTTGGTGTTCCTCCACCTCCAAACAAATGTCAGAAGGAGTCCGAACCACAAAAGAAGCACGTATTCTCGGAAAAGTGGTTGCAGGAGGTGAGCTGGCTTCAAACAAATGATGAACGCACAGAGATGTGGTGCGGAATGTGCCGTGAAAATCCCACTCTAGCGGACAAAAACAGTGCTTTTTATATGGACGCAAACGCGCGTTGCTATGGGACGCCGTTTGTAAAGTGAAACATAACGGCAACAGTTTTCCACATTTAGCTCAAAACCTTACAAAAAAATATTTTTTTCGAGTAATTTTTTACAACATTTAGTAAAATATTTGTAACTTTTCATCAAATGTTAAATATTAAATCTAAATGTTAAATATTAAATCTAAATGTTAAATATTAAATCTAAATATTATATTTAAATCTAAATGTTAAATGTTAAATCTAAATGTTAAATGTTAAATCTAAATGCTAAATGTTAAATGTTAAACCTAAATGTTTATGCTAATATGCAAATGTATTGTACGGATCAACGGAAATACCAAAATAAAAGCGCTCCCGAAAACCTCCGGTGCAAAATTGTGTCTGTTCTCTTCCTCGCTTCTCCCCACCATGTGCTGCTTCACTTCTTGCCTACGAGCATGTCCAGCGATTTTGCTGGACATGTGCTGCAGCGATTGTGAAGTGGAGACTGCAGCTGCTAAGAGTGCACTACTGCTAAACCTTTGGATGGCCGACAAAACGGATCTTCCGATGTTTTCAACTAAATCGCCGGACGTGCTTTCTCATGGTCGGGTTATGGCTGAATTCCAGTGGAATGACGGTCCCGCCATAATAGACGTTCCAGCCATGTGTTCCAGCCCTAAACCTAACCTTATCTAACTATAACCTTATTCCTAACCTTTACTAGCAGTTAAATGACATAAAATAGTGTTTTCCAAAGCGATTTTTAGAAAACGAACGAACATGTGTAGATTGAGTCCAAACGGTTCTCATGTGCTCTCCTTTTTCCGTTGCCCGAAAGCATAAAATGTTGACAATTTGTCACCTAGCGAAAATTATTACGCTTTGGGAGTGAGAACGTGTCTGACCACTACGGCACACTTTTGCACCGGAGGTTTTCGGAAAGCTTTTATTTTGGTATTTCCGCTGATCCCTGCAATAAATTTGCATGTTAGCCTAAACATTTAGATTTAACATTTAGCATTTAGATTTAACATTTAGATTTAGATTTAAATATAACATTTAGATTTAACATTTAGATGTAACATTTAAAATTCTGTTTTAAATATGAAAAGTTACAAATATTTTAAGATAAGATAAGATAAGATAAGATAGAACTTTATTAATCCCTCGGGTGGGTTCCTCTGGGAAATTCGATTTCCAAAAAGCACAGCACCGACAGAAGTTACAGAGTTACAGAATATTATATATATATATATATACACACACACACACACACACATATATAATACAGAGACAATATAAATAAAATATACAAAGGGGATAAATAGAATAAATAGGAATAAAAAATAAAAATACAAGTGAATTGCACATTTCAAGTATTGAGGTCTATTGCACTGTTGACTATTTACAAAAGTATTGCACAAAAGGTATTGCACAGTGAGGTGAAGAGGCACTACAGCTTAGTTGTTCCCCCCTCCTTTGTCCTCCTGTTTCCCCTCCCTCTCCCCTCCAGAGAGGAGTTAAACAGTTTGATGGCGTGTGGGACAAAGGAGTTTTTAAGTCTGTTAGTTCTTGTCTTGGGGAGAAGCAACCTGTCACTGAACAGACTCTTCTGGTTGTTAATGGCCGTGTGCAGAGGATGCCTGGCATTGTCCATAATGTCCATCAGTTTCTTTAATGTCCTTTTCTCTGCCACTGTCACCAGAGTGTCCAGCTTCATGCCGACCACAGAGCTAGCCCTCCTGATCAGTTTCTCCAGCCTGGATGAGTGAATGTTGTAAAAAATGACTTGTTTTTCAGCTAAATGTGGAAAAATGTTGCCGTTAATTTCAGCATGTTTCACTTTACAAACGGCGCCCCATACGTTTTGACAGCGAATGCGCACATGCGGACCACTTATGTGCACCCGTGTAAATAACATAATGTTCTGCCGGGTGTGTTGTTAGTTTTCTCTCGATTTCTGTGTCGACAAGCGCCTTTGTTACTGGGACCAGTCATTTTAAGAAAGGCCCCCATTAGAACCCATGAGAAATGCAAGAAATGCATTATTGCTCAGTCTGCAATATCTTTCCCAGAACAAACACCAATTGCAAATAACATACTAAAAATGAACCTGAAAAATCTGTTTAGAACAGTGTACTATGTTGCAAAGAGTGAACTACCACTGGCAAAATTTAGCAGTCTTTGCAAACTTCAAAAAGCAAATGGCCTAGATCTTGGTTCCACTTGTCTCTTACCCGTGACTTCAGTGGAAATTTCAAATTCAGGATCTGACACAGACTGATTCATGTCCTACACAGTTCTTACAAGTTCATAGAAATTTCTGTTCAATTAGAACCAAGTATTTGAGTTGATGATTGTAATTTTTATACAATGTTGTAATTTGTTTTTCAACAATTTTTTGATTAATGTTTTGTTTCCTTTACAATATTATACTTTAATGTATAATATTGTAAAGGAAACAAAACAGGAAACAAAACATCAATCAAAAAATTGCTCTCTTTTTTATTCGGGCTACTTACATTTATTTTGGGCTACCAAAAACTGAAGAGTCCCTGCCCGAAGGGCTACCAGGGATTTTGAAATTTTGAGAGCCCTGAGATATATTTATTTTTTTAATTACTTTTGTTTCAGCAACATTAAATTAAAAAACTGTACTTTTGAGTTAAATATATATATTTATAATTTTAATAAATGACAAATTAAAAAGGCATGAACTTTTTTTTTGTATCGAAAAAATATCGAACTGTGACACCAAAGTATCGAACCGAACCGTGAATTTTGTGTATCGTTGCACCCCTAATAGACATATATAAATAAAACCACTTTTTTTTTACATTAGTAATTCCTTTTGTGCATAATTATATATTATTTTTAATAACAAATTAATTAAAGCAACAAAACAACTTGAAGAGCTGGTTTGGAGCCGAAAGAGCTGGCTCTTTTTAGTGAGCCGAACCGAAAGAGCCGGTTCTCTAAAAAGAACCGTAAATCCCATCACTACGACCCATCCTTCAAATTCGGGGAAATGAAGAACGCATTTGTCGGCCGCATTTGAAGGAGTCGACGAATTGGGACAGCCTTCGTCGCCTAGCTGTGACGTAATCGGCCTTCAAATGCGGCCTCCGAAGGATGCAGCCGACGTTTTGGGACACAGCTACTGTATATATTGTTTTTTACCTTTATGCTTTGTGTGAACAACTAAGGTGTGTTGAAATCCATGTGTTGAATGAAATCCATGAAGTGCTACAGAGAAAGTTACATTTTATTTATGTAATTAACACATTTTGAAAGACACCCAGCTGAACTAAAATGATCCATGTAGCAAACAAAAACTGCTGTGAGCCGCCACCCTTATATCGCCTTTGGGCTTTTTTCCCCCAGCATTGGAAATGTATTAGCCTTAAACTCTTGTTAATAATGACCTCATGAACGTATCTGTGGTATAATGACATGAATGTCAGAATTACATCTGGGTCTTTTCATTTCTCTATGAGAGACTTGTAGACCATGTTACTGAGGAATGTCACATTTTCGGCAGGGATTTGAATTTTTTTCATTCGAAGCCAGACTTTACTGAACAGCCATTTGGAGATGGCATCGGCTTTTTCAGAAGAGCAGGGTGAGTCGGCATTTTCGACAACATGCTTCACCAAGTCCTTGATACAGATTTCCAGAGAACACTTGTATTTCTGAACCTCTTCAGCCGCACTAAGGGCTGGATTCTCCATCGACTCGATCAAGTACTTTTTAATTATCCGGATCGTCCAGTTTTTTAATACCGGGTCCCTGTCATTCAGCAACATTATCAAATGTTTGTCTTCACGTAAAAAAAAAAAAAAACATAACTATGATAAACTATGATGAACCCATGACTGACTATGATAACTAAAGGTAAAACTATGACTGTGACTAGATGACATGAGGGAAATTGGCAGACATCCTGACAATGAACAGTAAGAGACAAAACACTTAAATACACACATGAGGTGATCAGGGAAGGTGGAGACACGTAAGGAAACAGCTGACTAGGATGAACATAATGATGCACAGGAAATGTAAATTAAAACACAACCACATGAAAACTGGACTTTCAAAATAAACAGGAAAACATGACAAGACAGGCATGACAGCATTAACCAGGAAGACCAGGGGCCCGTTCTTCGTACGTCGCTTACTACATCCAAGATCAAATGACACATCCAAGGCCAAATCATCGCGCTAACCGTGAGCTCGCTGATCCGGTTCTCCGAACACACCCGCTGTTGACGATCAGTACAGCTGGATGAAGTAATGTGAGATCACTGGGTGTCGTAAAAGGGGCTACGCATCGATAGTAGAAACATTGATCGGAAACCCTCTGATTGGTCGGCGAAAATGTCGAAGGAGCGCGCTCGGTATTTTTCGGCAGCAGAGCAAGAACTCCTGAGTGAGGGATTTCAGGAGTTTCAGAGTTTAATCAGAGCGCAAGGGAACACTGCAAAGGCTGCAAAAGCAAGGAGAGAGGGCTGGCAGAAAGTTGCTGACAAATTAAACTCGTAAGTAATTTAATAATAAAAATAATAATGGAGTGGATTTATATAGCGCTTTTCAAGGCACCCAAAGCGCTTTACAATGCCACTATTCATTCACTCTCACATTCACACACTGGTGGAGGCAGCTACGGTTGTAGCCACAGCTGCCCTGGGGCAGACTGACAGAAGCCAGGCTGCCATATCGTGCCATCGGCCCCTCTGGCCAACACCAGTAGGCGGTAGGGTAGATTTATCATATCACACCATATTATCCAATATTATATTACATTATATTATATTATAATATGTTATATTATATCCCCTTTCACATTAGAGCCACAACAGGACCCACTAGAACATGGGAACAAGTAAAAGTGAAATATAAGAATATTCTACAGAATGGTAATATTTATCACTTATATTGCTTTTCGTCTCTTGGAAAGAGACCCTGAAATAATCTGTTTGTTTGTTTATAACAGCAACCAAGAAAAGGGCAGAGCAAAAAAAGACAGGTGGTGGTCCTGCACCCCCTCGTCAACAAGTTGGTTAAGTGAATAATACCCTCACGGGAAAATCGATATCTCTCAATGAGCACACTGTCGCGCTGAGCTAAAGGATCCTGTCTGTCCCGCAATATATGCTGAATTCTGAGGACTCTCCTTATCAATCTTGCACCTTCCGCAATGGGTTGCTCGCGTAAACGGACAGGACATGGCTGCGACAGGCTTCCCAAATCCACCTTCACTTTTATAGCCGTGGTCTCTCATCTTGATTACACGAAGTAATTTACAATTACTACTCTGAAATATGAATTACATCTGTAATAATCACATACATGTAATAGGATGTTAATAGTACATTTCCCTTTTTTAGGAAATGACCTGTATGTATCTGTGTGAAATCAATAAAAGGATCAAGTGCTGCATTATCTTCAGTTACATTGATGTTATTTATTTATCGCTGTTGCTTTCGTATAAATGAAGCGGACATACCTGCGTGGCCGCGATCTAATCCTGTTTACATAAAGTAAACCTGCTCCCGAGCAGGTTTACGCTTACAGCTCTGTTGCTATGACAGCAAGTCCCGGATGAGCTTCGGGGAACCGAACGATCCAAGATCACGCGAAATCGTCAACAATCAAATCCAGCTAACTTACTTAGCGAGGTACGAAGAACGGGCCCCTGTTGTCAGGCCTGCAGGTACCAGGCTGTTGTTCTCCTTTATCTCATAGTGGACAGAATTTTTTTTTTGGAGTGGCACGAATAATTTGTGTGGCATCAAATTTGATGCAGAACAGCTGATTGTTCTGTAAATAGTTTAAATGTTTATTTAAAAACGCCTTGGCTGCATTAAAAGAAAGCTGCAAAAAAATTTGTTGTTTGCTAAACTGAGTTACTTTTTTAAAGAAGTAACTATATATGTCTGTGAAGGTTCTCAGTCATCCAGGTCATCGTAGTCAAAGGAGCTTGCAAAGAAAAGCGTCTGGACTTCTTTAAGTTACTTGAAGACGTTTCACCTCTCATCCGAGAAGCTTCTTCAGTTCTAAGGTCAAATGGTGGAGAGTCCCAAATATAAACCTAGTGGGAGTGACCCCCCACAGAGGGACAAAAGGACCCCCTGATGATCCTCTAATCGCCTGAGCCAAGGTGTGAAACTGGGTGTGGGTCCCAATCAGCCAGAGTTTCGGGTGAGTTCATTGTGAAACCTGGCCCCACCTTATCATGCGAATTCCTGAGGTCAGATGGCCCAGGATGTGAGTGGGCGTTAAGGCGTCTGGGAAGGGATCTCAAAACTGGATTATAGATGGCAGAGAGTTGGTGTCGTAAACCCCCGCCTCTGTTCAAAGATGGTCGCTCACAGTGGACATAGATGGCTTCTTTCACTCCTCTTTCAAACCATCTGTCCTCTCTGTCCAAAATGTGAACATTGGCATCCTCGAAAGAGTGACCTTTATCCTTAAGATGCAGATGGACTGCTGAGTCTTGTCCTGTGGAGGTGGCTCTTCTGTGTTGTGCCATGCGCTTGTGAAGTGGCTGTTTGGTCTCTCCAATGTAGAGGAATGCTCAGACCTCTACATCCAGACGCTTTTCTTTGCAAGCTCCTTTGACAAGTAACTATATAATTAATTGCCCAGCATTGGTCATTATATACTGTATTTTGCAGACAGAGAGTTACAGAACTCTCTCCCAGACCACAGACTCATAATACAAGACAGAGCTTTTTTTTAAAAAGAAAGAAAGTTGTGTTTTCAAAATTGGAGTTCAAGTTATTTTTACTTCCAATAGTGTTAGCATACTACACAGGTCAATGACTAGATTTTTTTTTAACATTTTCATTCGAAGTGGGGTAAAGCAGTTAATTAAAACTAGTCTAACATAAATGTAAATGCTGTAATTTGATTATTTTAATAAACCATGTAACTTGGATGGATTCGATGCTGGCGTGACCACATTGCACACGTCTGCTGTTGCTCACAGTGGTCCAAGGGATTGCTCAGGGAGTTTGTGTGTTCGCTCAGACACGAGGGAACGTCGCCTCATTATTCTGAAACACACAACAAAACTATTGACTACACTACAAACTAACTACACAAGATGTGCGCTAAACATCGCAAATCTCTCACATCTCAAAACACCGCTGTCACGCCTAAAACTTCCCCCCTTCATAAACAACTAAATTCCATATTGCCATTTCATTTTTTTGTTTGGTCCACATGGTACATTTTTCCACCAATAGGAAAGGGTGGGGGGTTTTTGGTGTTGTTTTTGCTCACAGGCTTTCAAGCGTTTTCCTTATAAAACGCCGTTTTTACCGTTTCTTCCCGCAGTAAATATAAACAACGATAGTATTCAGGAAGAAAACCAAACATTGCGTATATTTTTTTTTTATCATAACTCTGGTTTTACGTGGCCTATCAACACAAAATTTAAAACTGATATAAAGTCCACACTTTTTCCGTCTGTCCTGCTCACATCTCCAGTGGTTGTACACGTTATCATTAACGTGGCTTCACTCCACATCAGCCACGCCGCTTTGCTAGCTAAAACACCGGTGTCGGCACATAAGGACGCTGCCTGTCATAGCCTGTAAACCACGTTGATTAGCTGAATATATACTAATGTGAATCGCATTATTGGCCGGACTATGGGATAAGGAGGCATCGTGCTAATCCCATAAGGGAGCAGCCAGTCACTTACCGACTAACACTGCAAAACAGAATTGTTAACATATTCATTTTAATTTCAATTCAGGTTAGATTTTTTTTTGTGCGCAACGCAGATTTTCTGTGCGCAGAGATCGTGCCAGCAGTGCGCAATTGCGCACGCGCGCAGCTTAGAGGGAACACTCCGTCAGTCTTGTTGCTCTTGAACAATAAAATGTTTAAAAATGTCGCGAGTTTACCTGGTGATATTGTCATGCAGGAGGCGATCACGAAAACGGCAAACAATTAACACCACGCCGATGGTGCTCACGGGGCAGCAAGAGTAAACGATCGGGAGAGTCTTGTCTTCGTTATCGTTCCCCTCTTACGTTTTATTACTCCAATTTCAGCGTTTTCGCTGCACAACTAAAGCGTGCAGTTTACTTTGTGTGCATTCAAATGGAGTCGAGTCATCTAGCTCCACCTGTGGCCATGTGCCATAGCCTACAGCCAGATTAACTTGTGACGCACATCTGCACTTGGCTCTAGCGCCACGTTTGAATTCATGCACAATACATTTGGAACTTTCTGTTTTGTCTGTTTTTGTGTCTTGCAAATAAACCTTTAAAATAAATGAAATGGTACTATCTATTTAGTTTTGGCCTACATCAGTAAGAAATGCCAAATTATATACACAAAGTTATAGAAATCACCACCCATTCATGATGATTCCAATAACATCAAATAATAACATGTAACATCACATCCTGTAAGCATAGTCTGATTGTGTCTGATGTATATGGGCAATACATCAACATGGCTGGAGAGAGTTGGTAGTCATATACAGTCTGTATACGTGTGGTTAATCCAATAAACATTTATAAGGACATGGCAGTTACTGTCAATTTACAGCAGTTACACAGTGATTAGTAATAAACAGAGCCAGTGAGACGGAGTGCATTTAAGAAAGTGAGTGACTCAGGTGTGTCGGTTGGTTTGTCATCTGCCACTGGTTCAACTTGATGGAAATCCTTTGGTGCAACCGTAAGAGAGAGATGTGCATAAACAAATACACCCAAACTTCAATAAACTGAAGAAACACTGTAAAGAAGAGTGGGCCGAAATTCCTCCACAGTGATGTGAAACAGTAATGAAATCATACAAAAAACCACTGCTTCAACTTACTGCTGCTAAAGGTGCTGAAAGTTTCTCTGTGCTGCTGTTTTTCAGGAGTCACTTGGGGAACATTTTTCAGGACCAAAGATCTTGACTTTCAGCCATGTTATCTATGATAGAGATGCAAAATCTATAGATTTTGCTGGCTAAACCTGAACAATCAAATCAAATGTTCAAAATGTAAATTTGGTGACAGGTTAACAGAAAGCTTGAAACATTTATTCTGACAGGGAATCCGTGTCTGAGATTTGAATGTTTAACCTTAAAGGGCTGTTTTCATATGGAGGCAACTGGACTGTGAAGCATTGAGTTTCATTTTTGGTTAGTGTATCATCATAATTATTCTGGCACCAAGCAGCGATGTGACTTGTGGACTACTGCAGGCAAAAAATAAAACTTCCGGGCCTTCTTTCAAAGTAAAAGTAGTTGTGGGAACCTGCCAAATGTTGTGTTTCCATCAGCATTTTAAAAAGCTAAAATAAATAAATGAATAAAAAGAGTGGGTGGTGGGCTGAATGAATGATAAAACCACTCTGTGAAGACAAAACAAAGCTATAATAAATGACCACGTGCACAGACATGCACACAAAAACTGCGTGACTCCTTATTGGCTGTAACTCACCGCGCGTGATCACCTGTAATGTTCTTTAAAGCAAGAGGTTCAGGTGCTATTCTTTTTATTTTAATCTTGAAAGCACCAGTTTCTGGATCAGCACCCTAAGTAGAATGATCAGACTTTCAATAACGAAAGAAAGTATCTGTCTGATATAATCTATAGCAGACAATGGTTCCCATGCGTATATGGTGCAATTCCTGGGCCTGCAGTCACTGCACCTGCCCAAAGTCCAAGCCGAAGCCCCCCGAAAAGGCCAAAGGTAGGCTGTAACATTACCTTCCTTTAACTCTTTGACTTGTATTGAGTTGCAGAACATTTTTATTCCATGCCTGTGAAAAAAAAAAAAGGACTCTTCAGTGAGGAATACATAGCTTTGCAACAGGCAGCAGGTTTACTAAAAAACAATAATATGGTCTTTTTTTACCTTAAGGCATGAGTCACCATTTTTGTAAATCATGCAATGCCAATGAAAGCTGATGGGCTGCATCATCAGCAGTTTTGGCTTGTGTAAAAATTACAGTATCATGAGCATACATATGAAGTGCCAGATCTTTATTGGATGACCACTTAATTTCAGAATTTAAGAAACAATGCATGTGACTTTGGCCTGATATAAGCTTGGCATCCTTTCATCTCTCAAGCCTTTTTGTTAATTATGCCTTACTAAAAATTAGAGATGGCACGATACCACTTTTTTATGTCCGATACCGATATCATAAATTTGGATATCTGCCGATACCGATATGAATCCGATATAGTGTTTTTTAATCAACAAAACTGTTTTTTAAAATATCTTGCTGCATTTTGCAAGTCTGCAAGTTCATACTCAAGTTTAAAACAACAACTACACTAAAGCTATTCTGTTATACCTGTATACAAAAAAAATATTTCATAGTTCAGCAATACTGATCAATCTAATAAACTTAAACCTACACCATCCTCACTATTCTGGTATTTTAAAGAGTACTTAGCGTAAATATTAAGAAACCTAACTAATAGGGTTCCAACTCCCAGCAACAACAAAAATAAAAAAATAAAAAATAGGGAACCACCCCTCACGCTCCACCTCATGATGCTTAATCGACGTAATCAACCTTAATTTGATGAAGTGTGAAAAAAATGCACAGAAATCAATTATTTTTCAAGAAATATTAAATAGATTTAACATCTTTCTTCAACAAAATTGCAGACTGCACAGATGGTACCTTCCCAAAGGAAAAAGTACTATAGCTTACTAGGGTGTATATATTAGACTTAGTAGTCACTATATACAGTAATTGACTTCTATTCATTTTACATCAAATTAAAACTTTGGGTGTCAAATAATTATTTATTAAAAGCTCGACATTTTAAATGAGAATAAGAAAGAAAAGTATGTCTTTGTGCCCCCTTTTCCCTGTTCATGCCCTATCGGCCCCCCTGGCTAAACTTTGCTAGATCCGCCCCTGCACAGTTACCAGCCGTCAGCTGCATAGAAAAAGATCCTGGAGTAGAAAGTAAATAAATTCTAACAACAGCTTATCAAGCTTAAACGTGCTGCTGTTGTTCAGCCGCTGGTTTCCTCTTTCTGGTGCAAAGTGGGCCAAAAACAAAGACGGACTCGCGACAGAAAAGCCGATCAGCTGATCATTAAGCAGTTTCACGATTGAAGTAGCAGCCGGAGAGCGAGAGGCAGTCGCTCGTTAAGCTTAACGCAGGAATGCTTTACATTCAGAGATGGACTTACACACTTGCTTTACTTCTCTCGGGGATAACTTTGTCGGAGATGAAATGCCGGGTTGCTAGCGAAGCTCCACATGCTATCCAGACCACCGACAGGTCCCGCATGCCACAGCCGCTCTATCACGTGATGCATACTGCTCCGACGTGCTAACGTTCTGAGGCGAGTTACGGCGTGTTGCAAGTTTTGTGAGGTGCTTTCGTGATATTTAATGGATCGGATTACATTTTTTATTTTTCTCCGATATCCGATCCAGTAATTTAGGTCAGTATCGGACCGATACGTAATATCGGATCGGTCCATCTCTACTAAAAATGCGTACAACAGAGAAACAGCAGGGTTAAATGTAGTGTTAGGCACTTTGTTTCAGAAGGAGGTGGGCGGATCAAGACAAATATTGATAGCATCAATACCAACATTGGCATTGTATCAGATTGATACAAGTGTGGGAGGATCAGTACTTTGATTACTTTCACTAGAGAGAGGCACATTTACAGTCCAACTATCCATCTTCTTCCACTTATCCAGAGCTGGGTCGCGGGGGAGAGGTCTAAGCAGAGAAGCCCAGGCCTCCCTATCCCCAGGCACCTCCTCCAGCTTGTCTGCGGGAACACCAAGACGTTCACAGGCCAGCCGAGAGATATAATCTCTCCAGCGTGTCCTGGGTCTGCCCCATTTGCATCCCTGTCTCCAAAATACCCATTTTTAAGATACATGAAAATCTGTGATTTAATCAAATGTGTTCAGAATTTGCAAACTAATGATGATCTGATAAATCACAACACACTGCTCTCCCCTACATAATCGGTGTAAAGTATCAGAATCAGCACTGGAAATACTGGCCCTGTGTTGAATTGGTATTGGATCAATGCTGCAGTATTGCTCTGCACTGATTTCAGACACTGGATGAGCCAAGAGGGAGCACAAAGGCCAGTATAGGAGAAATGAGGAATATTGTCAGTCAGGCCAAGCCTTTGTAGTACAGTTCAGGGATAAAAATATGGAACTAGAAATGAACACAATGGGTCCACTTTAATATGATCCCAACAAACACATTTCGTGTTTTAATCCCTTTAAATAAACTTTCACGAATCATCAGTGTACAATCAGAGGCAGACACAGACTGAAGCAAAAGATCTTTTTTTAATTCCAAGTGAATCTTGACATGGTACACCACCATTTCATAATTTGACACTCACCAATAAGAGTCACCAAGAAGGAACCCGCTTTTTGTGACAAAGTATATACGGCTTGGTCACACTGAAACTCACTGAGAACTAGAGGAGGGGCGAGGGGCAGGAAAACGACTGCAAACTGGTAAGACACACATAATTACAACCAAACAATTATCATTTCCCCAGTCCTCAAATTGATGTATATTGCACAGTGCAGTTGCTACATGTCACACAAGTGTAGCATTTAAGATAAAAAATAAAACCAAAATGAAAAATCAAAGCCACACAAATCTACACATTTAGAACAGTAACAGATTCAATTTAGCAAGCATGTCTACATAATTGTGTCCAAGTACAACAAATGTTTACCCGATAATTTCATAGGTGCCATACAAAAATTCATGTGTTCACACTGCTTATTTTTCAGTCCATATGAGACATTGAGAGGATGTTTGGTAGCTTTGATATAGCGCCAATAACGGCAGGCCTGGGGGTCCAAATTTTAGTGTTAAGAGTGGAGCCATTTTTGGATTATTGCTTTTTTGGTTTTGTTTTTTATAAGAGGGACTCGTTAGTTACAATGCCTATAGGAGGAACTCTGTCACAGAAATTTCAGCTTTCCCCTTGTGTTTTATTGGTGTCCGAGCAGTCCTCAGGCCTGCTCGAGGATGCTGAGCACCAAGTGCTTTTGGATCCTGGGCTGTGCAACCCCTCTAGTGCCTTTGAGATTGTTAACCTCAAATGGAGAGGGGGGGGGTTGTGGCGTGCGATGTTGCTGAATTTGGTACATCTCATCACCTGTGCGTGGCTGACAAAGAATACACACAGGGGCTGCACGCCGCAGGATTTAAAAACTGATTTTCCTTGGAGTGGAGTACATGTTACGGTGCAGTTGCACTCCAAGCCAAACTGCGCACCATCGCGCATCACTTAAAATTCATCAACGCGGTAGAATAGTAGACAAAAAAAACCAAACAGGATACACCCATTAATTAAGCAACATAGCAAAAACCCATATGATGTAATACAATAAGCAGATCAGGGTGGGATAACTTTGGAGCTAAACCTTTGAATATTAATTGATAGATAAAGCCTTTTGAAGGAGCCCCTGACTGAAACACATGATGTCTGCCTATGGTAATAGCTGCATATCAACATCCCAATCACAAAAAAAAGCAAGAAAAAAAAAAAAAAGAAGCTGTGCAGCCAACAGAAACGCAACAACATTTGAAAACCACAAACAGATGTCGAGTTCCACAAATACATTCACTGTTTGAGAGTAAAGCTTTGCATTTGTGTATGTTCAGGCCCTATGTTCTGGAGTACTGCACAAGTACGGTGAGCACGATGAAACATTCCCTGACTTGAACCTTCTTAGGATTCTGTGAAAAGAGAGATTGTTTTTAGACGTCATGTCGGTCTAACAAACAAACTTTGGATTTTTTTCTTCTTCTTTTTTTGTGAAAACAGGATCTGATCCCGTTAGAAAGAAAACTAATCTTAACGCGTGACTGCTTTGATATTGATGCGAGACATCATCTCTCAGCCACTTGTATGAAGAAAGGCACTAGTTGTACAGTACGAAGAATTGCGAATACAGTCCGATAACGCAAATAAGAAGAAAACGATAATACGTCAACAGCACACAGAATCAAAGAGTGAATCCAGCCTACGTTTGAAATACTGATGCTAAATACATACGCACAAAACACACACACACACACACACACACACACACACACACACACACACACACCAAAAAGCACTGAATTAAAAAAAAAAAAAAAAAAAAAAAAGGGGGGGGGGGGAGGGGAGAAAAGGAAAACTCATAACTTCCATTACAGCAGTTTACAATCACTTCAAAACAACAAAGCCAATATACAGAGGCACTATCATATAGAGTAGCATTCAATATACTCTAGGATCAAAATAAACCCCACTTCTATTGTATCTAGCTGTCAGAACTACAATATAGGAACGAGAATGCAGGCTAGAATGAGATTAATCCTCGAAATTCACAGCTACGAAGTGGCAGATAATCAGTACATAGCAGCTTATTATCTAATACATTCCAAAAAACAATTTGCCAAACACAGCTCAGAAAATAATAATAATAATAATAAAACCTCAACCAAAACACTCAAAATAGAGATCTCACAATATATTCCAATGTTGACAACCGCAACAAGTATGCTGGAAGTGAAAAAGAGAGAAATATCGTCGACCATGCTTCAGTAATTATTAAAAACAAACAGTCTTTGGTGCTGATTGGAGTAAAATACCAGCTGATATGACGGGTAAAGACACAGCTCTACTACACGGTGGGGGGAAAAGAAAGTCGAAAAACACTAGAAACACACAAATCAAGGCTATGCATCCACCCTGAAGGAATGTATCAAAACTGACAACAGGCTTCAATACATGGACCAAAAAAAAAAAAAGAAAAAAAGGTTTGCCTCACATGAATAATTTCAAACGATTATAACTCTAATACTCGATAGCCCAGCACTGATACTGTAAGTTGATAGGTTATTTCAAACACTGAAAAGCAGTTTAAAGTAAAAACATAAAAATTCATGTTTTTTTAAAGTCTATGCCACTCCCAAAATCTAGAACGTAAAATGCATTAATGCAAGTCTAGCCTAAATGCCAAATAATAAAAACACAGCAACCCAGAGTCTATCTAGATTGTATTGCAGTTACAGTAAACAGTGACAATACTGTTGTGAATTAAGTATTATAGTGAATAGAAAACGATTATCAAAATATCAAATCACTCTTTATGTACATAAAAAGCTCATTCAGTCAAAGCCCTATGTGTGCAGCCTCTAGCTAAAAGAAATCCATACTCTGACTTAGAAAGCACACCCAAGTCCAACGTTTGCCAATATTATAACATGAAAACAAGGATTAACCTCATATGTATCCAATAAGCCCATCTTATTTAAACTCTGTAGGTTAAGTGCTGCAAGACTATTTAAATGTACAATCTACTGTATAAGCTCCTGAAGTAACGTCAGAGACACTCGTTTTAAGGCACTAAGAGAGGGCAGCAGTACAGTCTGCCCGAAACAAAGAGGGGGTGGGGGGCTATCAGCGGTCGTCGATACACACTGGGATGGCTTAACAAACACAATCTGACCGGCTTGTACATGCTACAAGGCAATAAGGATAAAGGGGGAGAGAGGCTGGGCCGCCTGACAGCAACAACTACTGATTTCCAGCCGTGAATTAGATCATACTCTCTGAAAAACAACCACTGATGGGAGGTAACATGCAAAGGACACATTCTTAATTAAAATTTCCTTATTGTCATATGAATTCATTCACTCCCGTTGCGCTCTCTTTAAAGCTTTGCGGTTCTAATCTATTATTACTTCTGTTAGTCGATTTCACGGAGAGTCTTTCAGAGCTCAAGATGCTCCGACAATCAAAACATAATCAATGAATCGGGATTACAGGCTGGGAATTTCTTTGTCCTCCGAACTTTAACGTCATCTTCGGCATTGTTACTTTTTTTCTTACTCTGTCCGCTATGATACGTTGTTTTCCATCTTCCCATCTTCTTCTTGCTCATCTTCATCATTACATGCGTCCATTTTGTGCTCTGCTGCTAGCTCTCCCGGCCCAGGTTGATGCCCCTGTCCACTTCCCGTGGCCCTTCCTGACCAGAAGGTACTGCTGTGGCCCCGCCCTGCTCCTCAGATATAAGAGAACTGGGGGTGGTGGCTGAGCTTGGTGGGGCTCAGAGGGAAGCCTGTGTAGGCGGCTGGGGAGGCCATGTAAGGGTGAGGAGGGGGCGGTGGAGGAGGGAAGGGAGGCTTGAACTGGTGGGGGTGGGCGGCGTATCCAGGCTGGTGGTGCGGGTGGATGGTTGGGGAAGGGAGGAGCCTGTGAGGGTGGGGAGCGGGGTGTCCAGGGTGGTGAGGGTGGGCGCTGATGCTCAGGGTCACCTGGTGAACTATAGCGCCTCCTTGGGGGTGGGAAAGACCGTAGCCATGCTGGAGGAGAGGGGGAGGAGGTGGGCGAGAAGGCAGGATGGGGTGGGGATGGTGGGCGGTGGTGAGTGGGCCGCTGGGAGGGTAGGACAGCAGAGTGTGGGGGGCGGCTGAGGTGTGTGTGGGGCTGAAGGTGTGCGTGTGGACAGTAGGGGGAATGTAGGCGTGCGGCCGCAGAGGCCCATAGTTGCCGTTCCATTCTTTGCTGCTCTGGTTTGAAGCGTACGGCTGCACCTGAGGGAGAGGACAGACAAAGAAGACTCATTTAACACCAGGCGCAACTCACACAGGAGCAGTCTGAGACCTCTGATATATGCGCATGCTCTTCTCTCTCAGAGTAAGACCAGAACACTGACATTACTCGTGTCTGTTGCTGTGAACATGAGCTCATAGATACACAGCCTAACGCTGCTGAGTTTTCCACTCCACTAAAAAAAAAAAAAAACAACAAACTCTTGTTTTACTTTCAACTGGCAGCAACAAAAAACAATATTAGAGATTACTGATTTAGCTTTTTGATTCACAGGTGAACTCTGGGTGATATCTGGACATGTTGGAAACCATTACTGGCCTGAACGCACCAGCAGCCAGTCAACTGGCTCAACAAGTTTTTTTTGCTGGTCCTAAGCCACTGGTTAAGTCATTTCATGAACAGAGATTAGAAGAGCTCAGAAAAGGGAAACAAAAACTTTCAGCACCTCTGTAAGTAATCCATCGCAGACAAAGTGTATAAACTGCACATTGTCTTTCCATGTAATCTATGCTGTGAACCATTTCTTGGCTGAAAGCAGAAACTTTCAAGTTTTTGCCAGTACGCGACCACACACACACACACACACACACACACGCGCAAGCTTCAGAGATGCAGATTATGTTACCGCCACTCAGAAACAGCAGTTTCCTGGTAAACAGTGGCAGCATAAAAGACAGATTCTTGAGTATAAACATACAGCTGACTGCACAAGCTGACAATATCAGAATCAGTATATGCCATTAATCCTTGGGGTGGGTTGTTTAACTTTGTAACATGCATTCAATTCCAATCGGGAAGAAAAATGAAATTTACAATTGACTTAGTAGTCGATTAAAATCTGCCTCACTATTACTTTGAAAGTTCACTGGCTTCTTACAAGTTAGTCCTGATCCCTGGTTTTCCCTTCCAGCTGTTCACTGTTGTTACAGTCAGCCTCATAGACAAACACACAGTACCACATACAGAGTGTGGGAAACACAGAGTCCTCCTGGAATGATCTCCTCTAAGTAGAAGCAAACCTTAGTTCAAACCTGTTAACGGCCTATATATTAACAAGAGAAAGGACACAAACTGACCTGTCCAAAGCCCAGAGGGTGCTGCTGCCCAGTCACCTTTTGCTGTCGGGACAGCAGGGGGGCAGATGGGAGGAGGGGGATGGAGGAGGGAGTGCTCTGTTGTCCTACGAAGCTGCATCGCCCTTTGGACCGGGACCAGGACTCTAAGACTGGAAGAGACAGAAGACACATTATTCAAACAAAAGCATATACAAAACCAAAAATAGACTCCAGGTTTAGTCTGTGTGACTAAAAAGTAACAGCAACAACCACAATGACTTCAAACAAGAATGCACACCAGAGTGACAGTAGGTTTACTCTGTTTAAAGAACATGAAACTTTTGGCATCTCAAAATGTGACCATTACTAATTTAAGTTAACATGACATATTTTAACCTGTCATGACTCAAAATGTTAAAAAAAAAAAAAAAAAAAGCCTTACTCCTGAATATATGTAAACAGCTGGGAATCTTCACATACAACACAGAACCATTAAACAGATAAGAAAATCCATAAAATCAGGCAAAGGGGAAAATGGACACTCAGAAAATGGCATCTGAGCAAAGTTGATCCTCAGACTCTGATCTGTATCAGTTTTAAACTCACTGCACAATTAACACATTTATAATACCAAATTATATTCTGGGTATAGAAACTGATCTCATGTCAGTGTCTTAGGATAACTTTTGCTGCACAGCAAGAACCAACGGCAAAAACTCAAGCTCTGGTCCAGTACCAAACCAAATGCATCCTCCTTTCCCCCTCCGTACGTAGGATCCAACAGAGTATCCTGTCCTGTCTTTATGTAAACCTTTAGAAACTACTGTAATACAATGTGGATCACTGATGGAAGACTATGCAGATTTAAAGAAGAAAAACTTTTGAGGAACGTTTCAACTCAAACGGAGGGAAAGCCATAACAGAGGCAATGTTAGCATTGCCTACAATGGATGCATCTTTTGAGGTCTTAGACTAGAAGAAAGTCTTCTGCTGTTGTCTCTTGATCACCTGTTAAAGCCTCTATGACCCACTAGGGGGCGGTAAGCCCCTACTGCTTCCAAATGACCTGTAAAGCAAACACCACCAAAGCACAGGTGACAGACCACACAACTGGGCCAAAAACATGACCACCCCCACCACTATTTCAGGTGGGTTGTTTAAAAACTCCACTTTTATACACTTTTTAAAGAAAAACAAAAACAGCGCAAAGCTCTCTGTACGTGTAACAAAAAGCAAACAAAAAGATACAATAAAACAAAAACAACCTCAGATTATAATTATACACATAGACAAACTTTGCATTGAAGAATCAGATTTCACTGACCGTTTCTCTGGACACGCTCCTCTATCCCCTGAGTGTTGTTATTCTGCACTCTCATTGGTGGAACTACCATTGTCCTGATGCCACGTGGGCTCCTGCCCTGCACAGTAGGCGAAGGTAGTGGCGCTACTACGGCAGCCAAAGACGGGTGGTTGTTGTGGTTACTGTTGTCAAGGTAACGATAGGAACTGTTGCCGCGAGGGGAAGTCGACGTGTCGGATGAGGGGGAGCCTTCCACTGTGTCACAGCCGCTCTCGTGACCATCATCCTCAGACATGCTGAACGGGAGGGGAGGGACAAACAAACATAAAGAAGATTCAAGCAACCGCTACTTAAAAGTGTTTTCAGTGTTTTTCTGTTGAGCAACTTTTTTTTTAGTTACTGAAGGATGTAAACTGCTACCTGTTGGCTCTCTTGCATGGTGAGACTGAAGGGCTGGACTGAAGAGAGTTGGAGGCAAACGAACTGGTGCTGAGGCTGCTGTCGGGGCTGCTCAGTGAGCACACTCTCTCCATAGACAAACTGGTGTTTCCGCAAGCCTCACACACACACTTCTCTTTGCACCTGAGGAGACGTTTTTAGATTTTTTTTTTAAGTCTGAAACAGCCGAATTTAGAGGTAGTCTCTTGTATAATGCAGGGACTTTCACAGAATGTTGTACGTGAAGCTGACATGTTTTCCCTCATAAGCAGGGTGAGCTTGAATGAGTTAATTTTCCTGATTATACTCACTCATTCAGACGGCACCTCAGTGGTTGTTCCTCCCCACCCTCATCCTCTGCATCTGTCAGATCACTGTGGATGCTGATAACGCTGGGCGTGGGGCTCCCGTCAGTGCCGGCCATCAGAACCGCTACATCTCGCTGCCTGAGCAAGTCCGACTCTCTATTAGCGTTCGTCGCCACCTCTTTGAAGCAGCTCACTTCCTCCTCTGCATCATCATCGTCCTCATCTGTGTTTTGAACTTCTGGTTGCCTGGTTTCCACTAAAGGCACCTCCCTTTGAGGCTGCTCCCTTCCTGCCACTGCCTGTTCAACAGCATCAGCCATTTTGGGGGTCCGACATCCAGTGATGTGGACGTTGCTGGAGTGAGACAGGTTCCTTTAAACAGAATTATTTCATAAATGTTTAATATATCAGTGACAGAGAATCTAAAATCCAAAGACGTGCACAAGGAGCAGAAGCCAACCTGTTGTGACTGCGCCTATTCCTTTTATTGGTTGGCTGTGGCCACACAACGTGAGCTATGCCAATGTTGATCGGCTGATGGGCCGAGAGCGCTGGCATCTGATTAGTCAGAAGAGGTTGTTTGATCACTGCGTTATAGTGGCTGTTGTGTGGACGCACTTTCCTGTTACAGATTTTAAGAGTAAAGGGTGAAAGAGAAACATGAAGCTCCATATTTCGGGTAAAAGCATAAAGAGAATAGAAAACATGCTGTGACATGATAAGAAAAACAGTTACAACTCATGACAAGAACTCCAGTAATGATATTTCAACCCTGCTTTGCACATAATTTGGTAATTCCCAAAATGAATCTTATCATTTTTGCACACATGCCAATAAAGAATTTGACAGAAAAATGTTGACCAGTGCAAGTCTTGCAAGCAGGGACTTTCCCCAGACTTTAAGTCTTTGTGACTCACCCCCAGTCGCTGATTCGCTGAGGTCCAGCTGTGGTGTCCTTGGTTAGGGAGGATGGTGGTGGTGGTGGTGGGTGAGAGGGAGGAGGCCCTACTGGAGTCATCTGCTGCCAGGCTGCTGGGACAAGGAGCTGCTGCCCCCGGTTAGACCAGGCCTGCTACAGAGACAAAGGAGTCAAATCATAGATGTTATGTAATCTTCTTTTGATCTCCATTGGCGTCAGAAGTGGTTTTTGAGGAACTTCTACTCAGTGACGCATCAGCAGTAGGGCGACGGGAGCTGAGAGTTACTCAGGGTGTGTCTGCCACTGCTTCTTTAACGGTTCAACTTATTGTTGCATGTACAGAGCTTACCTGAGCTATTACACCAGGCCTCACAGGTAAGGGTTGTATAGGAGGTGCCTGAGTTGCCATGGGGACAGAATAACCTGCTGGCTGATTAAGGTTGCCTTAAAAAACAGAAAATTTTAATTAAATTAAACTGTTACACAATAACTAAATTTTATGCCATTTGGGTAAAGTTACTTCTTAGAAAATATAAAATGAATGTTGTGTAACTGCCAAAAGAAGCTATGAACAGTCGATATACCTTGCATGGTTGGAGGACAAAGAAGGAGGGCAGGTGGGAATGAGTCACTGCACCCAAACTGACCATTTCCGGTTGTCAGAGCTATCCCCGGATGCAACACTGATGGAGCCGACTGGGTGATAGCCTGCTTCAGGTACGTGTACACAGAGGCAACGGCAGAGCAGAGAGCAGTGAGTGATAGACAGAAATCAGGTGAGAAGGTAGAGGAGAAGAGAGGAAATGAAAAGGAGCGGTGACAAAGAGACACAACAAAGGTTAGCCATGAAAAGAAGATAACGACAGCGGTGCCAGTGAAGTCAATGTGACAGAAATATTTAATCCAGTTTACTACAGTGATGCATTACAGCAACTTCAGGTCAACATTAAAGAATATGCCAACAGAAACAATATGTTAATTAATTGTACATGTTTAGAGGCATTTATGCACTTGCTGTGCTGAATGACAGACTAAACCTATTCCTAGCACATTCTCACCTGAGTGTGGATTGGTATGTTGCTGTAGCCCAGGAGGCCAGAGGAGGCAGTGGGAGCTAGAGGTGGCCTTGAGAAATGAATGGTGTTCTGGTTGAGAGCGTCAAAAACTGCATTGCTGGACCGAGTGTGGCACATGTCCATGATGCGGAAAGATGACTGCACACTGGTAAGGGTGACAAGGGAAGCTGTACGTTTGTGGTTCACGAGTACATACTGTATTTTTACCATGCCAGTGTGCTCTAAGTAAGACAGGAGAAAGGAAGCACACAGGAATGTGAAAATCAACACATCTTGTGAGCTGTCGTAGTCTTACTGGTTGCTGTGAGGGTAGTCCAGAAGATGAGTCATAGTGAGGAAGGGGTGACTGAGGACACTGGTGGGAACAGTCCTGTCTTCGGCATCGACTAAAAGCATGCTCTTAAGCAGAGACACAAACTCCCGCCTGTCTGCCTTCTCTGCTTGCATGTCAGCGTTATCAGGACTCAGCACCAAGTTCACCTAATTGACAGAGCAAGTCACAGCCACAAACTTAGGTTTAAATATATATTTTGTGAAGGTAAGACTTGTATTGTATTGTAAGGTGTTTTATTTGTGTCTGGTGTAGGGATGGGTATCGTTTAGGTTTTATCCGATACCGGTGCCAAATCGGTACTTTTGAAACGGTGCCGGTGCTCAAACGGTGCTCAAACCGGTGCTTAAAGAATGGAGAACACAAAATTGGTCCAAAAACCTCTCATGTTCAGCTGTTTTTTGTAAAAATATAACAATGTTAGCCTTTTTTGCAGCTATGGGGCATATATGGTATCACTCTTGGCTGGAAGCAGTGCTTAAACAATGGAAAAAACACAAACTTTGTCCAAAAACCTCTCATGTTTAACTGTTTTCCACTTTTTCTTTGGTCATTTTAGCCTTTTTAGCCAGGGTGAAGGGAGTATCTGCCATCAAACAAGAAGACAGCCGCATGTAGCTACGACGGTGTTTGCTAGTTCACCTTACATGCATTAATGTAATAACGTGGTTAGCCTACTCAACGTAAATTAGCTACTCACGCAGAGAAGAACGGCTGCTGCCACCATCATCCTCATCATTTCTGCTACACTGGCAGGGCTAGGGGCCAGGACTCTCCTCTTCGTGTTTTTGGGGGATGTTGCATAACAGTAGAGCTGGGCGATAGAACGATAACGATATGTATCGCGATATAACTTTTACTCGATAGAGAAATTAAGCTATCGCGATAGACCTCGCCGCTCTTGTCCTCTAAAAAAAAAAAAAAAAAAAAAAAAAAAAAGTCAGCCAATCCAAATTAAGTAGCGCAGAGCCGAACCAATCACAGCCGCAGCGTCACGTCGCGTGACTTGTTACGTACAGCACAAGTGCCAAGCCGCACGTGTGTTTGTTTGGGAAGCAGCCAGCGGGTAATGGAGCCAGCGCATAATGGAGGAAATGAGTGTGCCGACTAGAAAAATCAACCGAGCGTGACCGAAGAGAAAACAGATGATGGTTCCAATGCCGGAGAGATTGTCGAACGGAAGAGCCATAGAAGTTCCGTAGTGTGAAGGTATTTCGGCTATTTCAAGTCTGACAAAAAACAGAGTAGCGTGCACTGTAAATTGTGCCGAAAGCAAGTCTGGAAATACAATAAACTGGTGCATGCGTCACACTGTGCGCCACGTTATTGTTTCGGTGAAATGAATTTCTACAATACTGTTACTGTTAATTCTACTCTCTGCAGTGTTTAAATGCTTACATATACACACAGTTACTGTCCGTCCACACATACGACTCGGTTCTGCTTCTATGCCCCAGCTTTGTTTACTTTTTCCCACCGAGGCTTCTAGACTTCTGATTGGCCAACATTTCTGCACGGTTAGGAATCTAGCGCCACCTGCTGCTTTGGCATGTTCATAGCAGCGTTTTCCTTCATTTCTGCCTTTATGTGTGTACGGGATTATTTTTTAAAACGAAAACGGAAAATCTCCGTTTTCAAAAATACCCGTGTACGTGTGGACGTAGCCTCGGTCTCTGACTGGAAGCGCTAATTCGTCATTCGGCTTTTGTCAGACTAAAGTAACTGTTAAAAGTGTTTGAAAAGCTAAGCTATACAACAAGGAGAGATTGAGAATTTCCTTTTAGTTCTCAGTTTGTTTGATATTAACAAAAGTTAGTCAGTTTTGTCTGTTCTTCTGTAAAACAAACTAAGATTTATTTTTAGAATTAATATTTTGTTTCTAAGTGGAATTGACAATTTAGTCTGTTTCGTTTGTTCTATTTTGAAACTTAAACGCTTTAGCGGCTGCCTTTTGTGTAGTTTGCAATATTTGCCTTTATTTATCTGAAAAAGTCTCATGTTCCTTAAGTACATCTACCCTGTTGAACTTATTATGGGAAATAAATATTTAAATAAAAACAAGCTGCTGATTATTTCACATTTTACTTGTGAGCAACGGCACATTTAAATCTTACAAATATAGTTATTTGGCTTATATCGTGATAGATATCGTTATCGCCTGAAATGAAAAAAACATATCGTGATATGAAAAAATCTCATATCGCCCAGCTCTACATAACAGGCAACCCACCCGCAGTAGATGTGCTCGGTGTGAGGTCTCGCAGCAAGCTATCAAATACGGCGCATTTCTGGGCTTTTAAAAAAAACGCTATGCGTCGCCAGGTGTTTCATCGGATTCGAGGTGTTACCTCCTTTGACAGTATCACAGTATCAGCTTAAAGCACTTGTTGCTGCTGAGTTTGCATATTTTGCTGTGAAGTACAGCCAGACTTTTGACCGCTTCGCCTTGGGCATTTTTAATCTGTAGCTCTGCTCTAACAGAACGTACGTACCTGGCCCCGCCTACTATCCTCGGAAACGTAAAATGATTGGCTAGAATCTAAAGTGTATCACAGCTCAGGAAAAAAAAGCACCGAAATAAAGCACCGAAATGTGCGCTGCTTTTCGGTCTGGTTACTACCGTTTATGTCAGAACCGGTGCCATCATGGCACCGGACACCGGTACCCATCCCTAGTCTGGTGTGGTTTGATTTGATGCAAGTGATTTGGTTTATAAAGACTCACGTGGGCTATGTCATCCAGACAGCTGAAGATGTACTTTCTGGCCTCTTTGGATTTAAGTCCTGTCTCTTTCTCATGCTCCTCTGTTGTCTGGAGGATGAACAGGAACATGAAGATAAATATTTCAGACACATAAATGTAATATGTTAAGACTTTTGTATAAGCAGGGGTTTGCATCTCTGTGTTTTGGAAATTATTACTGGATTTGTTTCAGAGATGAGGGATGAAAGGTTAGAGTATTACATAGCAGGGAGAGCAAACTATACACGTCAGCATGCAAATCTGGACGCGCAACTTGTTCCAACTGAGTTTTGCTGGAAAGTACACGTACAGATAAACACTCGGCTTACATTCATTTAAACTGTATTTAAAGTCAGCTCAGCAGGTAGTCTAAACACAGTTTCACATTTCCTTCGGCTTTCCTCCGGGTTTGCCGGCTTTGTTCTGTTTGGAAAAGATCATGCAGCTGTTTCCTATTGGGAATGTACTGCCACTACTTATTTTTCCATGACTGCAAGGATCTTTCACTTGACTTTTTTCTAAAATTTTAATAAACAATTACTGACTTTTAATGATGTGTAGTTGGCAGGAAGAGGCAGACATTGTGTTTGTGTCATATATGTGTCTATTTTTGTAGGATCTGAATGCACATACTTTTAGTCTCCACGATGCATAGGGAGAATCTGATTCTTTGGAGAAGAAACGAGAGGTCTTGGTCCCCTTGTTGAGCAGCTGCTCGGGAGGCAGGCCTTGAGTCTGAGAGATGTACCGGATCTGAGCGGTGAAAGAAAGCAGACAGGACGCAGTGAGGAAGAGGCAGAGGAAGGAAGAGGAAGAAAATAACAGGAAAGTCACAATCAGTCACAACAACTTACATAATCACTGCATAAAACCACACCAACATGAGCATCACGAATGTAATGAATTTTACCCAGTTTCTATATTAGTTTAAATCAGCTGATGCAGTCTGCTTGTGTAAATATGTATATGACTATTCTTTAAAAAGAACATAAGGTAGACTGAAACACTTTCTCCAACATGTATCCCATAGTGCATGTTGGAGAAACCATTTTATTAATAACAATCTTCACCCACAAAATGTAATCAAAGGCTCAAATGTTAAGTGACAGATTCACATGTTCTCAGTCCATGTGTAAGAAAGGATGGCCACCTTTTACCCTTTCGCCCTCTAACTAACAAGTCCAAACTTTTTGTAGTTGACTGCAAGAAATCACAAAGTTTAACACAGCTGAATCATGTAATTTCACAATGTTTTTATTGGGATGTGTAGGCCTCTATCTGATGTTTATTTAATGAGCATGAAAATCCATGTCTATTTATCAGCCCATGCTTAATTTTACTAATTTGTGAGACATTTTAAAATGCCACTGAAGGTGGGATTACCTTCGCAGTGTGATAACACAAAAGTAAACCATCGTGCCCAGATGTAGGATGTCTTTTACCAAGATTGGTTGAGCTGACCCCCCAGGCTTGATTAAACATCTTAAATACTACGATACTCCAGAAATTCCATGAAAAACACAAATCCTACAGTAACAATTTTACAGTGTGTATGTGTGTACATGTCATGTCTACGGCCTAGAACAAATACACCGACTTGCCAGAGAGCACTGGACTGAGAACCTGCTGATGGTGCACTGAACGCCAACCACACTGTCTATGTGTGCACAAGTGTGTGTTATGTGTGCACGTGTGAGTGTGCGCACTTGTCTACCATCAGGCTTATGTTTATAAATACATTTTGCTGTGTAGAGTGGAACTGCAGTGAGCCTTGGCATAGGACAGCATGCTTTTCGGGACTCGATGTGCACGCGTGAGTGTGTGTCCTGGCATGGCCTTGTGATACAGAGCTGTCAAAGCTCAGCGGATGACTATCAGCTACTCTCTGACTGATGACAGTTCAAAGCATTAGCTTCTTATAGAGGAACAAGGACCTCCAAAAACACTGAGAAACACACAATAAAGCAGGGACGATTTTAAAGAATCGATTGCTTGGTTGCCAAACCAAGCAATCGATTCTTTAAAAAAAACAAAACAAAAAAACAACTACGTTTGATTATTTGATGTTTGAAATTCATGTCAAAACACACAACGGTGTCCCACTTTTTTCCCTTCAAATTTCTAAACCCATGACGGCCTTCATTCTGGACCTCGATGAGTTGACTATGGTCAAATGCAGGATAATCCTGCACTAGTCTGTGAATGTGTTATGGGCCTGTTCCCATGCTCCCTCTCCCTTGCCGGGGGACTCCGTTTAGGGTCCCTGTTGTATAGTTTAGATCGCCCAACCCTGTGGGAAGATAATCACACACTGCCAGGAACAATTTCCTGATTCACTTAGTCCAGATTAGTATTAGGTGGACTTCATCAAGGATTTGTTGGACCACAGTCATAAAGCAGGAGAGAGATTGGGAAGCAACAACAAATGAAGGTTTAACTGTGTAATAAAAATACTATCGTTAGGCTCCTGGGAAAACACAGCCAAGAATGAATTATACACACTAAATTTATTTTCTGCAAAAATGAGGTTTAATTTTATTTTCTCCACCTTATTCCGCCTTCATTTATGAAAGGTCTCCCTCTTCAGGCTTTCTGTCCTTGAGAGTGTGCATGTGTGCGCGCGCGTTTGTGTGCGTGTGTGCGGGAGGGGAAAGTCACCTGGTCGTACTCCAGCGCTCCAGGGTAGAGAGGCCAACCCAAGAAGAGCTCAGCTATCACACATCCCAGCGACCACATGTCTATGGCCTCACAAAATGGCAGGCCCAAAATAATCTCTGGAGCCCTGCAGAGAGAAAAGAGAAAGAAAAGGTTACGCCTGGGAGTTGTTCACCAAGTATAATCACAAGCAGGTCATACTGACACAACCCAGAGAACAACAAAATAAGTATGGATTGACAAGAGTGGAAAGGCTGGGACCGCTGCAGCTTTTGTTGGATGGAGCTCAAAAGAGGTTGAACAGGAATGTTTATGAGAACAAAAAGGTAAAACAGCTCAGCAGACACCAAGCATACACCTAGGGCATTAAAGACAGCCCAGGGACTAGTGGATGAGAAACTTGCACTTCTGGACTTGTCTGTTTAGTTGCATAATTAACCGTTACATTTAGAACACAATGAACTTTTCTGAAACTAAGACCGTTGTGGCAATGTGGGAAGACAGAACCATGAAAACCATTCAAGAAAAACAGATTATTGTAAGAACTTGGCGCATAATTGTTATTTGTTTGGAACAATTTTCTGGTATTTCAGCAAAAAGATCTCTTATGGCTGGTACCCATTTTTAGCATCATTGATGACCAGAGATGGGCAGTAACTAAAACTAAAACCGTGATTTTTTGCGAGAATGTCTCATGACAGTGACGTTAGCAAGTGCGACGTTTGTGACAACAGCTGTGTGCAGATCAACAATGGATCATATATCAAGTGCGGGAGGGAGTATGAGCGTGCAGCGTTTAAAGCGTGGAAGTACTGAGCTTACTTTGAGTTTGATTCCATAAAAAGTGACAAAAACATTAGCGTCCATTAGCATTGTGCGTGGGAAGAAAACTTCTTTTTACAGCGAACCCCCCCACTTCCAAGCAAGCACCGATTTTCCCTGGCATGTTTAACTAAGACATGGTTAAAAACTTTGTTTCAACAATGAATCTTTCTGTATTATACATAAGGAACATTATGAATACCACCATGCTGCCTAGCATATGACTGTCAAAAAGGAACCAATTACCATGTTGTCAGCAGGATATTCTAAGAACTTAAACCAAATACTACATCCATATGACATGCATTCATTCCGGCAACAAAAGAACTAAATCTCTTTCAAAGAATGGACTTTGCCACTTGCGCAATTTACTGGGTCTCGTAATCTTGCAGTAGTTTCTTGAGCTGGTGGATGAAAACAATGCTCTATCAGGCCTGGACACAGCAGCTGAGAAACACTGCTGCAAACAGCAACCACTGCTGTGACGACCACAGGGAAAATGACTGTTGCCAAGCAACAACTGGACGCAGGACGATAATGTAACCGCATTACTGGGTGATAAATGGGGCCATCAGTCATCGCACTGTGTGTACATGTCTGTGAGAGTGTCTGCTTGTGTGTAGACACACAAACGCATATGTCAAGTTCATTTTTACAGAGCCCAGGCTTTCTGCCCTCCTTGGCTTGCAGGAAATTACACTTTGCCATTTCCCATTGCTCATTCAGGAGGAAGAAGTTCAGTTACGCAACACCAAAAAGAGCCTTGGGGTAGATGGCCTCAAACATTTACAGAACAGTCCTGTAGCAGGGAATAAGACGGTGATTGTGGGTTTCCTTGTTCTAAACATGCTTGAAGTGGTTGATTTTATCTGACAAACCAAAAACCAACCATTTTTCAAACAAACAGAAAGGCTAATAAAATACTTTTAAAATCTTTACTAAAATAATGAATTAAAAAATGATTCATACTTATTAAAACAACAAATAAAAATAGATACATAATGTCCCTTGTTGAGAAACTGCAGTCATAAAATAAGACAATGCTGCTGGAGATTACAACCAGTGTATTATTCTGATGTAGGAAGAGGAAACAGTGGTTCTTGTTTTAACTGTCATCACACCCATGTGCTTCTGCTGTTTCCTTAAAGTCAAGAACAGATCACACGGCAGCAACTCAATGCATTTGGACACGTACACACAGTCAAGTTTAAACTGAGCACCAGAAAGGGGAAGAAAGCAGAGTTTAGTGACACTGAACGTAGCAGTGTCCCACAGCTGGTCTACTGGGATTTCCCCCAACACAGCCATCTCTAAGCTTTACAGAGAATGGTCTGAGAAGGACCCAGAAAAATGCTTTGTTATTAATCAACAGAGAAAAACTTCCAGACGGTTTCATGCTGATAGGAGGACAACAGTAACTTAAATAATCACTTGTGAAAATGTTGAATCAGATGGGCTACAATTTGTATGAACTCACCAAAAACATTGCTTTGTCTCCTGAAATCGTAATTTTTGCTGCAACATCTGCACAAGCAACATGAGAGTGTGGTGCCATCCTGCTTTGTATCAACAGGTCAGTCCAGTGGTGGTGTAATGCTGTGAAGGTTATTTTCTTAGCACACTTTGGGCCCTTTAGTACCAACTGAGCATGTGCAAATGTGTAAATGTCTACTTGGGTATTGTTGGAAACTATGTCAACAACATAACCATCTTATGATGGCTACTTCCAGCAGGATAATATGCCACGTCACACAGTTCAAATTGGTTTCTTGAACATAACAATGAGTTCACTGTACTCTAATGCCATCCACAGTCACCAGATCTCAATCCAATAGAGCACCTTTGGGATGTGGCGGAACAGGAGGTTCTCATTATAAATCTGCAACAGACAAATCGTCACCAACAACAGCTTGTTCAAACCATGCCACAAAAAACAAAACAAAAACAAAAAAAACAAAATCAAGGCAGTCCTGAAGGTAAAAGGGCATCTGTAAAGGTACCAGTAAGTAACTGAAAAGTCTTCGGTGACTGTGTCTATTCTTAGCTGCTATTAAATCTAGAGTCAGTAGTAATGATTTACAGTAATTATAAACTACCCAAGTGTTGATGCTCAAATGGTATGGTAAATGGGAAAGACTCCACTACACCTGAAAGTGATTCCTCGAGGCTGACATTTTGAAACGGAAGAGTCAATCTCTCTAGTTTAGACAGTACAGCCCATGTTGGTAAGCTTCAACTGCACTTAAATTTTAGTCAGTATTAAGACCACTCATTTTGTCACTTTATCTAAGGAAGATACAAGATGCTATTCTCCACCAACTACACAAGCAAAAACTCAGTTCAGCTGTGCATTACAGGCCTATAGCAAAAATAAACAGTCCACATGCATATGGTCAAGGGAGAGATGGAGACACACAAAAATAAACCTGAAGAGAGGAGTGTGTATGTGCACATGCATGTGTTGTTGTTGCCCCCCAGAGCAATAGCGGCAGCCTTCCAGATCTATAAAAGCTCATCACACAACACGCAGCTGACACTCCCGCACACACACGCACACACCCACACCCACAGGTGTTTGGCAGGCAAACCAGGTTCCAGAACTAACTAGTCTCACTAGAAAGCAGCAGCTACGACACGAATAAACAGTGCATACAGTATGGCAACACACTGCTGCGGTGTTCAGAGAACAGAAATAACTATGGACACACACACACACACACTCACTCTCTCTGGACACGTGTTTAATTGATGTTGATGTGATGGGACTTGGTACAGGACACGTGAACCCTGTGCTTGAACAAACTGCAAGCAGAGCTGATTCATCATGATTACATATCAAACAACGGCAGCATTTCATGTTGCAGGAAACACGTCAACCAGAGCAGCAACATTTGAAGCTTTCTGTTGCATTTTCAAAATGTTTGTAACAATTCCTTAAGACTAACTGATCTTTGCTTCTAATTTGTAAAAAAATAAAATAAAAAACCCAAACAAACAAACTTGTAAGTAATATGAAGGCGACTCAATGAGTTCTCAGGCCACACCTTTACAAACATGGATGCATGCCTGTCATTCATTTGTGACAACAACTAACACATGCTAACAGATTTTTGCTACTTCCTCCTTCCATCAAGCATCTACGAGGCCATATTTGTGATACATGCACACGCACACTTAAGGCCATACTACTCACACAGTTGCTTTATCCTACCTAGTGACAATATGTACACAATTTCTGCACAAATGTGTGGATTGGTGGGGAGGAAATTACCTGACGCTGGTCAGATCTTGGACTAAAAAAAGTTGGCTCAAACAAAACTGACAATGAGGTGATCTGTGGCCAATCCAGTACACTGTGTACTACACCAAATGTCAGCAGCACAGAGGTTGCTAGAGGGAAAGCTAATGCGGTGTAAAATAAGCAAATGAGCAAAGTGACAGCAGCTTTGAGGCATTTCACTTTAGCTACACCAAGTTTTTATTTGTATTTTGTAGGAGTTTTTTAAACTGCAAAACTGCAGCCAAATAAGTTGACATGACTGACTGGTACTCGACATAAGCAGATATCATCAGCCATGGTAAAGGTGTGGTGACTTTATGGCAGACTACATTACAGGATTAGTAAGGAGGAACAACTAACAAATAAAATGACAATTATATTATTTAGTCATCCAGATCAGCCTCAGATATATTGAATATCGTCTCAATGGCAGCTACCTGACATTTATTCACCTGTTCACATGATTACATTTCACTGCTTTGTAGAATGTAACCACTATCATTGTTTTACTTCATTAGCATTTAAACACCACAATAATTTTCACTTAGATTTTGTTTATTATCTACACAAACTGCATTTGTATGCGGCTGATTATTATAACATTCACACTAACACAGTAGCCAGTGTTTATAATAATATCAATAGCCATAACAACAAAACTGATCTTATTAGCTTATTAGAAATATAGTGTAACAGTTTAATTGTGTTTAAGTGTAGCTCTGGACACACCAGTTTCAGATTTTTGTACAAACAGCTGCTTCACCACACAGTAGCATAAATAATCCATCTGGAGTCCCCAGAAAAATCAATAAGCTTGCCACACAGCTACGCAGATTAGGTGTGTGTACTATCATATCATATAATACAATACAGGTGTACAATTTTACGTGATAAAAAACTGACATATCACGAAATCAGTGTTATAGAGATGCCGTGTGTTTACATTCCCTAGTATCCACAGAATGTGATAAGCCCAGGCATGTCAAAACGATGATTTAATACTGAAAAAGGCAGCTACTTAGACAACCTCTAACAAAGCACAGTACGTTGCAAAATATGCAAGAAAGCCGTTACTGCTAAAGGAAGACACAACAAATTAGTTTCAACGAAGACTAGAGATGCTGGCACCTGGTGATGCGAAACCCAAAAGTAAAGAAATCACTTAAAGCATTGCTGGAGTTGGCAGTCCATATAACAGGAAGTGGAAACGGTGGACGGAAATGACTGGTTATGTGGTGGCAAAGGCAGGGCTTTAAGCAGCTAGTTAAAAATCCCAACTCAAGATTCCCAGGTACAAAATGTTTTTTAGGTTCAGTTTTATTATGTGACAATATTGAGCAGGCTGCATAAGAGCTACAAAGTTAAGTTAGTTACTTAACAGTAACTAAGTCAGTTAAGTACGTTTGTTTTTATTTCTATAGCATCAGAAGTAGGGCTGCACGATTAATCGTTAGAAAATCGCGATCTCGATTCATACGTATGTGCGATCTCATTTCCAAATGACAACGATTTAAAAAAAAAAAACACAAAAAAAACAACAACAACCAAAAAAAATAAATAAATAAAAAAAATTTAAAAAAAGACGACGACGATTGTACCGCATTTTGATCCGGGACGTAATCTGCATGAAAACAAGCGCTCACTCTTCCTGCTCAACAAATGACAAGGGCGGAGCCTTATACCACGTGATACAGAAGCTGTGCGATGCTAAAATTAGCAGGGAAAAAACAACGGAGAGCACGTCAGGGATGACGAGAAAGTGACAGGAGAAAATCCGTCCCGGTCAACCACCCAAACATCAATAACGGGAACCTTATTCAGCGCTTCCCTATACACGTCGAACTCCCGCAGGCACAAAGAAATTACGGAGGCTATCACTTATCACCTGACCAAAGATATGGCTCCCATCAACACTGTGCAAAACGAGGGATTTAGGAAAATGATCAACACCCTAGACAAACGCTACACAGTGCCGTCCCGCAACTATTTTTTTTTATTGTTGCACTACCTGCTCTATACACGCAGTGTCGAGCAATGGTGGAGACGGAATTTCAAGCAGTACAACATTTTGCGGCAACAACAAAACGTGAGATATTTGTTGTTTTTATGTTTATTTATTGTTTTTATGTTCAGTCTCAACTGTTACGAAGTTGATGTGCAGTTAATAAGTGCAATAAATATTTATACTGGAAAAGAAAATCGTGAGAGAATCGTGATCTCAATTCTAAGCAAAAAAATCGTGATTCTCATTTTATGCAAAATCGTGCAGCCCTAATCAGAAGTATCATCACAAAATTCCTTCAAATATCTTAATACAACTTTGAGTCTATGCTACACAATCCTAACGCAGATGTGTGTACACATAAGCACATACACACAAAAACAAGCGCACACAGGTGAAAAAGGGGTCAGTATATAAAAAGAGAAGTGCAGGTAAATTAGGAACCAGCAAACAAGAGACAGGGAATGTATTTAATGTTTTATCATATACATACACTTAATGTGAGTATCATATATTATTCACTCAAAGTACAAGAAACGTATCATGGAATCAGGTATGGACTTCACTGGCAGGTTTCCCTGCAGACTAAATGTCAGTTAGGAAACATGATACCAAACATGGTTACAACTGATTTCCACAGTTTTACTTCCACAGAGAACGGCAAATAAAAAAACCCCAACAACAACAACAAAAAAGTCATCTTCTAGCCCTACTTTGTAAAACTGTGCCAACGTGGGTTAGGCAGCAACTTAACTCAACATATGGGTACTGCATTTTGAAAAGAAGCTCAAGATCTGCCTAGGACTCTGTCAAATTAGACCTCGACAAAGACACATCTGAATATCTACATGTACAAGATGTACGACACTAGGCGCCAAAGTAAAACATCACTTCAGTGGCAAAGACATCACACCTAGCTTAAGGAAGGCTACACACCCTGCCCCGATCTGCAACTGTGTTAAGATGATAGCAGTCTTTACTTCTACCTGAGCTGCTTAGCTGAATTATTCACATAGCCCAATGCTCCATTTTCACTGTGGGAGGTGGTTTTACGTCAACAACCCCCACAGCACAGAACAGTCACCTCACCAGGCCCTGCTGTGTCATGCTACTATGGCAACATCACATAAGCACATGATGAGCACAAAGGTTTCAGCTACAACTTTCTAGTTACAGAGCAAGGCTTAGGGGAAATCAATAAAGTTCAAGTTCATACCATCACCCTCTCAACTCAAGCACGGTGCTCACTACCAGATAAACCCAAACTATGTTGACATATTGCGCCTTTGACGCCGACAGTGAAAGATGAAATAAAATGTACACACTCACAAATTATGTAAAATGGATGTGATAATCTTTATAAGAATATAATTTCCAATCCTATAAAGTCTATCCAACTTGAATGCATATTCCTTTACAGGCTTTTGAACATGCAAACAGGAGGATCAAAAAACCCAACCTTTAATTACTGGACATGCTACCACTTGAACCACAGATTACCCAGTGAGTCATAAGTTTTTGTTTAATTACCAACGCAATTAGCAGCAGCATCCAAAAGGAAGTTCACCGTAAATTTACACAAACATTGCTAATAACGGCCCAATATAATATCTCAAATCACAATAATCTTATTACATAAGCTAGTCACAAAAGGCCCTAACTTTACATTTAAGAAAATGTACTTATACAAGCAGTTATGGCTATGCTATTTGTCTGCCCTCACTTTGACATTAGGTGATATGTGAATGCCTTGAAACTAAGTTCTTTTCAGTGAGTGTCTAATGTGATTTATGGTCAGTGCTCTCAAGACTAGAACTAGACAAAACACCAATCTGTTCATTTTTTTGTGGATAAATATAGACTCTTTGTCATGCCAGTAAACACCAGGAACAAAACATTCATACTGGGCCTCATTAAAATGACCTCAGTTTTACTGCCATTTTCAGGGTTTCTTTGTGTTTTAAAAATCTGAATTCTCATCAAAGCCACACTGTTGGCAATGCCATTATCCATGGTGCTGGAAAATCCAGGGAAAACCCAAAAACATTAAGCAAAAAAGCAGAAAAAAGAAAAATCCATCCAACCACTGTGGTGAGGCTGTATCTATTAAGAGCTTCGCTATGGTAACAATACAGCACAGGCATTATGTAACATGAGCATGGGAGATGATACACTATATCCTTCAAACCACTCTCCACATAACCTCACTTACAAACAACGTAACACTCGCACAGAGTGAGCTGACTCATTGAACTGGGTCTTGTATAACAGCAATAAGAAGCAACAGCTACTTTCATCTGCTCCACACGTATAGGAAACAAAATGCACTGCAAAATATTATTATGACATCTCAGTTTGAATACAGACAATTCCCCCAACCAAGCTTACATACATGCTTACCAGTGCACACTGCACGTGCAGTACCAGCTATCATCATGGCTAAGCCAACTCCTCCTCACACAAACCCACAATGGAAAGCAGGTGGGATATACAGCAAGAGAAGAAAGCCATGAAGTACTGGTTTATTTAAAAATAAGACTGTGTCTGGAGTCAGCATATTCTTTCAGCCATACACCACCAGCTAAGATAAAGGTCAAGTTAAAAGGTACAAAATCTCAACATACAAACGTTGAATACTCAGCAAAGCCCCTCTGTGACATTCATGTGGCATTATTGTCAGGCATGTTAGGGCACATTTTATATCCAGGCTCAACAGCTGTTCTATAGACAGGGGCACCACATAGGAACACACCCAGACACACACAGGAATGTCTGAATGTTTTTTCCTGGATCTAAATGTGGGTTTTCACATACCACATTCTTCACTGGCCTGAGTGACCTCTCTGAAATCCACCAGCAGCCCATTTTAACTGCACTATGATCTCACTTTTGCTGCTTCGAGATGAAACACACACACACACACACACACACACACACACACACACACACACACGTTCTCCACAGTTAAACAGGTCAAATGAGGAGCAAATCCTTTATGTTATGTAACAGCTGTAGCTCCACACTAAACCTCAGCTCTGGTAGAGGAGGGGGCTGGGGAGTGGCTAGATTTATCTAAAATAGAGAAGTTGCACAAAGCTATTGGTGGAATGTTTGTGCTCTAAGGCTCAGTTTTACATTTACACAAGTTTCTTCACCTCAGGAAACCCAGACTTATGTATCCCCATTTCAACACCACTACCAGAAACACTTTTGAAATAACTGATAATGTGCTACGTTCCTTACAGGGCAATAAAATCAGAACTGCAGAGAGTGTACTGTTGGGTGTGTGTGCTCCATTAGCTGCTGGCATACCCCTTATCCCAGCAGCCTCTGAAGAATTGCACAATGAAGAGTTTGCAACAGTTCACCCGACCCAAATGACCTGCTTGCTGAAACTTGCTAGTCGGAGCTGTGATGAATAAAATTGCCAGCGTTCTGTCCCGTGATTAGCAAAAAGCAAATACTTTTGCTTTGGAAACAAGCTTGGATATCATTATACGTATCACAAACAAGCCTACGAGTCCACAATGAGACGGCTATATACCAAAGAGAGACAAGGTTGTTTTTTTTAGTCGACCTTGTGGTCTACTTTGTTTTTAAGTACAGAAAGTCCTAAATTTATTGTGTCATAATGCGAGCATGTAAGCTTACAGCTTAACAATGTAATTAAGTTCTACATTTCAGTTCAACAATGCGTCCTGAGGTTGGGAAAGCTGTTTCATAAGCACGTTCTTGCTTTCACAGAGGCCAGAAAGACAAGCCAAATATTTCATGACGCTGTTCCTCATATAAACATTTCAGTTCCTCTGCACATTATGCAAGATCAGCCAAGTTAAGGGCGTGATGCACTGAGAACTACTCAGATGTACATCCAGGCATGTACATAAAAAATGCATACAAATACAGAAGGGGGAAAAAAACAGCTCCCAAGACATGTCAATGAACTCCCAATGAGAGTGTGCAGGTTGTTACAGACCACGTCATTTTACATAACAGAGAAGGCCTAAACACACAATGCTCAGGCAAGACCTCACTAAGCCCTGTGAGAAACGGGGAGAAACACACAAACAACCATTACCCATGGGAATAAGTCAAATCACTGTGCTAGCATGTTATGAAGACAAATACCATGACATTTCACCTCGTGACATATCTGATCTTCCTAAAAATATTCTACCATGTGAAGCTTATTCTGAACACTTTGTACTACTGGAAACCAGCTGGGTTCAGTCTGATGCATGCACTGATTGGTTTTTTTAAACATATTTAGGGGCCTTTTTGACAAATGTGAGTCCTATTCAAAATTTTTAAAAGCCCATAATTACAGTAAAACTAAAACTTTAATTGTCACATTACAGGAAATAAAAATGTTTACCATAAACATTTATCTCAAAATTAAACATCATGCTTCTCTTATGATATGGTAGCTGATAACGCTGCATTAAAACTACAGGGAGTAGTGAAGGCTGCATTCTGATCTACAATAACAAAGCAAGTTTACACAGCAGATTATTTTAGAACAGCTTCAAAATGTCTTTCAAAGTATGAACAGGAATGCCTATCATATCACGCCACACCCACTGGTGAATGACTCCCATGAGTCTTGAAGAATGATTCAGAATTGAGTGAAAGCACTCACCTGTAGTATCTGGACTGCAGATAAGTGGAGCAGACAGCCTTGGAGACATGGCTGGCTGAGCCAAAATCAATGACTTTGACTCTGTAGGGCTGTCTGGAGGGGTCAACCAGCATGATGTTCTCTGGCTTCAGGTCAGCGTGAATCAAACCCAAAGACTTGAGCTTCTTTAGGGCTGTTGCCACCTGCAGGAATTAACACAAATACAAAATATGATTCAAAATGGTGCTCTGCATTTTTTTTAGCCCATTAAAAACTAGGTGTGCCAGCTCTAAAAGCATCATCATACAATATGTCCTGTATCTTATGTGTTTCTATGGCAGAAAAGGAAAGTTTGTTTTACCTGCTGCAGAATAGGCCTGATGATTTTGAGTGGCAGTGGGCTGAACTTGTTCTGTTTAAGAAAGTCATACAGATTTTGCTCCAACATCTCAAACACCAGGCAGGTGTGGCTGCGGTGCTGGAAGCACTCCAAAGCACGCACCACATTGTGCTCCTCTGCATTCTCACTGCTCAACCGTGCCAATATCTCAACCTGGAACAAAAGGAAATAACATAGGCTCAGACTATCAGCTGTTAAAAGATTATGGGAGAGAGAGGAAAAAAAGGCAAATTGAACCGTTTCTGTTGTTCGGTTTTGGTGTGATGCTGCAACAAAACTGTGGGCATGCACAGAGTAACACAGCAGCAGATTTCAGCTAACACACTAACAACAGACAGTAATTCACAGTTCCTCACCTCAATCTGTCCCTGACGTGCATAAGACGGATGGTTCTTCAGTATTTTAACAGCCACCACTTCACTCGTTCCCCTCTTCCAACACTTTACCACCTGGCCAAAGGTGCCACGACCCAGAAACTCCAAAACCTCATAGCTGTTCTTCTGGGAACACAGAACCTCATGCTGAACTAACTGGTAGTCACCATCTCCTGACCCAGCTCTAGTCACTGTAGCTCCAGCCACTGCCTCGTTACTGCCATTTGGCCTGATTTCAGATCCATCCACCCTGATTCCAATGTCTGTCACACCTTCCACCCTGTTGTGTTGAGCAGGCATCCCTCCACCTCCTAATCTGACAGTGTCTGCAAAGTTCCCAGTGTTGGTTTGCAACATGGCCACCGGAGGAGGAAGTGAAGGCAGAGCAGATACCTCCTCCACTATCTGCATGGTTCCGACACAGTTGTTTCCCTGCAGTTGTTCTCCACTTTCACCTGTCTTCTTTTCACATTTCTGGATGGCAGCTGTGTCTAAAAGTTTGGTGTATCCTCCTGGCCTCGGTACTCTTCTGTTTCTACCACCGTCCTCTTGCGTTCTGATACAGGCCCTACTCAGCAGCCCACAGTCCAGGCCTCCTCCTGCTGGAGTACCACCACTGTCCCTATAAAGCCTCACTTCCTGTGGGCCTCTGCCTCTGCTCTGGCAAAGAGACTGCTGATCCTGGGTCCGAGTTGGACCTTCTCCTAGGTTCTCTTCACTCTGTATTCCTGCAGTCTGCAATGCCCACAGCCCCCCTTCTCCGAGCTGTATTCCTGCGTGCAGTCTCCCTGAATCAGCCCCGACTGAGGATGGGACAACGTTGTTGGGATATGCAATACCGTAGTTGACTCCGATCACATAGGTTTTGGGTGGTGGTCGGTGCTGAAAGGCTCTGCTGGTGTTATTACTGCGGTGGGCTTCACCTATATGTCTGCTGGTACCACTACTGCTGGTTCCTAAGGCACTTGTTTGAGCTGAGTGCATCTGTGATGGGTAGACCAAGACTTGTGAGGCCATACCTAAAGAACAGAAACACAAGCCACATTAATCATTTAAAGCATGGCAAAACAAACTCACACCAAAATGCTACATTCAAAAAAAAGTAAAGAGTAGAACCAAAGTTTTTTCTTCTCCTTCACCATTCTCTCGAGCCAAGATTTTAAACAAAAAGAAAAAAAAAATACCAAAGGACACCAGAGCAAATACACATTAACTCATCATTTCACCATTACAGGAAAGGGGAACTGGCCTCCTGTAATGAGAGATGGGGGAAGCCCGCTGCATCTCTGGCCTGTCTCTGCATGCTATACTCAAGGGTCAGTTTCACACAAGCAGAACCACACTGCAAGCAGTACTGGAGGGGAAAATAATCCACCATAAAGGCACGATGAGTTATCAACCAGTGACATTTTACAAATATGGCAATGATACTGAAGTAACAGTGCTTATTTAGATTAGCATCAAAACCAAAATCAGAAGTAACACCATCTGTAAGAGAGGACGCTGAACTGTAGTAGCTACTGCTTTACTTTATGGCCTTTGCAATGCTGTAGTCCAAATGATCTAACAACGATTCTTTGATTAAGGCACACCTCACTCCCAAATCCTAGAAGCATATTAGATCAAAACACGCATTAAAGAAACTTACACAATCTTCATGTCAAGCACTCACTTTTCTATTCAGTGCTTTCTACTTTAGGTAGTTGTCTATTACTGATGTTCATGTATTAATGGAAACATTTGTTCAGCATACAATGTGATCTATGCTGTAAAAATGTAAGAGTTCACATTTCTAAAGTCAGAACACTGTGGTAGCACACCAGGCGTATACTAGCTAAAGTGTGATAACATGGTTAGAAACCAATGTGACACAATGTGGGGGTCATGATAACTGTGTATTGATAGTATTAAAGTATTAAATATTCATGTCATGCCTATAGCACAAATAGGCTTTCTCAAACTGTTTTTATGCTTTTGTAGAGTTACAGTTAGACTCATCACCTCCATCCACTCGGATTTCAATTTTAATTTCCCAAAACAAACGACAACAAACACATTCAGTTATAGAGCCAACTAAAAGAATACAGACTTTTTTTCTTAAAGATTTTGTACAGATATCTTTTTTGGTGTGTTTCTTTTTTACCAAAATAATTGTGGAGTGAAAATTTAATACTGTGATAGCCCTGGAGCACAATCTACAATGTTTATTAATGTTAGATGCTTTGTTGAATTGGATTACATGTTTTAAATCACAAATGACACTGACGTTATAGACCAAGGTTTAGGCCAGTTTTCTCAGCTGACAGTTCAAATCAAATTCAAATTAGATGTAGGCCTATTCAAACAACATGGATGTGTATTCAATGTTCACAAAAAGACAGAAAGGCAGTATAATTTTATGGAAATCTAAAGCATAAATTTTACTGATGGTTTTTATTGGGTAACTGAATTTATAAGAGATGGGGTATGGGCAGGAGGCTTTTTTGGGGAAAAAAAAAAAAACTTTCAGCAAAGTGTAATTCAAGTTGTCTTGATAGGATTAGGACTGTTCCATGACCACTGGGCTCTGACCAGCCAGTATCAGGTTTCTTTTAGACTAGATCAGGTGAGCAAGGACTAACTGGTGGAGAAGTGGAATAAGAAGAGGGTCTCACCACACTGAGTGGGGTTGAAATCAACCAGGTAAGACTACTGTGGCTTGATCCGTTTTTATATCTGAAAACAAACAGCAATCTTTTAATTAATCCTTTATTTTCTCTTCCAAACTGAAAAAGTACCTAATGCCCCCAAAGCTGAACAAGGACTTTTGTTAACCCTTAAACTCTTTTAAGTGAGCAATGTCCATCTGTCCCACAAAACAGTTAAATCATTGACTAGAGTGGACACATTAGGCCGAATTATTAATTATTCAGACCTTAATGAAGCACTGCTGGCATTACTCACATCTCCCTGGAAGTTAGGAATATACAAACAAAGGAAAGTGATTATGCAGCCAAAGAACAAACATGCTTGATTTAGTTTTACACCAAATAGGATATGATTAGAGAACAGTGTTAGCCATTGTGTAACATACATATTTTAACATCCCATTGTCTAATGCTACACACTACTATAAAATATTTGCCTTCATTTATTCTTTTCCTGCAACTTTCCTTTCATTGCAGCAAGTCTGTACACCGCGATAACAGGCATAGGCAAAGGCTGCAGCCATACTTCCTGAATGCCCGTGTTTGGCTGGGTTACATTGGGACTCAGGTGATTCCAGTTTGACGCTCATGAAGCCGGCTGCGTTAAGCACAAAATTTCATTCCAAGTGCCAATGCAGGTTGAGACAAGCAGGGGGGTGTGCCTCAAAGTCAACATTAAAATAAAACACACCTCTTATTACCAGCAGGGCTGATGTGTTTCACTAGACAAACTGCTGATGGACAGTAACACTTGCAACCACACTTTTCTCTCTCAATATAGATCTGTATTCAGACTCTGGTTAACAACAATATTACTCAGAGCAGAAATGAGCTGGCAAATAGCTGTGGAGTGTGGCTGTAATTAAAATTCTTGCTGACATCATTGTAGTCTAAAACCAAACCCATATTTTTCCACTGCCTCCCTCACCGCTACCTTTCTTCATTCAACAACTACAGCAGCAAATTTAGCAAACACTAAAAATAATCTGATGGTGCTACAGGAAAAAAAAAAAAAAAAAAAAAAAAAAGGCGACACCACCATATGGCTGATGCCAACATCTCCACCTTCCTACGCTTGCCAATATGTCATTCCAGTCTCTGGGGGCCACCGACACAGCCAGTGCTGCTCTGCCTTCTCACTGCCAGGCTTAGGTAGCCTGATATCCCCACAGGATGACGAGACCCAAGCCTGAAATAGAGAGCCACGACACACACAAGTGTTTGCGTGTTTGTATGTGCTCACGGGTCCAGCTAGCGTCCACCCCACAGTTTGTTACTGATCAATCTAGAGAGGCATGTTAGCACACGGGGAGGGTGATGTGTGCCTGGCTGTGTGTGTGTGTGTGTACGTGTTTGGGGGATGGGCAACACCAGCCGAGACACCTGTTGGAACTTATAAACTGACAGGCAGCAAAGTAATTTACTCAAACTCACTCAAAAATACAAGTGCGAACTTTTACAGGTGTTATATCTTTACTAAGGGACAAAAATGTGTCAAATAAAGTCGTTTTTTCAGTACATAACTTTTTCAAGTTAGCATAAGTTAACAAAATGCATAGCTAAAGTTACTTAAAAATGAACACACATGAAAGGGCACACTAAAACCACACACCTGAATAGCTACCGTGTGCCCTAGCTCTAATTAAGCACGTTTTTATCGCCAACAGTTTCCAGCTACAGGGGACAAATCGAAGTTAGCAGCTGTTAGCAAACAAGCTAGCCATGAGCGAAGTACTGTCAACGTTAAAGGGACATATGAAACAAACACCAGCGCAGCACACAAAGTCCATTTGACGCCCAGCCTTGCCAGATAAGGTGACATACCTTCAACAAAACCAGTAAATCATATCGCCCAGGGTGTGAAAGAGCTGGCTAGCAACGAGGACCCGCACCACAGTCGATTCCTGCAACGGTGCTGCTCCTGCTGCTGCTGCCATCTTGTTCAACGACGAGGACACACCGAGCGACTTTTCGCACATTTGAAGCACTAAATAACGCAAATAACTATCTATTACGAGAGCCCGACGTGACCCATGCTTTCCACAGCCGTCTCGGGTTGCGCCGAACGTCACTCTTGTGCCTGCTTAGGACAAGGAATCCGTGTTTCTAAACTTTTGCATGTTAATACGCCTCGTCCCCCACGGAGATAGCTGCTGGCGGGCGGCTAGCTGTTGCTGCTGGTTCGGTAGCTTGTTGCTTCTCCGCATGTGTGGAATGTTGGGGAGGGCAGAGGGAGGGGACAGTAAAATAATAACAGTGCTGTCTCCATGAAACACTGACTGAGCTGCAACGTTTGATTTCTGTTTAGATATGCCAGAATTAAAACTTGTTTTTAACAATCTGTTCATTTCATCATCTTTTGAACTTTATTACAGTACTATGAATTTGTATCCACTCCAAAAAAAGATGCTTTGTTTTTACACGCATGGCTTCATCAGCCCCCATGTTCACCACAAGTCAGTTGATAATGTTTATACTTCTTTTAGCTCATTCTAGCTCACTGTGCTGGCATGATCCCCATGTTTAAATAAAACACTCTCTAGCTGAGCTGTGACAAAGAAAATGGCACAAAGGACAGTCGGTGGCATGTAATAATACACCAACACAGGAGTACTGGTTGCTTCTGGTTCTCTGGTCCTAAATTAAAGTTGCCTTTTGTGTTAGCGGTGATCAGCTGAAGCTTCTGTGTGCTGCTATTTTTGAGTCTTTTTAGGGAATCAAACAGAATCACTCATCGGTAATAACTGGATTGCACACCAAAGTGATAAACACAACACTCAAAGATGTTTAATTGTTGTTTAATTCTTAAATAAAATGTAAATTCAAATGTTTTGTTTTCTTCTCCATCACATCCACAGTTAGTATGCATACAGCTGGGGGAATCAGATCACATGTATATTGATGCAGAATAATTGAAAGCAATAATTGCAAGTGTCATTTTGCACATTACTTCATAATACTTTGCTGAATGTAGCCATCATATTAGGTACACCTGTTCAACTGCAAATATATAAGCCAAATACCATTGCATTGTAGCAACCTGCTTTTCAAGCTGAGCATCTGAATGGCAAAGAAAGGTGATTTATTAAGTGACATGGATGTGGGTGCCAGAGGGGCTGGTCTCAGTATTTCAAAAACTGCTTATCTACTGAGATTTTCCCACACAGCCATCTCTAGGGTTTTTGGAGAACGGTCCAAAAAAGGGAAAATATCCACTAAGCAGGAGTTCTGTGAGCAAAAATACCTTGTTGATGTCAGAGGTCAGAGGAGAATGGCCAGAGTGCTTCAAGCTGATAGGATGGCAACAGGAACTCAAATAACCAAGCCATGCAGAACAGCGTCTCTGAATGCACAACAGTCCAGCCTTGAGACAGATGTGCCACAACAGCAGAAGTCCACACTGGGTGCCACATCTATCAGATAGGAGCAAGAAACAGAGGCTACAATTTGCACAAGCTCAACAAAATTGTAGTTTCATTTTATGCTGTGACGTTCAGATGGTAGGGTCTGGATTTGGCGTAAACAGTATGAAAACAAATGTTTTTGACTAACTTTTAGAATATTTGAATTTAATTCAAATATTACATGAACTCTTTGGGAATGTCAGCCTTTTTCTTTCGTTATTCCTTCCTCTTGAAAGGTTTAAAAGCAACTGTAAAATCTAAAATCATAGTGTATAATTTTAGATATGAAGATTGTTTTTAATACATGGCTGAAAATCCTTTGCAGTCAATGACTGCTTGAAAGTGCACCACCTCCCTTGATATGTTATGCCAGGCCTGCACTTCTGTTAAAACCCTTAAATTAAAGCTGAAAATTTAAAAAAATTATAATTGTCCAATAACGTTCAGAGCTTACTCTATGTAGATTTAGTAGTAATTAAGATTACGGACAAAATGGCAGCCAGGCAGTCATAATATAAGTGAAACAAGTTAGCTATTGGATTAGCCAAAACACACCCCAGTGCAGTTCAGGACAAGACAATGCATGTTAGCGTTACAACAGTGCGAACTTAGTCAGCTCTAAAGCATTCAAAGTGCATGCTCCCATCATGCTGTTGCACTTATTTCTTGGTTTCTTTGTAGGCATGTTCAAAAACATTAAAATAGTGGTCATAATTGCCAACAAAACTTAATTCAAACACACGCTGTTTTGAAGAATAAGTACAAGTCTCCCTCTGGTTATAAATTGCTCTTATGCAAGTATTTGATCGCACGCTTTTTATTGCACAAACGCAACGCCTTGTACTGGTTTTTAAATTTGAGATCTGGCGCCACCTACCGCTATATAAGTGTATTGCATGCAAGCAGCCTAGCGATACACAGAAGAATGCACCAAATCTTATTGGAGTTAATAATGAGAGCTCTATTATAAAATCTTTAAACGTTTTATTTCCCTCACAGTGTTTTTGATGAACGCAATCAAGCTCTTTGATGTGAAGATGGATTCAAAAATAAACACAGACTGCTGTGTGGGATGTAACGCTTTATTGTCATGTTCAACGAACATTCAAAGTGTAGTCAGTGTGATCAGTCAGAGTGTTATTCATTTGGGGAATGGCTGACGTCATTCTGCCTGAAGGAGTGAAACAGTGTTACAACCAGCTGTGTGGTAAGTTGTAAAATATGCACGAGAAAAGCCAAACCCCAACGAGAAGTGCTTGTTAAAATGAAATGTTCCAGCTTCTTAAAAACAATCAAAAAATCAATACGTAAACATCAGTTAAATTAAAATAGTTCGAGTTGGTCAACAACACAAGTCCCTTGGTAAAAATTACAGTACAACATATAATGCAGGTTATTTTCATTTTATCTAATATGCTGGAAACTATCTCACTTACTGCGGGTACAAAAAGTCTGCACACCATTATTTCCAACAGATAAACGGATCCTTTTCTTTTTCTGTGAGCAGGTATAGAAGAGATTCAGATCATCTTTTTGTTTGTTGGTTTTTTAAGTCCAACCTTCATCATTAAAGGAAACTAATTTACTTTATAGTGAAGAATTTGTTTAGCTGGGTTATTGTACATATTTCTGAAGCTACTGCAAGGAGTCCCCTGTCTGTTTAAAAAAAAATCCACTAGTACTCAGAGATGCATGAACTAAATGCTGCAAAAAGATTAAGGTGTATAGTTTTTGTACCCTCTGTATTCTCTTTCAGTTCCAGTGTAAAAGACAGCATGCAGGCATTTGCTGTCTTGCTCATTCTTTCGCTTGTGTGAGCTACACAACTGCTTAGAGTGCCAGTTAAACGGTGCCACGAGCAGTAAGTTAAAAAAACGTAACGTACTGATGCTTTCTAAATACTTTAAGGCTTTTACCCATCACATATCTCACTGAAGGGGTCAGCTTTGTCAACTCATCAAGGAGCTCTCTGCCAGTGTTTTAGAAGAGCTCCACCTCACCTGTCAGGAGCTAACAGGAAGGAGCATTCAGGCAGATTCACTAAAACACTTTCCCCCACCCCCACAAATTCGTTTTAAAAATACTCAGTGACTTGTTTATCCTGAGTAAACAGATTCCTTTTCAAATATACTTAAATGACCCTTTCTAAGTAGAGATTGTGGCTCTTTTTTGATAAATGTAATAAAGCAAACACATCTGTGAAATACCATAACATCTCCTGGCAGCTCCTGACAGGCGGGGGCAGCACTGGAGCTTGTTGGATGTTGGGGGGAATTTCCTAAATTAGGAAAAAGGATTGTGTAAGAACAGGAGACCTGGGGGTTCAATTGTAAAGTCGGCAGTTTAATTTGCTGGTAATGACAGCAGCTAACTTCTTTCAGATCCTATATCTTCCTACTTTGGGACACTTTTATGATACATACGCTGACACTTTATCTTCCTGAATTCTTTCTTTAATTGAATATTGTGCAAACTAAGTCATAAGGACTCTACCACGTATGGTAAAGATGCAGAATACCCCAAAATATTAGTTCTGGGTATTAAACTGTTCCGAATGATACCCTGCCATGCTATAATACTGAATACAGGCTCATCCAAGACAGCTGCTAATAGGTCACAAATATGAGGTTTGACATTTTTCCAAGCTAACAACTTTGTGGATTAATGTAACTGAGATGTGAGTCTATTTTCTAATCGACTTGGTTTAAGGTGCATACTTCTCTGGGCACCTCCCGTGACTGTTTTCTTTAAATCTTAACCGTTACTAGTGAGAGGAAACCGCAAAAAAATCACAGACTGCTCTCCACATTTCTCTTCTCCCTCCCTGCAGAGTTTATGTGTCTGTGCCGGGACTCTCCCCTGGTGCCAGTATTTTCTGCAGGGTCTTTTGATAGAATGGGGAGAAGACCAGCTTGTTGTAGTTGACAAGGCGACTGAAGTGAACAGCAAGCTCTTTTAGCTCCTTGCTGACTGGAGCCAGACCTCCTGGCAGAGGAGGAGGGGTCTTATGTTGGCTGGACTCCAGGGAAGCCAGAAGGTAGTTGTGAACCCGAGATTCTGAGAGGAGAGAAGAGAGTTTAACTGTCGCTGACAAACACCTTCACTGAACTGTGCACCGCTGGTGTTGCCTCTAAGGAAGTAAGAAGTAAGTGCTCTTACCCATCAGCATGCGGACTGTGTTGTCTGGTTGGATGGCGGCGGAGATTTGCCCCTTCAGAGCGCTCTTGCGGTCAGCTGAGAATGGAGAGTAGCCATGCTGGCTTAGACACTGACTCAGCTCAACACACAGTTTCTCCCCAATGGTTGCCAAGACCTCCTGTGCACTAAATGAACTTAGGACAGACCAAAAAAAAAGCTTTAGTTTTATAACAATACAAGTTGTTAAGTTAATAAGCTTCACAACAAAAGCCAAGCTTTATGCATCTTCTATCCATAGTTTTCAGTCATGTAACTAACTCGCTACCCTAGTGTGCAAAACCTTACTCCATTATGATGGCTAACAGTGGACAGTCGGTAGTATTGTGGGACAAAAGTGCTTTTTCCCCCATCTGTCTTGAGCCAAAACTTCTTGGATTTTTTTTCATTGGAGAAAAGCTACAACCTTTAATATATAATAAACTTATTTTACTGATACAATTAACTTTACAAAAAAAAGCTGTATGTAATCAGTACTTCATAGCCATCTATCAAACACTGTCTCAAAAAATTGTAACTGCTTTGGCCTCTTGCTCTCATGTTCACAAATTAAGCCAATTTAGAATAAATGGCGTGGCTGTAGCTCAGGTGGCAGAGCAGGTCAGCCACTAATCAGAAGGTCGGTGGTTCAATCCCAGGCTGTTCCCAAAAAAGTTGTCCAGAAATTAGTGGTCCATCTTTTATATACAATTTGTGGAAACATCACTACTCTTGTCTAAATGAGGCTAAACTAGTCACATCACCACATCTGTGAAACTGATGGAATCTACAGTGTCTCTCTTTATTTTTGCTGAATTCAGATCAGGCACATTGCAGAATATGTCAGCATGGGACCTTTCCAGAGAAAGTTACCTTGAAATTCAAACTAATCCTAAGTCGTTCAATTTACGCATTAATGCAAGTCAAATTAAATCCACTCTGGCTCAGTCATATTTGTCCACCTTTGTTTATTCACATAGAGAATAATTAGTGCTTGAGGAAGTGAACTGAAAGAAATGAAGGCAAATTTGGCCACTGTAGCTTTAAATATAAAAAAAATATATATATCTTTGTGCTTACGGTGTATGCATGTCTGCAAGCAAGACGTTAACAGTGTTTTTGAGGGTCTCCATCAGTCCTGGCAGGCCTGAGATGGCCTCCCCAGTTGTAGTGTAGACAATGAGCAGCACAGAGGAGAGAAGAACCAGCTGTTCAGCCTCCTGCTGCATCTCCTGGAATCGAACCTGATCCATCAACACCGTCTGTAGATAAAAGCAGAGGAGAATTTTAGGATGAAGAGTACAACACAAGAAGTGAAATTTAAACAAGCGCTGAGATACAATGAACCAGGATTTATTGGGTTTACCTCCGGGAAGGGGTCTGAGTCGTGGTCCCACCTGAGCAGGCGAAGATAGGCATGATTATGAACACTGAGGGGGTGGAGTGAAGAATCAGATGCAGCACCACCTGTTGCTGCTGAGTCTTGCAGGCTTTTTACTGTATCCTCAAGCCATTTCTCAGTGAAGTCTAAGGCATCTGAAGGAGAAACGATCATTGTTATTATTCAGTATAATAATAGCAGTACTAGTCAGCGGTATTACATCATTATAGAATATAATACAGGAGTCTATAACCAAGATTTTTTCAGTTTTCTGTATTGTTAAATGTAAAAGGTTCAGACTACACTAGACAGAAGGGCAAACATACAAATATTTTGAGTAGAGCAGAGATGCACAGTGGTATAAGATGAATTATTAAGTCTATGTGTAAACACTGCATCAAATCAAAGCTGTTGCGTGCTGCTGAAATTCACCTGATTTTCAAAAAGTATAACAAAGAAGTGGCATTCACACAGGAGTGACTACACCCCTGTACATCACATGCTTTTTAAAAGCATTCAATCATTGTGTAACTTATAACTGCAGTATTCGTGGGTTGACAGATTGAGTATTTCCCTTTTGTAAAAAATAAAAAATAAATACGTTAATAAAGCAAACAGTCAAATTTGAAGATGTTTGGTTACAGAAAAATGCAATTTTGTATCCTTTCTGATCTTTGGATATCTCACAAACAGCAATGAGCAATTAGAAAACAATGGACGCCACAAACTGCATATATAAAACACGCATATAGCTGTCACAATGTTGGCTTGTGAAGTCAGATTGCAAAGCCTCAAGCGTTTGTTCAGGTTTTGGCATCCAGATGTCAAGACCCCCGCTGCCTGATTCTGATGAGGAGCATAATTAATAAAATAAAGATTATGTTGTATTTGATATGACTGGAACCTGGATGTTGAGCTGATACAGTCCTGAGTCACAGAGCAAGAAAACTGAGGGCCATACTCCAACAGAAATCCACATAACTAGTCTTTTTGAGTCACCCTTTGCTGGCCAATAAAAAGAATACAACCTCAGTGGAAAGTCTGACTTTGCTTCACTTTTCACATCTGGAAGCTACATCCATGTTTTATACAGTCTGTAGTACATCTTATTAGAGCTGCAGCTCCTACAGTCATGTTCTGAATGACAAATGGGCAACTGTTTAAGTCTTGCTACAGAGGTAATCAGTGGGTATCACAGTACTCAAGATGGTGCAAAGGACATTGCACAATGTTAACGTCTACAAATCTACCAGCTAATGAGAGATATGTTTTGGGGTTCTGTATTTCATATTGCAGGTGATTAGTCTGAATACAGTAGAATTAGACACTGCGGGTTTTGTGCTATTTAAATAATCATATGTAATGTTTAAAGCTAATAATGCTCATAACAGTAAATATGAAAGTTGTATCCCTTACTTGGTTGTTTCTCCAAAAACTCCTGGAACTTGTTCCTCTCATATTCAACAGACTGTTGCATCAGATGTGGTCTGATGCTGCTCAGGGCAAAGTTAGCCATGTCCACCTTCATCAGGTCCAGCACTGAAAATATGGCCCTAAAACATGACAGATGGAAAAAATGGGCAAACTCTAAGCACTGATGATGAAATATACACATTTCATGACAAGCCAAACTTTTAATTCAGTCTTGGTAAGTCTGGATCTGTACTAAGAAGTTGTTAATAGCGCTTTGAGCTATAATCAAAGAACAGTCGCTCTTATACAAGCTGAGAGCTGCATGGTCTGATGGGAATGAAATTACACAATCTAAAAATAAACCACAGCCTGGAACATGCAGAGCTAATGATGACCTGTCTTCCATGGCTTACTTGAGCAGAGGCACAACTTCAGTGATCTGCTTCAGCTTCTGGATGTCCTCGTCTCTGCTGGGGGCGCAAAGTGAGCCCATCATCCACACAATGAACTGGGACAGACGACCGATGTCAAGAGCTCCATTTTCAGCTTGCTGCTGGATCAGGGGCAAATCCAAAACCTCCTCAATCTGAGAGCGCAGACGACCGTGGCCTGGTAGCAAGAAAGACAGCAGTGTCTAAAAGAGGGGAGACGAGAGGTTAAAAGAGGTTGGTTAAATCTAGAGAAGGATGATTGAAGAATACGAATGAATGCAGGCTTCAGCATCTCACCTCTTTGATCTCAGCCAGAAGTTTGATGGCGTGTTCATATGACGGTGGATCCTCCTTCAGCTGGGCTTCCAAACAATCCCAGAATGCTTTGTGCATGATCTCCTTCACTCTGCGCTCCAAACTGTTCCAGAACAACACGCATGCTTTTATATCTGCAGCAAGAAAGAACTCACACTGAGGAAAAGATCCAGTCCTCACCTTCCTTCAGGAAGCTCCGCGGGTTTGATTTGAAAAGCCTGGTTCACCATTATTTCATGAGCCAAAGCCATGTTGGTGACTCCTTTAGCTGTCTCCATCAGTTCCTCCACAGAGACAAACCTGGGTGGGCTGGCTAGAAAGAGAAAATGTATATATTTGTACACAATTACACGTCATTCTTTCAAAAGATAAAGTTTCCTTCATCTGGAGAACACACTGGATATAAACCCATTTACTGAGCGCATTATCTCTCACTTCCAAATGGATTTAGTGTGAATGTTTTACAAGCAGGCAACACTAAGTGCAATAAGCGTTGATCTCCTCAATTCATCAGTCAGAGTCTAAACAAAGCTCTCTGTTCAGCAGCACACCTGCCTTTAAGCAAAGCCTCTGTTGTTGTGGCTCACGGCCATGAGCAAAAACAAAAAGTCACAATGTTCCACTCTCATGAAGTCATCATCTGCACAAATCTAAATCTGGGAATAAACACATGAGAACATTTTCTACATCAGAACTGACAAAGTTAATCTTTTTCCGTCTTATACAAGTCCAAGCTGTTTTTAAGTGGACAACACTGTGTCACATATTTAGTAGTACTCATGTGGATATATGGCTTTGGAGGAGTATTTTGTTTTGAGGTTTTTTTTACATTTTCGAGGGCTAGCATCCTCCACAGCTGGAGCTAGAATTGATGTTTGGACTTTCCAGACCCCTTTGCAAGGTTTTTAATGTACACCGTGTCACAGTTTACTGTGTTCAGCACACAAACCAAATGATATTACCTGCCAAGCATCTTAGAAAACATGGCATTTTAATACAGAACGCACAACAACGAGGCAAAGTAGTCACTGGCAGTGACTGCAAGAGCCAAGTTGGTCAAAACAAGCAAGCAACACAGACAAGAAGATTTTATCTGCCAACGCTTGAAGGCATGTGCCTGTGAACTGAAGCATTCATGGTCTGACTCCTGTGGTCAAAAACAGGGCAAAGATCACATGTTTGAACAGAAGAACTGAGCTGTTCTCACAGCATGCAAGAAGAAGGGGTCCGAGCCCAACTCCAGCCAGACTGCTAAACCATCTGTGCTGCCTCTTTCAGGACATATTCTCACATGTATGTAGAAGGTCTCACAGCCAACATGTTTATGGATGACCTACCCTCAGAAACACAGGCCTGCAGGGGAAGCAAAGGCCTGAAATGACAGTGAGCAGCAGGAACCAGTAAATCTTTTTTGAAAACGTACTTTTAGGTAGAGGTGGGCGGATCGATCCAAATATCAATAGTATCGACACCAACGCTGGTATCGGTATCAGAGCAATACTAGAGTGACAGGGTCGATAAATGTATGTATATATACTTTTTTAATGAAAGAATACACCTCAAGCATGCACTATGAACAATGTCTGAACCTCTGTGTGTTGATTGTTACATCTATTTATAGCCTATATAGCACATTCAACCAACAGAAGCTGACCCAAAGTGCTTTACGGGTGGGCACATTTATATTCCGGGTTTCAAAGTACATGAAAAGCTGAATAGTGTTTTTTGTTGTAATTACTAATTATTGCAGTACGTAATCACAATCACAGTAAATCACAGTGATTTAGTGGTCAACAAATGTGTTCAAAATGAGTAAATTAATGATGATACATCTCATAAATCACGACACACTGCTCGTCCCTAAATAAGGTGCCTTTACAGGTTTAAAAGTATCGGCATTGGTATCAGCATTTACTTGGTATCAGATGGATACCAAGATATGCAGTATGACACAGCACTACTTTCAAGGATGTGCTATTGTTCAGTTTTCATTTCAGTCACATGACAGGCTGTGACACATTTAATCCAGATCACATTCATGTGTTTAGCCAGTTTATTCAGTTGAATTAAAACAAAGTTTCACAGAAACTAACCAGGAAGTCTAACAAATCTGATGCTTTTACAAAGTCTCTGTTATACGATCATGATCTCATTAGTTAATGAGCAAGCCTGCAGACAGTACTGAACAGTTAAGATAAGCCTGATCACCTTGTGGAGTGTTGCCTCTGTGAGGACTCGGAGTGTTCGCCCGGACCCTCTTCCTAACCGTCTCCCCAGAAGCCCCCTGCCTCTGCTCCTCCTTCGACTCCTTGTCTCCTCCATCCTCCATGTGGTCTGCCTCCTTTGGCATTCTGGAGTCTGCAGGAAAACAGGTGACATGGAGATTTGAATGTGCAGGGATTTGAAATCTGAGAGTCTGCTTTTAAGAGCCCAATCACTATGATACAGCCAGGTCTTTGTAGAAGGGTGTATAGCAGGGCTACACCAGGAAGCAGTGGCTGTCACGTGAAAGGACCTCACTTAAGAGCACAAAGAAAAAGAGATGTGCAGATTTGTTTCTGTGGTGCTCAAATGATGACATCATCTGGACTGGTAGAGGATGAGAGAGGGGAGGGGGGGATCCGTGTGGCAGTGCGATGCTAAGACTGAGGAGGTGAAGTAAACAGAACAAAGCCTCATGGGTACTGTGGCTGTCCTCGCAGGCTTCGGTAACGGTACTAACCTTGTCCTCGGCAGCCCCGGGGGGAAGAGACGCGTCTGATGTGGAGCTCAACTTATCTAACGTTAGCTTTATAGTCAGCGTGAACGCCGCTTTCTGTTTAACAATAACAACACAACAACAAAGCTTTATGACACCGCTACTCCTTCATAACCCAGACACACGTTTATTCACAACTTCACCGCCGCCAGGCACCGCGCTCAGGAGAAGAAAGGCTTTGGTTTATCCTCGGAAACTCCAGCTTTTTTATTTACGTCGCAGCCCTCCTCTGACGGGTTGCCGCTAATCAAGAGACGCTTCCTGGATTGGGTGGGGCTAGCGTGACGTAACAGCCGAGCCCCCCCTCCCAAACGCACACACACACGGACACAGCGGCAGAAACGTTACATTTATTAGGGCCCGAGCACTGAGAGTGATGGGTGACATCTGCAACTCAAATTTCTCTAGGAAAGCTTTAAGGAGTTGGTCTTTGGTTACAGTGAAAAGTGTGAGTTTTTGTTAAGGGTGTGACCCCAGCAGTATTGATGAAGAAAAAAATTAGTATAAGTCAAAGAAATCCAGTCTGATCAGTACCAGAATTTTCAGGCGTGATGACAGACCTGCCCTGAACAGATTGATATGCCCATTGTCAGGAATATGCAGAGCGCCACCTAGTGGGAACAGGAAATGTCATGTCTTTCACTTTGATATACTGATTATCACAGGTTCATCAGGTCCACCTCAAAAGCGGTGAATATTAACTTCAGTCCCTCATGATGCTTCAGTGAGAAAATTAGGAGTTGGCCCACTCCTCTAATGTCATGAAGGCTTTCTTGTTATGTGATCATTTTCATGGAATATTGCAAAATGGCTCAACAGCGCCCCCTACAACATTTAAAAACATCAGCCTCTGCTCTGTGTTTCATCTATGATTTTGAAACCTGGTAAGCTTATGTAAGCTATCAAGATGTACAAAAATGTCTCTTGGAGCAATATCCCAAATCCAACAGGAAGTCAGCCATTTCAAAATTAAAGTGTCATTTTGGCGACACCTTCCCTTCTTTTCAGACCTCGTACAGGGATTTCATTAGATTGACTCGATCTCCAGTGCAGGGGATCTAAAGACCTTAATGATGTTAAATTGCGAAGCTTTTTACGTTCAGGGAAACGGGGTGGTCATGGCGGCACGTGGAGTTTCAATCACTCGCCAAAAAGCATTAATCTGCTGTCACTCAGAAACCAAGTTCAGTCTCTCCCAAACTTCGTATGTATGAGTCGAGAGTCAAGCTCGGAAATATTTGATATGCCATTTGTCAGTAATAGTTAGAGCGCCACCTAGTGGGACGACTATAATCATCATTGAATGAGATGAAATTTTAGCTGGTGGTTCTACGCATGAATTCCATCCATGTGACATAAGATCGGACATGCTGGGTGTAGGTGTTGGGCGTGTCTCGATGCCCTGGGGTGCGAGGACCCTCAAAACGCTGCTCGCAGCTTTAATTTGATTGTAATTGTCTAGCTGCTCAGATGTGAAGAAGAAGAAGAGTTTCCTTCTCAGACATTTCCAAATAGATTTGATTTCAAAAGAACAAAAGTACATTTTACATGAATTTCTTCTTTGATAGACAATAACTGGCCTTCCTATACATTCCTATATATGGATGGTAGAAATACACAAGAATGTTACAAAATATCAGCTAAAGGAAGTGATAAGGTACAAATATTTTGTTACTGTACTTAAGAGGAATTTACAGGTATCTGTACTTTACTTAAGTATTTTTTTTCAACCATCTTTTTTACTTTTACTCCCTACATTTTTAAACAAATAGCTGAACTTTTTACTTAAAATTTCAGAACAGGCTCGCTACTTTAGGTTCAAAGGTCAAACTGGTTTGAGCCTAAATGGGGGTGGGGGGGTTGTCTCACACAAAGGGATGAAAGAGCAAAAACATAAATTATGCATCATTTATAACGCTATATAAGACCTATGTTTTACTTTCTTACTTTGAATACATTTCAGAGCTTGTACTTTTTCACTTGAGTAAAGAAGTTGAATCAGTAACTTTCACTGGAGTATTTTTTAACACAAGTATCGGTATTTCTATCCAAGTAAAGAATGTATGTACTTTTGCCACATTTTCAAAAGATACACTTCTCACCTCATTGTTTGAAACACCTGTTCAGCTGATATATTTAACTAGCCAGCACCATGGCAGCAACTTAATGCTTTTAAGTATGCAGACACAGGGAGGAGATGCTGCTAAAGTTCAAACTGAGCATCAGAGGAAGAATGGTGATTTAAGTGACTTTGAATGTGACATGGTTGTAAGAGCCAAAAGGACTGGTCTGGGTATTTGATAAACTGTTGATCTATTTAAATGTTTCCCCACATTACCATCCATTCTATCTAATATTATATCCAATTTGCTGTACAATGAGGTTGAATGCCTTTTGGAAAACAAAAACATACATGCTGATTGATATCAGACGTGTTACGTGTAACAGATTTACAGAAAGTGAACATTGTTTTTGAGCAGGTTATTTTAATGCAAACTCACTCCATTGTTATGAAAGTTTGGAACCACCCCCTCAGGTTTTCAGAACTGAGGAGTGTGAATGAGTGGTTTCGTTTTATTTTATTTTATTTATTTATTTTTTAAACTCTATTAATGTTAAAGATTAAAAAAACAAACAAAAAAAAAAAAAAAAAACCCCTCTTATATAATGCTTAGAGTAGAAGTTCCCAACGTGGCCACCTCAGGCTCTCTTCCAGAAAACAGTTCATTGGCAGAATATACTTGCAAAGAGCTGAATGTTTCACATTTTACAGAGATGCATTTGAGATTTTGTAAACAATTGACATTTTATTCAATAGTAAATACACATACATGCTTTAGTATTCTTCAATATTTATACATTTGATATACAGACACAAACTTACTGTCAGTCAAAAATGCATCTGTGGAGATGGTTCACTTTTGTATAACAAGCAAGTAAAAAGGCAAAAAACACTTTAAAGAAAACAGCAGAGACAAATCTGCACAGATCTACAGCACACTGAAGGCAGAGTCACCAAAGTACTGGTTAAATATTTCTGGGTGGGAAAGGTGAAACTGTCTAAGAAGACGCTTTTTCTCCTTGGCTGAGATCTTGGTATCCAGGTGGATGTTGTTTAAGAGGACCCACAGCGCTTGGTTGGTGGTGGTTTTTGTAGAGCTTTGTAAAGTGTTCCTGTCAACCTGCTGACAGAATGTAGAACCTGAAGAAGAGAGAAAAAAAAAAACGTTAAAGGAAATGAACATTGCATAATTGCCAATTTAATGTAACTACAGACCTCCAGTCTCAGCTGGGAATAAAGTGATCTGGAGATTCTGCCACCACTAGGGGGCAGTGAAACATCAATAACCTACACATGATGTAGACCAATTTATGAATCACAACGGACGAGGAGAACAACAATAAAGAGGAAAATTTAATTAAAATTGATTTGAATAGAAATGTCTGGATATTATTTAGTTTTTTCTGCAGATTATAGTCTCCACCAGGGAGCATCTGCTCTTTAGCTGCATGACCTCTTAGCTGTTCTGGCCAGTTAGTCTATGGCAGATCCAACAGTGCTCATTTTTCTTAGAAGAGAGCCTCACTCTGTGGAGATGAGGGAAATCTGCTGTTGCAGATATTCAGGATGCCACGCCAAGAAAATTACTGCATGTTGAAGAAACTGTTTCACTCCATCAGTAATTAAAGATTTTTGGAAAGACTGTCATAGTAATACACAGTCATAGTGAGAGAATTTTAAGAATTTAGAGCATTGAAAGATCGTGCGACCTGTTTGAGTTAAAGAAAGACTTCATGTTAATGTTAAAAGATAAAAGTATTTTACTGAATTACAGATACCATTCCTTTTGTGTTTTGCAGTGAGACGGAATTGTGCGATCTGTTCTGGAGTTTCTCCATCTTAAAAGGAAACTGATGTTTTGTGTCATTTACCAAAAGTAATCAAAAGCCATTTACCCGTCACATCCGGCTGTTTCTCCTGTACGAGGCAAGCCAGCTTGTCACTCACTACTTTGTGCAGAGCCCCAGGTATCTGGAGCAGAGAAAAAAAATAAAATAAAAAAAATTTACAGAACAAAGCTGTGCATAATCCATGAACACCCCCCCCCCCAAAACAAACAAACAAACAAAAAAAAAAACCCAAACCACAGTTGGAAGAACAAGAACTGTGTAGCTTTACATTTGTATTTAACCCATTCATATTTTCCCCACATTGTCTTCCTTTGTAATATCTACTGCTTCACAGCACCCCAAGCGAACCTTCGAGACACATTCCCATTTACATCAGTGTCTGCTGTGTGGCCACTTGTGTACAGCTTTTTTATAATTGCCATCTCTTCTACTACAAGTCAAAAGGGCCCCATGCAAACACATTTTAAGTTGTTGGACAAGCCGCAGATTTACTTAGCAGAGGTTACCAAAGAGAATATTCTAGATAAAGTAACTGATTACATTAAGGATGGCCAACTACAGTAGGTCATCCTTAGCGGTGGTTTGAGTGACCGGATCACAATGGGTTTAGTTCGTATGTACAAACATTTCTTGCACAAATCTTTGATCATTTTTTCTCCCCGCTTTCTTGCTGCACTGGGGCAAGAAATCAGGCAAAAAAATTCATCATCACTTTCTCACACAGACCAAAAGCATTCTATTACCTTGAAGATTTCTTTAACATTGCTTAGCATAAAGACCAATATAAGATCTTCTTTCTCTTTGGAGAGAGCCTTGCTGTGTAGGATCGCCCTGGAGAAAGACCTCTTCACTGCCAGCCTGTTCTCAATCTACAGATGACAGAGCACATTCTTTGATGTCAGACCCCCCCCCCAAAAAAAAAAATAAAAAAAATAAAAACACCACTTGCTCTCACCTCCTTGTCCACTTTAATCCCATGTGGGTCAGCTGCCAGAGACACGAAGATAAGCAGCCTACGGAGCTCATCTCTGCAGCTGTGCGGCAGCAGCTTCAGACACAGTTGCAGAGCCTCGAGAGCCTTATCCAATTTAGCATTTACTGAAAAGGTGAGAGAATGAAAGAGAATGTGCTGCAAGTGGTGAGGTTATTAAAAATCTTTGGAGGAGAAGAGAGCATGGTTGGAGACGCGGTAAAAATCTCACCGTCACGTCTGAACCAGTGTTCTTACCGAGCAGCTCTGTGATGGCTGTGTAGACGTCAGTCATGTGCTGCGGCAGAAGTGGAAGCCTGTTTGTGATGCTGTAGTGTTTGACCAGAGTCCCATATAGAAGCAGCTTACACTGGGCCAAGCCACTTGGGGAGAGATGTGTGTGCTCTGCACTGTTGTCACCTGAGTATTTTGAAGCTATTGTTAAACATGCCATCATTTGCAACATAAGCTATACATGTCTCTCACCATAGCTCACCAGTGGCGTTTACATGCTTTACCCGATTCTGATACTCATCATACCACTTGCCTCTTTCTTGGACGCTGAGACCAGCTGGTTCTGGGTCACAGCTCTCATTATCTTGAGGGAAACAATGAGGCAGCTCCCTGCTGAGCTCCACTACCGGCTGGTCAGGCAGGAAGTCCAAACAGTCCAAAGCTGCACAGAGCCACTCATCTTCCCTGAAAAATGAGGAGGAAACAGTGCAAGTGAGATCAACAAAAGATCAAATTTATAAAAAAAAAAAAATAAAGATTTTTAAAAATGCAAACTTACTGAGAGTCTCGGAAGGCCTTGAGGATCTGTCGGTCCAGGTGGTTGCTGCTGTAGATCAGATCTGGGTTATTGTGTGCCAGGTTGGCTGGAGATGGAGAGGATGGGCTCTGCCTGCACTGAAGCACGCCTTCCAGCACAGGGAGCTCCACCAGGTTTAACAGCCTGAGCAGGGTCTGCTCCTGCCACACCTCATCCACCACTGCAGGAAAGAGCCAGAGGAACCAAGTTCTAATTGAGTTGCAGCCTGTGCAGGTGTATTGCTGCCTTTTGTCCCGCTGAATGCAGTCTATGATAGGATCCATGCTGTTAAACTACATGTGTAATGTTATTTGGCATCAAACATTGCCTGATAGATGCATATATTGCTCAAAAGCTGAATAGATCATTCAGCATTAATGTCAAATTAACAGATGTGCAAGTCACTCAAACCATGTGAATGAATGTACTCCGATTATCCTCAGAGATGCCAGATTGTGGCTGATCCAGTACCATCTGCTACATGTCTCTTTGAATGCAATTTGCTTGATGATCACAGCTATGTAGTACAGATTTCCTGCTTGTCCTTTGTATACCACAGCATTATGTATTGCAGAAACATTTGCTTTAGTTTAGTTGTTCAGGATTGCTTTAGTGATGCATACGAAAGAAAGATTTGTGCTCACATGATTGTGGTAAACCCGTGGCTGTCTGTACCCTGCACGGACTCAGACTGTTCATCGGCAGCTCCAATGATTGGCTGCTAGTGGCGGGAGCATCTAGCTGGCTGGAAGTATGAGTGAAGAGGACTGGGGTGGACATCTCAACAAGCGATGCAGGGGGACAGGTCTGCTCTTCCTGCCTGAAATGCAAGAGACACGGATTTCAGGCACAGTAAATTCAGACCTCGATGGATCTACGCTACAAAAGAATTCAGCCAGTCCCAAAGGTAAAAGCAAGGTGTACCTAATAATATGGACAGTGAGAGTATACAGTAATATTTATTATTCAATTCATAAAATATTCATACATGAGATACATTTTGACTTGATGCTACCTTTGGTTAGATGTTTTATATGCAGTGTGCCTGTAATACAGATAAATAAATATTTTAGAGGTGATACCTGTCTGAAGGAGCGCAGGTGAAGAACTTTTGGATCCCATTCACAAGCACACCTTTTTCCAACTCATCTACTGAAGGAGTAGATGTGTCTACAAACCTGCATGTTTATATGAAATGTTTAGGGAATGCCATCACAGGTAGAAATTTTTTTTTTTTTAAAACAGTTCGTTTCATGTATCCAACCTGTAAAGAGCGCTCTTGCTGTCATGAAACGTATCCTGTTTCTTGTCTTTTCCCAGCACTTTGGTTCCCACCGCCTCAAACACGCCGCACTCCAACAGCGCCTGGCACACACACACCACTTTGTCCCGAGACACGACGGCACCTTCAATTTAATCAAATAGAAGGGCCGAATATCATAAATAAAATGATCTCTAGAAGGTGAAGCTATGGGAATAAAACAGCATCTACAAACCAACACACACCCTCAAAGCCCTTCGCTTTAACAATGTATTCTGCCAGTACATCCACACCCTCTGAGCCAAGGAAACAGTCACTGTGGGATTTCAAGAGGACTCGTCTGCGCTTCACGGTCACAGTAGACTTCAGGTGGGAGATAAGGCTGCTCCACATGGTGCAAGACTGGACTGGCTTGGAGGCCACACAAGGAGCTTTAAAAAAAAAAAAAAAAAAAAAAGGCACATTCAGAACAAACTCTTAACATATTTTACAGGCAATTTGTGCAGGGCACGATTAGATATATGCAAAAGGACAGAAGAGACCTCTTAAACACCTTTATAGGAATATATATCTCTAAGAGAATGAGGGAAAGGAGCAATTCCACCTTGTAGTGCAGTTTGCTCTCAGCACTGGTACGGAGTCAGAGGGAATACCGAGAGTGTAGCCTGATGTGTTTCACCGAATCATGGCTGCACCAGGACATTCCCGATGAGAATGCTTCCGTGGAAGGCTTCCACACCGTTCGGGCGGACAGGGACAGCATCGCTAGGAGGTGGGCTTGCTGTTTTAGTTAACAACCGGTGGTGTAACCCTGCCAACATAACAATCAAAGAAAGGATTTGTTGCCCGGACACTGAACTGTGTGCTGTTGGACTCAGGCCGTATTATTTACCCAGGGAATTCTCTCACGTCATCTTGGTGGCTGTTTATGTACCCCCCTCTGCTAACCCCACAGCTGCATGTGACACTATCCACTCTGCCATAGCTCGGCTACAGACTCAGCACCCGAGTGCCTTTATTGTGATCTCGGGTGACTTCAACCATGTATCACTGGACAATACACTACCAACATTCAAACAATATGTGGACTGTCCCACCAGGGGAGAGAAAACTTTAGACTTACTGTATGCTAACGTCAAGGATGCATACAGCTCCTCCTCCCTCCCCCCACTTGGTAGGTCAGATCATAACCTGATTCACCTCACCCCCCGCTATGTGCCAATTGTGAGGAGGGAACCTGTGACCACCAGGACTGTCAGGAGGTGGTCAGAGGAGGCCTTAGCAGAACTACAGGGCTGTTTCGAGGTGACCGACTGGGAAACACTCTGTGAGCCTCACGCCGAGGACATCAATGGGCTTACTGAGTGTATCACAGGCTACATAACTTTCTGCACCGACTCCATTGTTCCAGCTCAGACTGTTCATTGTTACCCAAATAACAAGCCGTGGGTGACTAAGGACATCAAAGCCCTCCTCAACAACAAGAAGAGGGCTTTCAGAGGGGGCAACAAAGAGGAGGTGAGGAAGATCCAGGTGTTACTAAAGGACAAGAGGCTAAGGACAATTACAGGAGGAAGCTGGAGTGGAAACTCCAGCAGAACAGCATGAGAGAGGTGTGGAGGGGCATGAAGACCATCACTGGATTCAGGCCAACCAACAGCAGGGGAGCTGAGGGAGGTGAGAATAGAGCCAATGAGTTGAATCTGTTTTTCAATAGATTCGACACCACAGTGTCTGCTCCCACCCCCAAAACCTCACCTGTAGTCAGCCTGGAATCCAGAGCCACACCACTGTGCCAGCCTCTCTCTTCACATGTTGCCTCCTGTGAGATTCCTGACACCCCTCCCCCACCCATCACCTTCACTCAATACCAGGTTGAGATGCAAATGAGGAGACTTCACTCAGGCAAGTCTGCTGGACCAGACGGAGTGAGTCCCCTCGCCCTCAAGACCTGTGCCCCCCAGCTGTGTGGAGTCTTTCATAAACTGTTTATGCTGAGTCTGAGTCTGCAGAGGGTCCCGGTGATGTGGAAGACATCATGCCTCGTCCCTGTACCAAAGACGCCTCGTCCCAGTGGCCCCCAGGATTACAGGCCCGTGGCACTGACCTCCCACATCATGAAGACCCTGGAAAGGCTCATCCTGGACCAGCTGCGACCCATAGTAAGACCACACCTGGATCCCCTTCAGTTCGCTTATCAGCCTCGTCTCGGAACTGAGGACGCCATCATCTACCTGCTCAATCGTGTCTACATCCATCTGGACCAGCCGGCGAGCACTGTGAGGGTCATGTTTTTTGACTTTTCCAGTGCTTTCAACACCATCAGGCCGACCCTCCTGGGTGATAAGTTAGCAGCGATGCAGGTGGATGCTTCTCTGGTGTCCTGGATTGTTGATTACCTGACAGGAAGACCACAATATGTACGTCTCCCACAGTGTGTGTCTGACAAGGTGATCAGCAACACAGGGGACTGTCCTCTCCCCCTTCCTCTTCACCCTCTACACCACAGACTTCAGCCACTGCACAGAGACCTGCCATCTTCAGAAGTTTTCTGATGACTCTGCGGTGGTTGGATGCATCAGCAGGGATGATGAGACAGAGTACCGGGCTGTGGTCGACTCCTTTGTCACGTGGTGTGAGCAGAATCATCTGCAGCTCAACGTGGCAAAGACCAAGGAACTGATCGTGGACTTCAGGAAGACCAGGAAACACTTGACCTCTGTTTCAATTCAGGGGGTCAGTGTTGACATTGTGGAGGACTATAAATACCTTGGAGTACACATTGACAATAAACTGGACTGGGCTAAAAACACCACAGCACTTTACAGGAAGGGCCAGAGTCGTCTCTATTTTTTGAGGCGACTGAGGTCCTTCAACATCTGCCAGAAAATGCTGAGGATTTTCTATGAGTCTGTTGTGGCCAGTGCGATCCTCTATGCTGTTGCATGCTGGGGGAGCAGGCTGAGGGTCGCAGATGCCAACAGACTTAATAAACTAATCCGTAAGGCCAGCAATGTTGTGGGGATGGAGCTGGACTCCCTCAAGGTGGTGTCGGAGAGGCGGATGCTGTCCAAGATAAAGACAATGTTGGATAACACCTCCCACCCACTCCGTGACATGCTGGTCAGTCACAGGAGCAGGTTCAGTGAGAGACTGAGATTACCGAAAAGCACCACTGAACGACACAGGAAATCATTCCTGCCTGTGGCCATCTCCCTGTACAACGCATCCACTTAACACACTGGTTACTGCTACAACTACACATGTTTCTTTTCCAACTATTTATTTATGAGTGACTTATGTATGTATGTATGTATATATTGTACTATTCTTAGTGTATTGTCTGTCTTGTCTTAATGTTGGTTTATAATGGAGCACTGTAACAAAAAATAATTTCCCCCAGGGATCAATAAAGTATTCTGATTCTGATTCTGATTACTGATGAGTCAAGACAGTTGTTAGGCTGCTGATGTAAATTGATTCATTAGTGTATATTTGACAAAGAATCTGAATTGACATGTCTCACTTTTTATATGGCACGAATCAATGTGTTTTTTTATCAGGTGGCAATATGTCCTAGTGCAGACAGAGGGGAAGAGCCAGGGCCAAAGGTGAGGCACATCAAGCACAGAATAATAATTTTAATCTGAGGATAAAACGCAGGTATTGAGGCTGAAAGAAGCTTCAGTGCTCTCAGAAGACTAAAAAGATGGCTAAGGTTAACAATGACTCAAATGAGATTAAACAATGCTGCTGCATGTCCACCAGGAGAGACTGGACAGTATAGATGTAAAACAAACATGCCAGCAGTTTATCTCAGTTAACGAGAGGAGCAGGCACGTGTTTGGCTCCTTCACATAGTGGACATTGAGTTGTGTGGGACACCAGTAGTCCATGTCTGTTGCTGTAACAGTAGTTCATGTTTAGAATAGAAAATCTCAGCTCACTGATTTGATCGGGGCAATAGTGCCTAATCTGTTGCATAATTTTGCTGAGAGATCTTTTACTTTGTGGTAATCTTAGAGGAGTAGTTTTATGGCCTAAAATACTTAGTCATTTGTTTAATAGTAATTTAACATTATAAAATTCACATATAAAACTATGAATCATCCGTCCCCACCAATGCCAAAACCAAATCTACGCCCTTGGAAAGGAGAGAAATCAAGGGTTGAGGAGGAAGGTTAGACTAAGCACAATAACGGAAACCTTAAAATGACCACTGCCAAATTCTTTGCCACAGCTGTTTGTAAGTGTAGCTTTGCAACGCTTGCATAACATGAGAAAAAAACAATCAGATCTCAGTTCAGGCCTCCGCCAGGTGCAAACAACTCACCTTGATTACGCACACACAATTTCTCCGCAAGGTTCAGCGCCGCGGCTCTTTCTTTTATTGAAGCCATGCTTCTGACGGATTACAAACGTTGAGAATGGGCGGGTATAAAAGCAGGAGGAAGCAATCAATGAAAGCGCCTCCAATCAAACAAGCGCCCTCTCTGGCGTTTGTGTGCAGCTCTGTAATAAAACCGCTAGAGGGCGCTAGTAGCTCAGTCACACAGAGACCTCTGGCTATGGAGGTCTTCAACTATGTGAACTTTGTGTTTTACTGACTTGCTTTCATAGATTCAACTAATGAATAATGGGAACAGATCTTCTGATCCTCTGCGGAGTCATTAGCCATAGCTTTATCAACACTTTATTAAAAAATAATTTATATAAAAGCACTAAATGATGGAGTGATCATTTATTTTAAATATCAAATTAATTTAAATATTTAAACAAATGTTATGCATTTTTTTCTTCTCCGTTTGAGTGCCTGCAGGTGGTGTAAGTAAATCTTGACCATCTGCCTGTGTCACATTACTATTGTGCAAAAATAGGACATCTCTATTAGAACTCTATTCTATTAATTTATGCATACATGCGTTTTATTTGTGCATTATATATTTTTATAGAAAACTACTGTCATATTAAAATTTGTATTTATATATTTTAAAGTTTTTGGACATTTCACATTTTTGAGAATCTTCTCAGCATCTGTCCAGTGCGCTTCCTGTAGTTCGCCATCTTGCTTGCTGTGCTAATTGCTAAAGGTAAGCTACAACAACAAGCAAACATTTTATTTGAAGTACTTACTTATGGCAGTGCCTAATTTATTTCTCTGTTAAATTAGTGTACAAATACGTATTTCAGCATTAATATGGAAATGTATGTTTAAACAGCAGAGTCATGTTAGCTACAACTAGGTGGCTTTAGCTTTAGCAATCATTTTTGCTAGGCTAAACAGTTTGTGCTTATTCTGTTAGCATGGGAGTTTGATAACACTGGAAATACCTTTAGAACAACAGTACAGTCACAGTAAAAACTAATGCTCTGCATTTATTGTGTTGTTTATCAACATATCTGGGCCTTAGTGTTTTGTTAATACCCAGATTATTAGTTATCATCAGGATAATGATAACTGATTTTGGTACAGTTGAACCTAGAGCAACATTAGTTATCATAATCCAGGAACACCACCAATATGGGCACATCAGATACACCTGATATTGACGAGTCTTACACTGTCAGCTTTCTTCTCTGGCTTCAAACAGACTAAACTTTATTATTATAGTAGCTCTCTTCTAGTCTTACTGATTAAAGTGCCAAAAGTGCTTATCACATTCATACAGTACCTTTACTTACACATAACCAGATTTGTGTATCCTGATTGCCAGTATTAGGGTAACTGGATCCAGAAAACAGAAAGTTATCCTGGGTTCTCTGAACTTTCGTAGTGCAGGGCCAAGGTCTTAAAATTAGATCAATACAAACTCAGATGAACTACAGAACAATAACACATTTTTGAGTGCCATTATTGATTTAACAAAATTAAGCCAAAATGCGCAAGTGGTGTCTAAAAATTTAAGTACACCCTTACTGCCAATCATATGTACTTTATTAATTGATCATCAACAACTGATGATCAATTAACATCTGGAGTATTCAGGTGTTGACCCAAGGAAGAAAGACATTAGCAATGATCTTAGAGAAGCAATTATATCTTCCCACCAGTGTAGGAAGGGTTATCGAGCCATTTTTAAATATTTTAATAATCCTTTTTTCTACAGTGATAAAGTGTAAAACATTCAGGACAGTTGAAATCTTCTTAGGAGTGGATGTCCTAGCAAATTCACCCCAAGATCAGATCAATGTTCAGAGAAACTGCATAAAACGTTAGAGCTTCATATCAGACCCTACAGGCCGACCTTGGCATGCTAAGTGTTAAAGTTCATGACAGTGCAATTAGAAAAAGACTGAACAACTATGGCTTTGTCTGTTGGACAATGTGCTTTTGTCTTGTCCTTTGGACAAACAAGAGCAAAGTGGAGGTTTTTATCCATAATATGCAGCCTCATTATGGCAGTTCAGGAGATAGAGCCGGTCATGTACAAGTTGAGAGATTGGTGGCCTTTTGCCCAAGGATGCCAAATATCCTTGGGCAAGATACTAACCCCAAGTTGCTTTCTGATGCATCCATTGGAATATGAATGAGTGTGAATGTTAGATAGAAAGCAATTGCCTAGAAAAGGCATTTCATTTCATTTAGTCAACCATGAAATCCTCTGTATACCTAAAATATTCTAGAGTCACAGGTGAGGTCATCTGTCGGTCCAAATTGGGTCATGTAGCAGAACAATGATCCCAAGCACAGCAGCAACTCTACAACAGAATGAGTGAAAAAGAAAAGAATCAAGGTGCGTCAGTGGGTTTAAGTGTAGAACTCAGTCTGATTGAAATGGTGTGCTGGGACCTTAAGAGAACTGTATAAACCAATCCCACAAAATCCAGTTAACTAACATTTCAAAGAAAGAGTACACCAAAATTCCTCCACAATGATGCGAGAGACTGATAAAGTCATACAGGAGGCCTTTACTTTTAAGCCACTGCTGCTAAAGGAGGTTTGACAAGTGCTTGAATCACGGGGGGTACGTCGTTTTTCACACACATAAATAAGCCCACAGTATATTACAGCTTATGTTGATTTAATAATAAGGTATGATTATTGATACATTCTTTTTAAATTCTATTTTATTGGAAGGAGGACAGCATACCGCGCCATCGGCCCCTCTGGCCAATACCAGTAGGGTAAAGTGTCTTGCCCAAGGACACAACGACCAGGACAGAGAGCCCGGGGATCGAACCGGCGACCTTCCGGTTACAGATACGCTTCCCAACCCCCTGAGCCACGGTCGCCCCGTGATAATGTTTAAATATATTTTTCTTATTAGTTTTCCAACTTAGAAAGAAAGACAAGCCGCTTCAGACTAAAAACACAACATCCCTTTTAAAGTCAGAAAGTTTGGTGTGCGTGACATTTTACTGGTCACACGAGGTGAAGCACAGGTCACTTACTTTATCATATCATTAACAATGTGACAGTAAGCCAGCATGAAAAGAAAATAAGTAGAGTTTATCAGTTTAACCCCTGCATTTCTTTTACTTGACGAGGTAAAATAAAGAAGCCAAATTGTTGTGTTGCAGTAGTTGGCAGTATCCACACTTGGATTGCATGTATTACAGATTCAGAGCTTCTTTAACTTTCTTTTATGGTTGTATTACAAAACAGTTACCAGCATAACTCACACAAAGATAATGCAAACTTCATGTTACTTGACAGAAATGTTCCATTTTAATGGCTACGGCACTTCTTTTAATTTGTCCCTTCATGGCTTGGAGGTGGTAGTTAATACCTGCTCAACTAAATCCCAGGAAAAGCAAATAAAGACACTGCAGTTTCCTCCCCTCCTGCCACATTCACACATACACATTCAGGCTGTGCACATAGTGCGCCAGGAGAGCGACACACTAACGCACGCTTGCACAAATCCCCTCCCTGCTCAGCCGGGGGTCACAGTGTCAGTTTATGATAGTAGCCAATTCTAGCAGGGATCATTTAATTCTCCAACATGATTGATACTAGCGCAGGTTAAATGGGAGAAAAAAGGTCTGTTCTATTAAGAGATCATTGGCTAGTGGAGACCTCCCACTTAAATAGTTATATTTTCAGTAGGTGTGTGCTTGCAGTGTGTGTCTGTGTGTGTCACTCAGTTTCTTGGTTATGTTGAAGGGACAGTTGCAGAGGACTATCCACAGGTCAAATTAAATAACCCAGGTAATTTAAAAAGCATTGACAGTGCAATTTGTCCATTCAGTGTTATTGCTCTGACCCCTATTAGTGTCGATGGGCTGGTTCATTTGAACCTGGATGGCTTATCGAGGTGTTATCTTCTCATCGCAATGGAAGCGGTGTAAAACAAAGAAAGAAAAAAGCCCTAACAGTCATTTCAAAGCCATTAGGTCAGACTGCAGTGATTGAGAAGTATTACGAGGCCTTAATGTTCTTCTCTATTATTTCTACTAAAATCATTTAGGGGTAAAAATTGCAGATGAGGAAGTAATTATAAGCCTATAAGCTCATAAGTGGAAAGGCAGAGATGTTACTGCTTATTAAACCGTCTATTCTATTAACCTTTCCAACAAAATGCGCCCCACTCCCACCCCACCGGATTATCAGGCAGAAGAGGCCCAGTGGGACCTTTGGCTGCCCTGAAACGACTCGATGGATGTTAGCACAGAGTCTGAGACACTTCCCACCCACACCACTGTAAGTTACTAATTTTGACAGTGCAAGGCAAAGTAAATAACATCCATCAGCTGGTTTGTTTACTTGACAAAAGATGAGATTAAAATACATTTTACATGAATGATATTGTTTCAATCTTAGCTTTGTTTGAGATTTCGATCTTCTTTTTCAGTTTGGAGAAGATGTGTTGGAACATGAGCTGAATCTTTCCAGCTCACACTGTCAGACGGAGAGTGGGGGGAACATCTTACTACAGCTGCTGGAATTCAAAACCAATCTGCTCGAAGCCGTACAGGAGCTGCATATTCGGAGGGTAAAGTTGAAGTTGTAACCATGTTACTGTGAAGGCATTAAGGTACCATCTCCTTGAAGTATACTTTATTTTAATTTCATAATCAAAATCACGTCCTGTGTCATGGCTCCGGTGGCATTTTTCTGTTTCTCCATGGTGGTAAAAGACGTAAGTACTTAAAAAAAAACTGTAACAAGTATAATAGACCAGTGATCCAATGTAGCCCTTTCGTGGGCAGTGGTAGTACTGCGTTGAGTGTCATGCCTTGATCCCTTTCTCCATCTTCTATTAGCAGTAATTAACAGCAGCTTAGCGACAGAGTTCACTGATTCCTAACTTTAAAAAATCTACCAGCTCCAAGCAAGGTTCATCCATACTTTAAATACTGATCACATAAATTAGCAGAACATTTCATATCAATTTACCAAATTAGTGCAGTGAAGCTATTTTATTTAAATAATATCTGAGCTGGTTGGTACTAGAATGATACACGATACTGACTTATGCATAATTTCAAACAATACTAAAAGCAAAGATTTATAAGCAGATGCGTGAGCACATGCTCTGTGTCAACACTGGTCATTATTAGCAGCGGCTTTCTGGGAATTACGCTGTGCTCGTTTAGGTTCGGAATTGGCTGACATGAGAGCTGTTTGAACTTTGAGGTGCCTTGTTATGTGTATTGTCTCTAGTATTGCTCACTTCCTCTATTCCTCTGTATTATATCACCATTTCCTGAGTAGAACTGAGACACTAATGACTCTGTTTGGCTGAAGAGCAGTGTAATTTCACAAATATATTGGTTATGTTGGTATTAGAGCATTCATAGAGAAAGCTAAGTGCCCCTTTGGCTACGTGGATTTAACCCTGCTGGATATGATGCACATTATGTCAAGAAAGAGGGGAGGGGGTCATATAAGCCTATTAGCCCTTAACCAATGAGCACAAAGTCAATTTGTTTGTAAAGAACTAACAAAAAGAATAAAGCTTTCTCCCCTCCAGCAAGTACTTTAAATCCGAGTGTGCTTAAAGGTTAGAGGAGCAAAAATGGGATGTTGGTCGTTGAGCTTTTATTGTTATAGTCATGTTAACTCAGACACAGACATTAGATGATATATCAGTCTGTTCCTCCTCAGGCACTGCCGTTATCAAAGTAGCACTTTGTAGTTGTGTCGTTCACGGGGGTGGGAAGGTTGAGAGGCAAGAGGATGTCATGATGGAGCCGGACATTCCTGAGCAGGTCAAATTCCAGCACTTTCTTTTTTTTAAAGCGGTGTAACCAGCGGCTTTAGTTGGTGAAGATGAGTCATAAATGGGGAAGAACTGCGAGTAAGATGAAATGTCACATTACATGAAATGCATGTGATATGAGATTTAGTGTGATCTGGAAACAGTGTCAAACTTTTTCCAACTCAAATTTTTATTCCCACAAACTTCCAAATGCCATTTTTTGTTTTTTAACGCCCAATAAAAGGTGACCATTCAGAACAGCAGTAAAAATGGTAAAAAGATGAAAAGCTATAGATGAGATTGTGCAACATGGCTTTTCAGCCTTCTCTTGATACACAGTTACCTGTTTTAATTTACATGGATTACTGATCTTAGAAAGGCTTTGCTGTGCATTTAACACATGCACTCACACATACACACAGCAATTATTCCCTGGTGGAAAAATAACAGCTTTATCTCCTGTGTACTCCTTTTTTCTTTTTTTTGTGCCACGCTGGTAGCATACTTTAATAGGAACTTATAAAATAAGCTCGCTGAGTTAACCGGCTCCCACGTGCACATAAAAAAGTCCCCTGGATATAGTGAGCACTTGACTTTTACCTGCCTTCTCCAAGAGAAGAGGGAGGATAGGGATGGTTTTCCACAAATATCACCTCCCTTCTAATGTTCCCCCGTCACTGACTGCTTCCACAAAAGATACGCAGGACTGAACCAAAGAAACTTAAAGCACTTTGCAGTTTTGGCTCAACTCCACTGGCCCACAGAGTGAAAAAGATGAAGATTTTCAGACTGAATCACACCTTCTTAGTCACAGCTTTCCCGTTTAAATGTTCTTATCAGGTGTTTCCTGGTTGCTTGTCTAATTGTGAACTTACTGATGCCTGAGAGTCAGTTTTTTTGGTTTAGGATGCAGAAACCCGCTTTGAGGATCAGATCAGTAAGCTGGTGTTGGAGAAGCAGGAGATGGAATGGGAGAAGGTACAGCTTTATTTAACAAGTAATATCAAAGAATAGATGAGATCATCAGTAACTTTCTTCCGTCTTCCCTTTCATTTGCAGGAATCCCTACAGCATCGAATTGAATCTGTGACAAAGCAACACACTGAGTCACTCACAAATCTTAAGAAACAGGTGTGGTTTTTATTCCTCCATTTTCATTTCTAAACAAGACTTTTAACAATGTATTAAAACCTTTCCAAATAATTTATTATCTTTTCTCAAGTTTCAGGCCAAATTAAGAAACACAGAGGAGGAAAAGGTACAGAACTCTTATTCCCCCAAACATCCCCACGATAGAGCATTTTATTCAATAAATGTCTTTAGAGGAGAAGTAAATTTACTCATCTCAGTTGCACAGTTTTGGCCCTCGGAGTGAATTCTTTTGTGCTGTGCTTTGGGCTTTTATTGCTTTTTTGACACTCAAAATGAATTTAACATTTCAGGGGAAATATCAGGTCATTGCTGAGTTAAAAGACAAGGAGATTAACAACTTAAAGGAAGAGCTGAAGTCACTGCAGGTACTGAGTTGTTCAACATTCTTCTTTCTTCTCTATCTCTGTTTTATTGTAACATGCACACCATCAGTACCTTTTATCCCTTCTTTATTAAAAATAAGCAAGATAACACAGTTTAATCGTTAAACTGTTCAGAGAGACAAGTAAATAAAGAAAAGGCATGCTCGATCAGAGTCAAGGGTTCTGGTGCATGAGCCTGGCCCGCTCCGGCTCCCCTCTGCTCATCTTCAGACTTGACACCACAGAGGTGATAAACGATCGTACTCACGGTCCAACGCACTTTAACAACCCAGCCGTGTTACAGAGAAAATAGAGACCGTTTTTGATATTCTATCTGGGAGACTCTGACTGCTGTGTTTGGATAAAATGAAGCCCGTTTGTGTTCAATCTTGTGACACGGTCTGGTGGATTCTTTAATTTAACACATTATCACACAAGTGACAGGTGGCACTGAAGTGATTTAATTGCCATGTACCTTGACTTATCTGCACACCACTGGTGTTGTATAGTTCAAGTAATGTGAAATATAAAAAGATTCATACACCAGCTATTTTAATTCTAGTAGAAATTTTTTTTTCATATTCATAGTAATGTTTAAATTCATGCAAATGATAAATGGGGTATTATTGCCCCCAAACTTTACCTTTAGGACTATTTTTTTCTGTATTTTGGGGCAAAATATTTTGTTGTTGTTTACATTTTATATGTTAAGAATAAAAAAGGAAACTGTATTTTCTCCTGGCCTAAGACGTAATTTGGACAAAGTCAGTGTTTTTTTGTTTGATTCGTTGTTTGTAGGTGGAAGTAAGTATACAGTTTAAAGAAGCAAAAAAAAAAACACAACAATTTGGCAAAATGAGAAAACATCTGGTGGCCCTATCCAGGGTGGGACGGCCTCTTTGAGTCCTGTCAGTGAGGCGTTCATTGTGTAACAATCTATGCCAAAAGTCTATAAACGTGGAGGGACTTAATCACAGAGCCCGTAAAGACAGTGTATTTGAAAGTGAGATGTCTGCATGACATGATGGCAAAACATTTGGACATGCAGATGCAGAGAGAGAGTTACAGTACTGAAACAAACGCGTATGTTGAGATGGGGCTTTGTGTCACATTACATGATCTTTAGTTGGTAGAATTTTTGCATTTTTAAAAGATTGTAGATTCAAATTATTTCTTTTTAAATATGTTTTATGTTGCTTTTGTTTACCTGAACATGTTAAGGAAGTCTTTGCAACACAGGCTTCAAAGCTGAAATGTGAAGGGTTTTTTTTTAAACTTTGGAAAAAGCAAGACTTGCTTTAAATTTCACTCAGTTGCTGCTGTTATTAAAAATGTGCCATCTTGATTCCAGATGTGTTGAAAACTGTCATGTACGATTGCAACATCACTTATTTCTATTTTCTAGAAGCCGCTCTCAAAAACAGGCTCGCTAATTTTCTTTTACTTCTGTCACACAGTTGCTGAAGTACAACTTGGAGAAGAAATCAAGTGAGCTGGTAAGGAAGGATTTTTCCATTTATACAAACTGTTGACAGAAGGTTGGTGGGAGGGGAGTAAAATTAAAAGAGGAGGATAAGGGAATGGTGCTAAGGAGGGATGGGTTTAGAGGGGAGAGCTCATCAGGAGTAACGGATAGGGAGTGTGCGACACTTTGAACTGCCAGCACAGCAGAGAAAATATCTCTATTAAAATATTTTATAACTGGGCCTCGCTCAGTTTAACCTTCTTCGCATGCCGGTGGCTCAGCAGAGTGAGAGGGAGTTGTAGAGATCTGGCGAAAAGGAGAGTCGGACAGATTGACTGAAGGGAGTGAGAATGAAAGAGAAGGGAGTGAGTGAGAAAACGGGAGAAGGAAAGAATCTGCTCAGCTTGATACACACAATCAAACTGTAATGGCAGTTTGAAGAGCGATAAAGCGCTCTGAAGCATGAGCCCACTTGATTCTTACATTTCACTGAAAGAGGCAGGCACTAACTCTGTCAAAGCGTGACCCTCACTTTACTTGACAGCTGTTTCCACTGTCGTATGTCTTTATTTTGCAAAATAAGCTAGCTCCTTTTGCTGAGCCACAGCCATCAATCTGCTACAAGCTGGTAATAAAGGGGCAGCGTGGTGGTGAATAGAGGGTCCGTTCTGGATTTGAACCTCCTGGTGACCTGTAGTCGTTCTGTGATGAGTTTGTTTGTTCTCCCTGTTTCATCCAGAAGCTCTAGTTTCCTCTCACAGTCCAAAGACCTGCATGCTACGTTAACTGGTGTTTCTTATTTGGCTGTAGGATGTGAAAGTGTGTCACCTATGTCTGTATTGCCCTGTGATGAACTGGCGACTTGATAAGTCTTTCTCTTAAGCCCCCAAGGTGGATAAGGGGTTAAAAAATGGGCAAAGGAAGAACTGGAGTCAGGGTGAAATTGCTAATCTGACCCCTACAAAAGTAAAACATCTGCATATGGGCATATCTCATCGACCAATTAACTTTTAAGGGGGAGGGGAGAGAAGCTGGGGACAGGCAGGTGGTGGTGGCTTTAAAGTCTAAGGAGTTTTGCTGTCACCATTTATCATTTGAAACCAGATATAACAAGTGAGGGGCGGATCAAACTGACAAACCGAGGGCCCTCATAGGTTAGAGACATGTCAGTCACATGTAGAATCATCCTCAGTGATATACAAACAGTCCCAGGATCTGTGTCCATTAACGGGCCGGGTCCTCCTCAACATATTTCTTCTTGTCTGTTTTAACTGTGGCCCCTCCACAGGAACAGAAACTGGCCTTACAGAGCCGGACAAAGGACGGCCACCTGAGCCAACTGGGAGAGGTGGAGAAAAGATTCAGTGCCTTGTCCAGGCAGTGTGCCATGGTCAAGCAGGCCCATGACAACCTGGAGCAGAATGGTAATAGATACAGAAAGACAGATATATAAATTAATGTTCTGTATGATGATCACTCTAGGCTTACTAATGATCCCATGCAAACAATTATATACACAAATCAGATCACGCATTTCACATATGTGCCGCTTCAGTTTGTCATTACTGAGTGTTATTAGGTTGTTTTCAGCAGAAGAGGTTCTGGTTTGTTCCCAGTATAGCCTGAATTCTCTCGGTTATAAATATAATAAGGTGCTGGAAACAGTTCACAGGGATCCTGGTACATCGTGACGTGATACAGTAGTATGTCTCTGCTCATGCAGAATTTTCAACAGCACATTCATTCCTGAGAAAATCTTCCTTCACATCATTCATTTCACTTTATCCTCGTCTTTGTTTTGGGGTCAAGATCTGGGTAATGCGCAAAGGTCACTGTCATGTTTCTTTAAATGCTCCTCTAGGAACACTTTGATAAGAGTAAACTATGAAGACATCTCCCAGGTCAGCAGTGAGGTTTAGTTTAGCACTGGGTTGCTATCTAGAGGCTTTATGTGAGCCAAGAAAATATTCCCACACCACCAACACCAGGCAGCCTGTCCTGCTGACACCAGGCAGGATTGATCCATCACATTATTTTCCTGCTCTTTAACTTTTTAACCTTGCTGTCTACTCATCTAACATACTTTCCTCTTTTTCCTGTCAGCTAAAGGTAGAGTTTTTGTCAATGAAGCCCAGATGTAGTCATGTTTAATGAGACGTGTGTTCTTAAACTGACCTTTTGCACAACACCAGCCTCAATTTTTAAGTCCAAGAGGCATTTTCTGGCCAAATATTGGGATTATTTTAGTGTCTGTTACAATTAGTGGTAAACCAACTGCAATGGGAAATCCATTTCATCTTGTGTCCTGTTGTTTAGTTTTTTCATTGAATTTGTGATTTAGATGGGAATCCTTCCTGTTTGCCCTCATGTATAAGCTGTGTATGTTTCATGCTGCACTATGTGTCAATTTCCAGTTGATGAAGCCATGAGAATAAACAAGAAACTGACTTCTGCTAATGAAAAACAAGCAGCAACCATTGTGTCACTAAAGAAGGTATGGGGCCAAGTGGTCTAGCATTTAGATTGTTTGAGGCATTTTTGTGATTTTCCTTCTAAACTTTGTACCATTTGGCGTTATCAGTTAAATATCAGCCACTAAAATATATTGTTGTTTCAAACTAGAAGATATTGAGGGTATTATTTGAGTTGTCCAGTGGCCTGAGTAGTTTGTGAGGCATCAGCTTGACTAATCCTGTGATTCTTATGGTGTCCTGTCAGGAGTTGGATGAAGTCAGTAATGAGCTCAGCAAGGCCAAGATGACTTCAGTTAGACCGGCCAAACCCTACAGTCCCACAGGCAGAGAGCAGCATATACAGCAGCTGCACCAGAAGCTAAAGCTGGTAAATGATGGTCATTAACAGAAATCGTGTTTTATTCTAGCAATTCACAGCCAAATGATCCCAGGTTCAAATCCCATTCTGTGTGAAGTTTGCATGTTAGCCCTGCAAAAGTGTTTGCCGCTGCATAGTACATGGGATAAGGTCCAGCCCCACTGCAACCCTTATTTAAATAAGTAGAAGAGGATAGATGGATCGATTGATTAATGCTGAAAAATCTAATCCAGTTCTGACACAGACAATATTTATTTTTTTGTATGGTTAGGAAACTGAAATGAACAAGAAGCTAAGGGAGGAAAATGCAACTGAACTAGCAGAAAAGCAGGTAAGGACCTGGAACATGACTAAACCTAGACAGCTTTAATGTTGAGTCTCTTCCTTCAGTGAAATTTTGTGAACGTGATTGTTTTGGAAACTCCTTTGAAGTATTTCCACTTTTTATGATGTCAAGGTTCAAATAAACCAAAATCAAACCCGGTCAGTTTGTGCGCCATTATTGTGTTTGTGTCTGTGTGTGGTTTAGGAGGTGATACGGTCTCTGCAGCACACCCAGCAGCTGTTGCTGAGTCAGACGCAGACAGTGAGGAGAGTAGAGTTGGAGCTACAGACACAAAGACAGACGTGCGAGGTCAGAGTATTTCATCCTGTACTATTTTGTGGATGTAACTCTTCACATGTATACATGTTAGCCAAGACTTCCCTCTTGCCATGCCTTGGTAGCCTTTTTCTGAATTGGCTTCACTTTTCAGACAAGGAGATTACATCTGTGGGGGTTCACATGTAGTGCATTTTAAAAATAACTCAGTCCCCTTACAATTGCTGTCATTCAAAAAGTGGATCAGTCTAAAAAAAAACTTGGTTCTTTTTGCATTCGCGTTATAATAATGAGCTCATTTGAAAAGTCACTTTACAGAATACAGGCAAGTGAAAAGTACTTCTCACTTACCTGTATTCTGCACTAAATTCCCACCAAAGTTCCTTATCTTCATGTGATGGTAAGATGGAGAAAAAGTTTCTAGGTGTTCTGGACAGTTCCAGTTTGATGTGTTCTTCAGTTCCTCCTGCACACCAAACTCTCATTCAGCTTTATTATTATTTTCAAGGGCAACTGTTTTTTGTCTGTTTGCTTTGAGCATCTCATTGCAGTTGCGTGTGATCTGTCTGTTGTGTCTCTGCAGACCTAAATTACAATCCCCGATGATGAAACGCATGTGAAGTTTACTTTAACAGATCAAAAGAGAGAAAACAGCTAATATGCGTATCTGAGTGCCCGGCTTGAAATTACCTCCACCAAGGAGTTTCTGGTTTGAAGGCATTTGTGTGCATGTCATTCTGTCTGTAAATACAATAGCTTGAAAACTTTAGAATGAATTCTGGTGAAACTCTGTAGGGGTGTAGAGTGGAGTTTACACCCCATTCTGTCATGCTAATCTCCAAAAGTTGATTCTGTTCATCTGGACGTAGCGTTTTGTGGGAGAAACGTTTCGTTACTCATCCAAGTGACTTCTTCAGTCTCAGCTGACTGCAAGTTTTCAATCTTATAAACAGTACATTTGCATAATGACTGAAACCAGCCCACTGAAGGAACAATGGGCTGGGAGGTCAGTTCCTTAATCTTAATTATGCAAATTCTCATGACCATTGATCAACAACCACTGACCAAAACCCACTGATCAAAGACCACTGATCAATGGCCATGAGTACCATTCACAGAGAGTTGGGGAATGGCTGCAATCACAACATGTAAGATGGTGACAGATGTACCCTTAGGCCCCCTCCTCGATTCAGAGATGGTCTTTCCCTTTTCACATAAATGGCCTCCTTGACTCTGCGCTCAAACCAGCGTTCCTCCCTGTCCAGGATGTGTACATCCTCATCCTTGAAAGAGTGTCCACTGGCCTGTAGGTGTAAACAGACTGCAGAGTCCTGGCCAGACGAGGTGGCTCTTCTGTGTTGTGCCATCCGCTTCTCCAGAGGTTGTTTGGTTTCCCCGATGTATAAATCCCGGGAATCCTCCTGGCACTTAACAGCGTACACTATGTTACTCTGTTTGTGTCGGGGGAGCCGATCCTTGGGGTGGACCAATTTTTGGCGCAGCGTGTTTTGGCGTTTAAAAGCCACAGAGACCCGGCGTTTAGAAAAAATGCGTCTCAACTGCTCCGATACTCCTGACACATATGGGATCACTACAGGTTTTCGCTTGGGCTGTTCTTCTGCCTCCCTGGCCGCTGTGTCAGTGGGGATGGTGTTCACTCTGTGTTGTAGCGTCCTGATGACACCCAGTTTGTGCTCCAGTGGATGATGAGAGTCAAACCTTAAATACTGGTGTAGGTTTACGGTACACGTCAGCTTTTAGATGGCCCCCATTACTGATGGAAATCTCACAGCCTAAGAAGGCTAACCTGCCACTTTTCATATCCTCCCTGGTGAATTTGATGTGTCGGTCCACCGAGTTAACGTGATCCGCGAAATGTGGTACGTCCTGAGATTTGATTTTCACCCAGGTGTCATCAACATATCTGAACCAATGGCTTGGTGGTGTTCCAGGGTAGGATAGCAAAGCCCTTTTTTCCACTTCTTCCATGTATAAATTGGCCACGATGGGTGAAACTGAGGAGCCCATGGCACACCCATGTTTCTGCCTGTAGAACTGACCCTTGTATGTGAAGTAGGTGGAATGAAGACACAGTTCAAACACACTTGGTCGATGCTGAGAGTGGTCCTGTTGCTGAGGTTGGGGTCATCCTAATCTCTTACGGACTACCTCCAACGCTTTCGTGACTGGGATGCAAGTGAAGAGAGATGTAATGTCGTACGAGACCATGGTTTCATCTGCCTCCATAATGACATCTCTCACCTTCTCAACAAAATCCAGGGTGTTCTGGATGTGGTGTTCAGAGCTGCCCACCAGCGGGTTGAGGATCGAAGCCAGAAACTTGGAGATGTTATAGGTGACAGAGTTGATCATACAGACAATCGGTCTTAAAGGTGCACCCTGTTTATGTATTTTCGGTAAACCATACAGACTTGGTGTAGATTCCCCTGGGTACAGCCTGTGGTATGAGGTCCGGTCGATAGCCTTGTCTTGTTCTCACTGCTTCAGACAGTCTATCACCCTCTTCCTGTAGCCACTTCCTGGGTCTCGTTTCAGGGGCTTATAAGTATTTTCATCACTGAGTAGTGACAAAATCTTCTCATGATAGTCTTTCTGGTTTAGCAATACTGTGCACCGACCCTTGTCTGCTGCAAGGATGATAATGTTGTTGTCATCACTAAGTGATGTGAGTGTCTTCCTCTCCTCCATGGTGATGTTGGATGCTGGGGGCTTTGCATTGCTGAGACAGGCCGAAACTTTCGTCATGCTAAGTAAATAGTGCCCAGAGAGAGAGCTACATTTTGGAGTGCTTCTTGTTTATTAATGTGTTAGATTGGATAATTATGTCCAAATACACATTTCAACCTTAATCACACATTTAGAAAAGTGTTGCAAAGAAGAAAAGAATAGAAATGTAAAGTGTAAATCAGAAAAAATAGCACATCTTAATCTCCTGATTTATTTTTAACTGGTGTATTCATGTTAACTATCATATACTGTATGTAGTACAAATATTGGTAAGCATCACTGGTAAGCAAAATTGATTTAATAATAACAAAGTTTTTTTTGCCTACAGGAGAGAAAAAATTAGCTCCAGGTGTGTCTTTGTTTATCAATAATAAGGAAGAAATAGAAGAATTTATCTTGTTGATTCTTACAAATTACAGTCATACATTTAAGCCACATTTAACAAAAAATTTGGGGCGAATGAAATTTATCCTTACAGACTCTGGACTTTAAAGTTAGTGCGATTTCAGTCCTTTTATGTTAGAATACTTTAATTGGTTTTTGTGTGCAAAAACAAAAATAAATGCCAAACTTATAGTAATGACATGTCTGTTATCCCACTTCACCTTTGTAGAAACCTCCTTTTCATGCACGTTGGAGTTTTGGCTGATAGAAAATGTGATTTATGTCTCCAGATAAAACCCTGCACCACCCATTGGTCCCACACAGATCAGAAATTTTTCAGGGTCTATTTAAATGATTATAGAGTAAATTTATGCAAAGACCAAAATGAATGACAACCATTGTTCCTTCCCATAAACTTGATGAATGGGATGTTGTATATCACAGCATGTACATGTGTGAATATAGTCGGCTCCACAACTGAATGATAGTGTGTTTATTCTGCATTTATAGCTTTAAAGTTTATTGTTCTCTTTTCTTCTCTCTATACCACCCCCTCTCATTTTAATTCACCTATTCATTAATTTATTAAAATCATTATCAAAATGACACAAGCCAACTGATTTGTATTAGCAAGAAGTCCTCTCTCTGCCTGCCCTGTTTAGAACCCCCTGTTCACATTAAATAAACACATAAAAATTTAGTATTGCACTAAAACCACATGGGCGATTAATTTTACTGCAGGCCCTTAAACAGGAACATGAGGTGATGGGAGAGCAAAGCAAGGCAATGGAAGACAAGGTGGCCCAACTGATGGAGAGCTATGCTGCTTCCAAGACCAGCTGGGACAAAGAGGTAGAAGAAAAACTGTGCTGTGGGAGAAGGCATTGTGATGATAGTAGCACATATTTACAGTGTCCGTCAGGCTGGACTCTTCTATAGCAGACTTAATGTGTATATGGGAAGATGCCAGAAAATCATACAAGCTCATTTAAAATCACATCTTTCATTTGTCTGTGTGGGTAAACAGAAGACGAAGTTTCTGGATCACCTCAAGACACAGCAAGAAGCCCTTCAAGCACTGAAAGAGGCTTATGATGATCTTCATCAGAAACACGCTGAGCTGTCCTTACAGGCCAAATCACATGAACAGCACATACATGAAATGGAGGTATGTATCCAAAAACACATGTAGGGGATTACACGTGTCATGTGAGGCAGGAGTGAAAGATGGGTACGGGGGGCTACAAATGACAAATAATGACACTGTGATTTGTAGCGGAAGTAGTGAACAGATGAAAGAGAGCCTGGAGAGGTGGAGGTATGCTCTAGAGAGAAGAGAAATAAAAGTTCGTAAAAACAAGCAGATGTAACAGGGATGCTCCAAGGAGAAGAAGCAGTGATGGTGGATGAATTTAAATGCCTGGGGTTAACCATTCAAAGCAATGGGCAGTGCACAAGTAATGTGAAGAAGAGAGTGTAGGCAGGGTACAGTTGTTGGAGATGAGTGTCTTGGGTGATTTGTGAAAGCAAGAGTGAAAGGGAAGGTTTGCAAGATGGCGGTGAGACCTGCTGCTATAGAGACAGTGGTGCTGAAAAAGGACAAGAGGCCGAGCTCCAGATTAAAGCACAAAGGGGATCAGGTCTGTGGAGCAAATTGTCCCTAACATCAGGACATCTCCAGTATTAGATGCTTTCAAACCCCGTATGTATTTTTTGGCTTTTAAATCAGAATGAGTTTGAAGTACTTTCATTTGTGCTGTTTTTACACAGCTTTATATTTCATTTAACTCTGTCATTTTTCTCCTGTGTTTTATTTGATTTGATCATTTTAGATATATAGCACTTTGTTCAACAGCTGTTGTTTTTAAATGTCCTGTAGAGACGAACTTTACTTGATTTGAGTACATCAGAGAGACAGCTCAGGTTCAGTGTTTCGGAGGCAGAGTTATAGCGGCAAGGCTGACGGTTGGACACGTACAGGGGAGAGATAGTGGATACACTGGGCAAAGGATGCTAAATATGGGGCTGGCAGGCAGGAGGAAAAGAGGAAAAGAAGATTCATGGATGTTGGTGTGACAGTAGAGGATGCTAGGGATAGGGTGAGATGAAGAAGAAGAGAGTTTCTCTTAACAGAACACAATAAACACTTTTCTACAACTCTGTTTTTACATGGAAAAACTCATCACGCAGACTTTGTACTACTCAATTGATAAGTTTAAAGTATTTACAGGGGACCTTCACTTTTTTCTACCAATATCTGTACTGTTGCAGTGTTGGATGATTATATTAAAAATGAAAAATAACTAAAATGAAAGATTAACAGGTTGTGTTTTCAGCAGTTTTGACAGAAAGTGAAATACATGTGCTGACTTGCAGAACGTTAAGAACTGCAAAGCGGTCCTCTCATTTATTAGACAAACCTTTCAAAACAGACCAGAGTCAGCACTTGAACATTCAGGGATAAAGAAACCAGGAACAGAGCTCACTATAATATTTTTCATAATATTCTGATTTACAGCTATGGGAATAATGTTAATAACAGCAGGTGTAGCTGATGTATAGTAGGTGAGTTTATAAGAGAAACTGTCATGTGAATGCATGCATGTTTATTTTTCTTTGCACAGGTAAGAGACAGCAGCCAGACACTCAGTGTTTCTACCCATCCCACCTCTGTGGAGGAAGTTAGAGGCGAGGAATCTGTAAGTGAACGCATCTCCAGATCTAAGCTTCCCGGCTTTGGCAGTCTGCAGCACTCGGTCTCCTCTCAGGCCAAAATTCCAGACCGTTTAGAGGACACAGCAACTGGAACTAAGATACTTGCCACTGCAGAAACTGAAGGTCAGCACACTAAATATAAACATACAGACGATAAATATGTTCTAAGACACTATGAGACAGTCATTTTCTTATTTTTTCTCATGCGCGTTTTATTCTCTTTTAGGTCAAAAAGTCCCAAAACAACAGTCACAAACAATAAAAGAGCCTTTAAGCCACCTAAAAATGCCCAGTTGTCCACTTACCATGAATTTCAGCTCGTGTACTTTTTCTGGGACAGGAGCCACAGAGGCCATAACATTGAACAAAGGGGTTAACAACTCGAAAAGTGAACACAACCCTGATGTGCTTTCAGATCTAACTAATACTGCTCTCTCTGTGTCTGATGATGATACCCACTTTATCAGAGGTTGCTCTGCGAGTAGTATAACTGCATCGAACTCCGATTACAGCTCTCTCGGTGAATCTGCAGATTTACCAACAAACATGAAAAATAAAGGAGACGACACAGGAATGAATGAGAAAGAACATGAGGAGAAGGACACCGGGAAACAAGGAAATAGCCATAGAGAAGAAGAGGAGAAAAATACAGGACAGCTGAGGAATAGGGAAGACGATCAAGGAGAAGATGTGAAGGAGGGAGGACGTGCTGGAGAAAAGAGAGGAACAGCCATGGCACAAACAACAGATAGAAGAAACAGGCGAGAGGACAGTGAGGGGTCAGCAAAGGATGCTGGAACAGAAACAAAAGATAGAGCGGATGGAGCGAAGGAGAGAGAAAAGACAGCAGTGCAGACACCACAAACACAGATACGAGCCCAGACGATCACTGATATGACTGCTGAAAAGAGCCACACACTGCAGGTCATTGACTTCATGGGCGCTGAGCCGCCTGTGGATGTCTGTAAACCCTCAGACTTCACACAAAGTCTCTGTCAGAAAGTCAGTGAAAAGGATGCTGAATGCAAACATTTGAAGATCCATGGTGAGACTGGAAGAGATGGAGAACATCAAAGTGTTAGCTCTGAACAACAGGAAGTTTCAAATTTGTGTCAAAACGAGGTCCAAAGCTCAGACGGAGACACAGGATCACTAAGTCAGCCTCCCACCAAAAAAGCAGGGGAGCTTTCTGCTGGACTTTCTGAACACCTGAAGCAGTCAAGTACCTCACAGACAGACGATGCCGCATCAGCTGGTCACTCATATGGTTTTCACAGCGCTGAAAACTTGGGATCATGTCAGACACATACAGAAACACGTACTCCTTCTGATGTTATTTCAGATATGACGCAAACAGATGAAATCTTTGATGTACCTGTGAGTGAAAAACTGGCAGAACCTGAGCAGCTGCTGGAAAGCTTAGAGCAGAAAGATGGGCAGCGGAAGTCTGTGGTAACTGTTGAAGGAAAGGGTGATCCAAGTGTAGAGAACAGAAGAAAAGATGAATCAAGTGTAGATACGAATGTCTATCAAACACCTATGGAAGAATCCCACTTAAAAGATGGCAATGTTAATATTACGATGGGTGCCATAACCCTTGATTCTGAGGTGAAAAGTGAGCATATAAAGGACACAGAAGATACAAAGAAGACTAAAAGTGAAACAGATCCGAAGCTGCCACTCGTTACAAGTCTGGGTCACAAGCAGCCTGAGTTAGGAGAGAAGCTGCTGAGTGATTGTGGCAGGTCGTCTCTGCCCAGCAAAAAGACTTACAGGCCATTATTTGAGTGGGCCGCTTCCGAGAGAAGAAAGTCAAACTCCAGAACAAGGTCAGATGTCACCATAGCGCACCAGCCAATCCAGGTATTAGAATCAAAAGGTTGTAGCGTTTTCAAGCTGTGTGATGAAAATATGTACAACAGTTTCAAAAGTCATATGATGCTCATACAGGACTAACTAGCTACACTAACCTAGAGAAGTGCAGTTAATCTTAGTTTGTAATCGTAACAATTTTTTGACATTCGGATGTAGAAATGCTTTAAAGCTGTGGTTAGTTTTATATCAGTTAAAATCTTGGTGTTTTTTTCCAGGGATCTTCTCTGTCTGAGCAGAATACAACTGCTGGATTCCCAGGACATCCTGCCAGCACAATAATACCCAAGCCCCTCAAAAGCAAACACGACAATGGTGGTGGTTTATCATTTCACTAAGGAGCACAGAAACTGCTCTGATGCATGACTAGGAACATCTTACACAGTGAATTCATTGTCCGTCTGCGTTTCTTACCATTACTAATCATCATTCATTCTTGCTTTCTTGCTGTTCTTGCCATCTCACCTCATTCCTCTTAGTCCCCTTGGTGATTATGAGGGCGTCAGACCTGTTGAATGCCTCCAGTGTCTGTGGGACCGCACCTTCCCTGAGGAGAAAGCAGAAGGGACTCTGGGAAGCAGTGCAGGAGACCTGCAGAGAGAGAACAGCAGCAGATACGGTCAGTTGTTAAGAAGTAGGGAATTGCTGGTACGACACTTTAGAAGGTGGCTCATTTATAACTGTGAGAGTTAATAATCATATATGTATGTCACAGAAGTTATTTTAAAATAGCTTGTAAAACACTAGTCAAGTGATAAAGCACAGCTCATGATTTACATACCTTTACATTTGAGAGCTTTATTGATGAGTCCTCACTGTGCGAGCTGCACTTTGGAAAATTTAATTTCAGCTGCTGAAGCCCGTGTCCAAGTACATTTCATCACAGTGAAGCTTTAATCGTGTTCTCTAGTACAAGTTGATGTTGAGCAGCAGGAAATGGCCACAGTGTCGTGTTCACATAGAAATGCGTGCCCCCCCCTCAGAGGACATCAGAATGACCGTTATAAAAGGGTTTTCTCTGTCGAGGTCATTGCTGTTCCACAGATTCAGAGCTTCATCATTTTATAGAATGTGTCTGAGCGGAGCCCATGGGAAATTTGAGCTGGAGCTTGAATGAATATGCCCGTTACAACAGCCTGACATGTCCTCAGAGGAACTAGATATTAAAATGCTCTTTCAACATTTTTGTGGTCCTGGACATTTAGAATGTAGGAGAACTTGTTTAACAGAGTACGCAGAATATCTGACAAAGATTTCAGAGGTTTCAAACTTTCCTGCTCTTTGATTAATGTTCGGTCAGGTGTTGACCGAATGGATGTGGCTTGATGTATGTTGAGCTCATAGACAGCCAGACAGACAGAGAACAAATGACCTGTGGAAGAAAAAGTACCTAATGATGCCTGGGTACCTCGCCTCTCTCACTCACTCAGTCTCTGGTCTCCACTCTCGCTCTGTCTTCCTCTCTCACTTCATCATTTGTCCCTCACTCACCTTCTCCACCCTCTTGCTGTTTCACTTTTTTTTAATTCTGTTTCACTTTTTCTCTCTCACACGCTCCCAAACTCTTTTGTCACCATCACCGCACTGTCACTCTGTGTTTTATACAATCCAGGTGCTCGCAGTTGAGGGAGATGGGCTGCAGCATGACTCGAGTATGAGGGGAAAAAACAAACTCATCTGATAGTTTAACAAATTGTAAAGAAGACCAAAGCGAAGAGTTCTGGCTGCTCTCTCTGGGCTGGATACAGATACAAATATCAGTTGTTGCTGCTTATTGTCTGCCCTGAATTTGTTTATCTGTCTTTTCTTTTCTTATGAAGGAATTAAGCATTGAACTGACATTTTTGTACCAAAAAAAGACCAAATGGTGGTGATAGATTTCTGCCTTATAGGTGCACCAGGTTGATCACAGTCTGTGGGCTTCTGCTTGTCCGCTTGATTTTCAGAATTGGCCATAGATTGCAGATCAGGGGAGTTACTGGGTTGTGAATCCACATTGTTCATTTGATATTCCACTTTATCACTTTATCAGGACTAGATTGCGATCACTCAGGATTTGGCCTAGAAGCATGCCACAGAGAACTGAAGGAGAAGGTTGAACACTATGAATACTCACTCTTTTCATACATTTGATTTATCTGCCAGTAATAGTCCAAATCCTATAGAAGAATCTTTGTGTTTCTTATTTACTGTATTATCTCAAACTATTATATTATAGAATAATAAATATGAAACACAAACTTTGTGTGACCACAATCATCAGCAGGGATGATGAGACAGAGTACCGGGCTGTGGTCGACTCCTTTATCACGTTGTTTGAGCAGAATCATCTGCAGCTCAACGTGGCAAAGACCAAGGAACTGATCGTGGACTTCAGGAAGACCAGGAAACACTTGACCTCTGTTTCAATCCAGGGGGTCAGTGTTGACATTGTGGAGGACTATAAATACCTTGGAGTACACATTGACAATAAACTGGACTGGGCTAAAAACACCACAGCACTTTACAGGAAGGGCCAGAGTCGTCTCTATTTTTTGAGGCGACTGAGGTCCTTCAACATCTGCCAGAAAATGCTGAGGATTTTCTATGAGTCTGTTGTGGCCAGTGCGATCCTCTATGCTGTTGCATGCTGGGGGAGCAGGCTGAGGGTCGCAGATGCCAACAGACTCAATAAACTAATCCGTAAGGCCAGCAATGTTGTGGGGATGGAGCTGGACTCCCTCAAGGTGGTGTCAGAGAGGCGGATGCTGTCCAAGATAAAGACAATGTTGGATAACACTTCCCACCCACTCCATGACATGCTGGTCAGTCAGAGGAGCTCGTTCAGTGAGAGACTGCGATTACCGAAAAGCACCACTGAACGACACAGGAAATCATTCCTGCCTGTGGCCATCTCCCTGTACAACGCATCCACTTAACACACTGTTTGCTGCTACAACTACACATGTTTCTTTTCCAGCTATTTATTTATGAGTGACTTATGTATGTGTATATATGTATATATTGTACTATTCTTAGTTAGCGTATTGTCTGTCTTGTCTTAATGTTGGTTTATGTTGGTTTATAATGGAGCACTGTAACAAAAATAATTTCCCCCAGGGATCAATAAAGTATTCTGATTCTGATTCTGATCACAGCTTTCTCACAGTGGATATTTGGTGATATCTACTGTTTGTCGTCGTTTTTATGCAGGATGGCAGAGCTCCTCCGCCAAGCTGTTCTTTTCCAGCCTCCAGCACAGGCAGCAAACTGTCATGGCAAACCACTGCAGAGTGAGTATGTTTGTTCTTTAGAAAGAAGACACCAGCATTTGAACCAGAATAAATGTCAAAGTAAATAAGTAATAATGGGCAAATTTCATAGCTCCTATCTTTGTATCTACACACCTGAATGAAAATGTTCTTCACTAACGTTTTGGCCCATTCAGTAGTTAACAAAAGTATTGACAAAAAACAAGAGGGTTTTTTTTTTTCTTGGTTAAAAATGATATTTTAGAAGTTTTAGAAGTATTCTTATCATCTTATTCTATTCCAGCGTTTTTCTAATTTTTGCTATGTGACTTTGCACTGTCCACTTTCTGCTGTAACAAATCAAATTTCCCATGTGCGGGGCTAATAAAGGTTATTTTATCTTATTATCTTATCTTAAACATTTTAATTTAAGTGCATTACTTCAGTCTAATGGTAAGGAGAATTTGTATCGCTTAATTTGAAATGTGTATTATTACATGATTAATAATATGATTACTGACTACAAACAAGTTCATGCTAGTGTTTTCTTTGAATCAGGTGTAGCAGAGCTCCTACCTTAGCTGCAGGACCTAGTTCAGAGTCCAACTGGGAACTCTCCTGCTCCCAGGAGAGGGACGATCAACAGGAATCATTCAGGGCGCAGATCTCAAAAATCGAACAGTTCCTCAAGACAGAGAGACTCCGTCTGCCCAAAAGACAACGAACTGAACCAAATCTGTAGAAACTGCTGGTCGTCTTTATTCGCTGTCCTAGGTGAGACATTGTGTGGCACACGTTTGACAGTTATTGTTAGCGCAGGTCTAAATGTTCTGAAACATAATTGCTTTTTAATATATACATGTGTTACTGATTCCTTTGAACTGTATAGTTTCTTCTAACATTGCTGTTTGAAGTTTAAAGTTTTTTGGGTCAAATCATTAATTCTTCACTTTATTGTTATTTTAACATTTCTGTGCTTTAAATGGAAAACTGCAGAGTTTGTGTGTTTGTTTCACACGTGTGTATTTTTATGTTTTTAAGTGAAGAGATGAAAATAAGATAAGATAGCCTTTCTAAGTGACAAATATACAATACTACTACTGCTACGTTGGTAAGATTTTATTTTATCACACAGTTGCATGTGATTTAAGTAATTTTAAAAAGGCTCTGATGTCACCAGTGTAAAAATCCAACATTTCCAATCTCTTGTAATTTCATTAAATTACAGGGTTATCAGTTGTTTTCAAAATATTGTATACAAAGACTTTAGATACACTACAAGTTTCTGCAGCCTCACTGACACAACACTGACTCATCAAACCACACAAACAGGACATCGGTATGTGTTGAATGTCTTTTACTGGAAACATTATTCACAGTAAATCATGCATTCACAGCAAACAGCTGGATAAGTAAGGACCAAGAGCGCTGTTGCCCATTAAAAAGGCTGGGAACATGCTAATTAACATTAATTAGCATCATAGCCAATCAGTGTGGCATGTCTCAGAGGAGCTCTAATTGTGGAGGCACCTTTGGTCTACACCATGTTGTTTCTGCTGCTGCTGTTGTTGGAGGCAATTACAACTCGGGACACTCTGGTTTGACTGTGTTTACACCTATTAAATTAACAGAAATAACAGTTCAAATAACAATTAGCACTAAATACCCCAACCCTAATTAACCAAAAATCAATTAGTGAACACACAGTCCAATTAACACGTACTAACAAGCCTCTCGTTAACTTTATGTTCCCTGTGAGGATGATGGCGGAAAGAGCATATGGCCCCACAAGAGCATGAAGCAGCTGACCACACATGTTTGGATTCTCATTAGTCTGGTTGCTGCTTATGTACTGTAGACGTGTGGCATTTGGCTTCAGCTCACTCGCATCAGGTTAGTTTAAGTGGGTTTGAGAGTGTTGGACAAAGAGGTTTTTGTAGTATATAGACTGTCTAGATGCAAATTTCTATTAGCAAACTGATCTATTAATACATCTGACTGACATCAGTGCAGTTTGTAGCCCTAATTTTCAGCTGTCACACAGATACACAATGCTTTTTTACAGTATCACCTTCAGAAGACGAGATAATTTCAACATTATAATGTGCTGTTACGCATTTTTGACTTGGTGATAATGTGAAGACATAAAAATATATTACTTCACTTTTTAAAAATTACTTTTTTATTACCTCACTTTTTGTAGATCACCATATTGATGCAAAAAAATATCTTTTTTTTTTTAATATAGCATAACAACATAGTATGTAAATATAATGCAAACATAATACATAATACCCATCTGTCAATTTTCCAGCACTCATCTAGGGCCAGGTCACTGGGGCAACCGTCTAAGCAGAGAAGCCCAGTCCTCATTATCTCACCTGCATAAACAGAATAACGCAAAGTTCAGTGTTGCAATGCTTCCCGTTTAACTTCTTACCTGTGCCTGATATGCAGCGAGTCAACAGAATTGCATGACACTGCCTGAGAGCATCACTCATATAGGGCTAATTGTTTTGGTTCATAACGTTAAATGGACTCATTCTTATATAACGCTTTTCTACTCTCCCAGAGTACTCAAAGCGCTGTATACAACATGCCACATTCACCCAATTACACCCATTCTCACGGACTCTAAACTAAGTGATTTTCTAATGACATTCACACACATTCACACTCGGATGGATGCATCGGAGAGCAACTTGGGGTTAGTATCTTGCCCAAGGATACTTGGCATGCAGACTGGAGGAGCCAGGGATCGAACCACCCACCTTCCGATCAGCAGGGGACCTGCTCTACCTCCTGAGCTACAGCCACCCCACATTAGATTCTGTCTTTAGCTTTAAATCCGATACACGGGACTTTGAAGCACATAAAGATATAGTTTTGTTTTCATTACTGTACTTTGACACTATGCTGTGAAACATAGGTTAGCAAAAGTTAACCATTTGGCTGTGGTAATTGACCCTTATGACTCCCCCACGCCCCAGAGCATGCCTACCAACAGATCCACAGCAGACCTTGTTGAAGTTATAAGAAAAGACTCGAGCTTTCACCATATTTCTACTCGCACGCTAAAATTAACAGCTAACATTTCAGTGGTGGTAAAATGGCTCAGCTTGATCCATCTTACTACACTTACTGATAATGAATACGTCTGAACCTTAATGCACTCATAAAGAAACCTGGAGCATTTGAGTGGCTGTGCCCACCACTGCTGACCCTTATCCGTATTGGGAGGACGGGAGATGATGGGAGGAGAGGTGGGGGAGGTGTGGAATATAAAAGAGTTAATTTTAATGCACTCGTGGTCGCAAAAACTCATACACGATCTATATTTCTCACTCATACAGTTTTTGCCTCTCCTCTTTTACATAAGCGTGCACATGGCCACATACACACATACAGTCTCTGTTATGAAGTGTTGGCACTTTGAAACAGTCAATTACCCTCTGGCTAGGGAGGATACCTGCTGTTAATTACTGCTCAGTGTTTTATATGGAGCGTAAATAAAGAGACCGCTGACATTCACATTCCATCAATGCGTCCCCCAGCTCACACTGCATTGTGTGTGTGTGTTATTTGAGTTTAAAATAACCCTTGTGAGGTAGGAACCATGGGGAAAACAGCATTTTGGAAAGAACGGGTACAAATCCTCCAACCTGACCAAAAAGATGCTGTTTCCCAGTGAATTTGCCTCATAAGACTAAATCCTGAAATAGTACCCCTGCACAGATATGCAGTATAATATATGCAGTTAAGATTTTGGTTTATAGTAATGTTGAGCTGGGGTTGGCAATGGCAACCTTCCATTTTAAACACAATTTGTTTTTACCCTTCCATCTACCCCAGCCTCCTCCTTAGTCCTAAAACACAGTCAGTCTTCAGTCCCAAATGTGAATCTGATAAACTTCGATCATCAGTTTTTAATGCATGTTGACTGTACAGTGATAATAACTATAATGAATCAAGGCCATGATACATGTCTATTATTGTTTTGTTATATCTCCCTGTCATTGTTATGAGTTATGAGTTGGTCCCCCTGAATTCCTCCCAGGTTATCTTTAGTTGCAATTATACACTGTACATAGTGGGAAACATTGGACCACTACTTTGAAGCCACAAGTAAAGGTATCATCATCTTTCTGTCATATTGGTAAACTTTTAATTTGTTTAGTAGAGTGAGGTTCTCGAGCCAAAAATGCCATTCATACGTCTCCATATAGGGTTTTAATTATGAGCCATAATGTTGTAGCCATCTAAAGTTGACTTACTATATTCTTCAAAACTGGGAAACAATGATATGTGTCTTGTAGAAATTGCCATAAGATATCAACAACCAACCAATGTGATGTCAGACAAAACATCTACTATATCCATAATCCTAAAGGGAAGCAAATACATCTCTGATTAGTGGAGGTCACTGTTGCCATGGAAGATTTTAAACATGTGACAAAAACTTCAGAAACTGTAATAGCAGTGATTGCAATCAGTTGATGAAGCACTGTACTATATCGATGACGTGGCTATATATATTACTTTGCTACACACAAACAGCAAAATATATTTTAAAAGTTCCGGTTTTATTTATATAGTGCCAAATCACAAAAACAGTTGCATCAAGGCGCTTTATATTGTAAAGACCCTACAATAATATAAAGACAACAGAGAAAAACCCTGATAATCATAAGACCCCTATGAGTAAGCGCTTTGGTGACAGCGGGAAGGAAAAAAATCAATTTTAACAGGAAGAAACCTACAGCAGAACCAGGCTACAGGATGGACGGCAATATTCCGTGAGCAGTTGGGGTGAGGAGGGGAAGACAAGACAAAAACATGCTGTGGAAGAGAGCCAAAGATTAATAACTAATAATTGATATTATTATCAAAAGTCCTATTATGCAGCGCTGCAATAATGAAAAGAATTTCATTTGAAAAAGTTGGAAATCATTATGGGATTTGCAAAAACTTTTGGGATGAGTAGCTCCTTCACTGTTAAAAGAAATTATTCACACAGTCCTGCGTCTTTTTATGGTCATGACTCAACTGGTAGCTGGCTGCTTTAGTTCAAGACAATCAACGGGTTTCTTTGCTCTCACTGGTAGTAGCTTCAATTGCTCGCTTCAAAGTTGAGAAAAGTTTAACTTAGGACAACACTGGCGGTTATTTCATCACTTTCTGTGGTCTGTCGCCACCATATGTCTTCTAGTCACTTCCTATGTGGATGCTCCATAAAGGCATTTGTATAACAGGCTAAAAAAGAGGCAGATAACCACTACTGTGGCACAGATATAGGCTTATTAGTGCATACAAATACATACAGGATACAAATTAAATTAGCATCTTACCGATACCAGATTAAAAACAAATCCAATATTTGAGTTTCCACAGCAGTTATTGTTTTACTTGTTTACACTCTGCTTGAGTTCACTTGGATCAGCTGGTTGTCGTGTTTGTGACGTTTCAAATATGTGTTTCCAACAGCAAAGGTGTCTTTGGTGGACAAACTGCAATGTCAACGCTCGTAACATGGTTGAAGAATGCTTATCTCATCTCTTTGTTACTTTTTCAACCTTAAATTATCAGCCGATATAAATGCTAATACAAAAAGATTAACATATAGCTAATATCAGTAATCTTGCTGGCGGTATTGGAGGTTGCCACTTGGTGCAAAGTATAAAGTGACTTAATCACACACACCTCCACCTTTACCTCCCAAATTGTGGCCTGTACAGTTAAAAGAAAAAAAAAAAGACAGAAAATGTAGTCAAGTTTAAATTCAACCCTGATTTACAGTCCCATTTATTGAAATTCTGTACATGAGAAGGGAGGAAAGTTATATATTTGCCAATCCTCCAGCTAAATGGGTCTCACCACCACTAAACATTGCTGACTGTCCTGGGGTTACAGGGCCATGTTTTGTCATATTATACCTCTTTGCCTCAAAAGCCATCACAGTAAATCTAGCCGGGAAGTCGTATTAAACAGTGCAGTAGATGTCTGCAGAGACGGACGCTGAGTGCAATCCTGGCACTCTGAGTGTACTCTGCAGTCTTAAAGTGAAAAAGTGCAGCTGCTCCTTTGGCCCTGTAAAAATACTTAAATGAGCAGATTATTATAGAGAGAGAGAGGGTGGCTTTGGCTCCTCTTACCTCTTGTTACACTCTTGGTAGAATAGAGCTTCCTTTTTGTATTTTCTATATATAGTAGCTAATTTTTAGTATACTTCTTACTTTAGTATAATTAATGTTAAATGTGGTTTGGCCCTGTTTTAAATAACCCTTTTGCCAATTAGAACATCTTATTGTTTTGCTTTCAATAAAATTTAATTGTATAGATGTATGGTGACCTACGGAGTGTAAATAGCCACAATTAAAACTGTTCCTCTGTTGTAAATGGCCCAAAACTCTGCAGAGTGTTTCTTTAAGTTTCTGTCTTTTTTAGGCATGAAGAGTTTGCTTTAATTCAATTTCTGACTCAAAATCTGATGATTTCTTTGATTTTAGGGACTTAAGTTTTTGATCTTGAACTTAACTTCTTCAGAAGGCTATTACTGTGAAAAGCGACCTGTTAAAAGTCAGTATAGTAGTCAATCTACGCTCCTTTCCACACCTATGGTCACGAGCTCTGGTTTGTAACCTAAAGAATGAGGTCGGCTGGACTTAGTCATTCAAGAAGGACCCGAAGTAGAACAACTGGACCTCCACATTGAAAGGACCCAACTGACTGGGATTCCTCTGGACACTTCCCAGGTGAAGTATTCCGGGTACAACGGGGGATTCCCAGGACTCGTGTTGAGACTACATCTCTCATCTGACCTGGGAACATCTCAGTGTCCCCCCAGATAAGCTGGAATCTGGGAGGACACTGGGGTGAGGGAAATCTCAGAATGCTGCCCCCGTGACCCAAGCCATGGTAAGCGGTAGAAAATGGGTGGCTAGATAGATACATGCAACTGTCCTTAAAGAATTTTCCAAATAATAAAGAATAAAGTAAATCTTTTCCAGTTTAGGGTCACAGGGGAGCTGAAACCTGTCCCAGCTGTCATAGAGCAGGTCGACAGGCTGTCACATGCCTAATGGAGAAACACTCACATTCTCACCTGTGGGCGGAAGCTAGAGCACCTGGACTCATATAAGCTCCACACAGAAAGGCCTCAGCCTACATTTGAGATGCTAAGAGGCATTAGTGCTAACCACTGTACCACCTTGCTTCTAGTTTAAAGCTATGAAAGTTTCCCTTGAGTATGGCCTATGAGTTTGTACACACACTAAATCAGTTAGGTACCCCCTTAAGCAGCTGGACACATCAGAGGAGGAATCAGTCATCAGTACAAAAGAAAACAACCGACATTTAAACTAAAACCTCTCAAATGTTTTACTGTTTTCTTCACATAGTATTTCTTATTCTTAGGTTTGAAATATAGTTGTGCTGTTTGTCTTCTGTGGTTTCTATCTCTGTGCATTTTTACTGCAGTGAGACCTCGCGACACTGATAAATAACAGGCTTCACCTTTCCTTAGCGGGGCTTAGCATGACTGAATGCACTCCTAGTCTCTCTGAGAGTGTGTCCTCAGCTGTGAATCACTTGTCTTCAACATACATCTACGGTATACTCACACACACACACACACACACACACACACACACACACACACACACAGATGCTGCTCTCGGCTTTTACCGGCATGCAGAGAGCAAAGCAGAGAAGATAATCTCTGAAATGCTGACCTGCTGTCAAAGGTCAGAGGAGTTGAAAGGTCGCCCTGCGCATCATTTATAGGCTCTTAAATTAGACTGGCTCTTACACTCTGGCATACTCTCCCTTTCAAACTGTTATCAGACTCTACAAGTTATGACTGTGAAATGTGCAAATCGGTTTAGTTGGCGATGGGTCCAATGGTAGAGAAGAAAGAATGCAAAGAGAACAAAACACAACAAAACAGAATATGAAAAGATAGATCGAGGCTTTGGGATCTACTAAACATCTTGATTGGGATCTTATTTTTACTTTTAAAATTATTAATTCTTTATCACATTTTCTAGAACTTTTCTTACAGATATCGCTAACACCTGCTGTTTTCACAACATTACATAAACACAACATTGTATTTGTGTTGCATTTCGCCTTTTTATTTATGTTTTTATATGTCGTTTATTGAATAAAATTCCATAAGGTCCTGTGGTGTGGTTTAACCATGTTTTAGACAGTAACTTATCAAGGCACTTTCTGATCCCTTAAAAAAAATCTTTTTTAAGGTTAAAAAAAAAGCTAGAGGCTACAGTTTGTCCCATAATCTTACCATTTAATGCAGCCCGATTTTATTTATGTAGCACCAAATCACACCACAGTTGCCTCAAGGCACATTATATTGTAAGGTAAACCCCATACAGTAATACAAAGAAAACAGGGAAATCCCCACAATAATATAAACCTCTATGAGAAAGCGCTTTGGTGACAGTGAGAAGGAAAAACTCCCTTTTAACGGGAAGAAACCTCCAGCAGAACCAGGGTCTGTGAGGGGCGGCCACCTGCCGGGACAGGTTGTGGGTGAGGGGAGGAAGATGGGACAAAGACACGCCTGTGAAAGAGAGCCAGAGATTAATAATATTGAATAATGTATTTTTCTCTTACTTACGAAGGAGTATTAATGCCACTTTAAGAAAGAAATAGGACATTCCTTTTTCTTTTGTTATTATAGTTGATTTTGAGAATAAGGTTGAAATTCATAGATTCAAGTTGTAGTTTCAAGTTGAACTATCTACCATCTACAAAATTTCTTGTTTAGTTGACTTCAGAATCAGTTTAAGTAACAAGGAAATGATTTATCTTTTGTGATTTGATGAATGTGATGATAACTATGAGGACGTTTCAAAAGGAAAAAACACACAAAGTTGGAAGAGTTGGCTGGATTTGTGCAAACTTATTTAGCTTGAAGCTGAGATATTGATGGTTACAACCTTGTCCAGTAAAGAGGGAGTATGGTGCATCACAAGACAGCTGATCAAGTTGTTTCACTAACTCTTGCTCTACAGATTTTTCAGAGGGTATAGCAATCGTGGCTGTAGTTTGACAACTTAATCCCCTCTTTGTTCTCAAAATAGTATTTTGACGTTGTCTAACATTGAAGCTTTGTGTCTGTAATACTCTGTTGTAGTCACTCACTGAACAGAGAAGAGTAGTAGTCGTGTGGCTAGGGGAGCTCACTTCATGAAGGAGTAGTCTGCTGTCCTTGATGCTACCGTTTTGGAGTGAAAACAAAGTTAAGGGGCTGTGAAGAGTTGCTAAACCTAGTGACAAAATGTTTAGGTTTGCAAAACTGAGGAGAAATGAAATGTAGCAATCACTGCTCCAGAGATGTCAGGGACTCCAGCTGTGAAGCGACATATAATTCTACAACAAACACTCAAAGTGAAAACCTACCCAGCAAATTAATCTCTGAATAGTGGAATTGGTTGAATAATGCTCTAACCTAAAGGTTACAGTTAACATAATGGTTGCTCTACAGTAATGCCACCTGACGCCTTTGCACCTGTCATAGTAACCAAGACCACCAAAGAGCTTCTTATGTCTGTTATATGTGAAAAAGTCTATATGTCATTTTTTAGGACATTTACTAAACAATTAGTTCCCTAACATTGCCGTTGAACGGTGTCCATTAATAGTGTAACATATAATAAACTGTGTAAATCGGTCACTTTCAAATCATTTTTAACTTAAACTACCAGGCAAAAGAGATTTTCTGATGATTTCAGAGAACGATGTTACACATAAAAGAAGCTAAAGATACACACTGATTATTTCCACCAGAGTTGGACCGATCCACCGCTGACTGGTCTCTTGCTGTTATTTGCTTATCAAGCTGAAAATAAAATACTACATGACGAGAAAATCAGATGTTGAATTAATTTGAGCTGCTGGTGGAGTTTAAAGAGGCAGTAAAAGCATGCTCGCACCTAAACGTCTCTATAATTTACTTACTACCCCTGGAAATGTGGTAGAGTCACAGGCAAAGGGGAAAACAGATGAACATGAGCGATGTAAAGAAAGACGGGATGAAGTGAGAGATAGAGAAGCCAGCCAGGCCTGTGATACTCTGTGGACTGTTACCAGCTCCAAAATTATCTTCACGGAGGACCACCATGGCGGCAGACATACGTTTCTGATTTCCTGAGAGGGCTTTAACTTCTTACGGGTACATGGTCCTCCCACAGACTAACACTGTCACTGATGCCTATATATCTACAGGAATGTGCGCGTATGTCGCAGCATGCGTACGTGCTTGTCTCTGCACGTGCACGCCACTCTGGAAGATGAAGCCATTTTGTAATTGATGGAGCAGGGGCCTAAATCTGGGCTCTGGGTCACACAGACACACGTGTGCAGATGCACACACACACGCCATGTTAAGTGTCAAGCCTGGGAGTCCCTCCCTCAGCGGGTTGCTTGTGGTCGGTATTGCAGAGCATTTCTTTTCATTCCAGGGGATCCTATAAACCTGTCACAGCCATGATGTCTCTCTCTTTTTCTCTCTCTCACTCTCTTTATTTTCCGCTTCACAGCATCCTTGTCTCTGAATCCCAAAAACTAAACACAGCTTTTCTGAGATTAGAAGTTCTGCATCTCGCTTTCGTACACACACATGCCCTTCCCTCTAAATCGTCAGCCCAGAGCAACCTGCCAGCTCCGTTTTGGTACAAATGTATTCAACTTCTAAATGTCAGGCCTTGGAGGTCTATAACAACCCTGTGTGTTTTTTTTCTTGTTTTGAACGTGGAACTCAGCTTGAACTCATAGATAACGGTTGCTATGTTTCACCTTGTTTTCTTAGATTTTGTTTCAAATAAATGGGACCTGCGAGGCTGAGACAATAAACCCAGGGTGTCATGTAACACGTGATTTGTGCAAAGTCCTGGCTGAACGTTCATGAATTTTAACAGCGCGCATTAAGCAGACAAGTATTATCAGAGCGCGGTGAATAACGCGGCGTTATGAGGAGAGCGGGAAGGTAAAAGGTGCATCTGTTCATATCTGTCAAGTCCTAGACACGCAAGGCTAACATAGAGGCTATGCTGTAAGATAGAGCATCTCTCCTTCTGTATATAAACACAGTCAAATTTACCATAGTGAGACTAATTCTCTGGAAGAGGTTAGGTGAACCATTGGGTAACCACAAAGCACCTCATGGTGCGCATATGCAAAAAAGCAGCTTTGTGGAAGATCCTGTCAGTGCAAATTCACTAGTCTTCTGTGAAAGCTCTTTATTTAGCATTTACATTTGTTGCTGGTCAGTTATTTCTATTGTTTGTTAATGTCTCACCTGTCTTGTTAAACTGCCACATTAACTAGATTGCATAATTGATTCCCTACAAAAATACAGACTAATCATCCTGTATTCGTGTCTGTATGATCCATCATTTTCTCCAATGTTAAACCAAATCTATACGAAAGAAGTCATTCCATTTTTGTTTTATTAATTATTTTTGAAAAGGATGTAAGAGATGTTGAATGTTTATTTTATGGGATAAATGTGTAAAACATGTAAAAGATGGATGTGAGGTACAGTATCTGCATTCTTTCTAAGCAGCCATAACATCTGGAGCTTTCCTTTTCCTGATGAGTTTACTGTTCTGGTAGTTGATTTCAGGCCTTTTTGTTTGCTTTTAAAATTATGGGTCCCATCAGTGTTAAAAAGGAGGATAAACCTGGTTATGCTTCGTTGTGTGATTGACCTGTTGCTGACAACCCGTATCCATCAGTTTTTCAGTCACAAATCACTTCAAGTCTCAGGTTGATCCTTCACACCGGGGCTTTTGTGTTGTCCACATTTGCATGTTTTGTTGTCTGTAAATATGACTTTTGTGTTGTTTTTCCTCTGATTTTTCATCTGACGGCTGCTTTTGTGCTGACAGAACATCTTACACGGGTCTCGTTTCAGTGCTAGACGTCATCCCACTCACTGCCCCATTAACCACTCTGATACAGCTCAGCTCTGTTTGTTTTGATAGCACAGCAGCGACACAGATGAATGTCTCTCTCTATTATGATTTCATTAACAGAGACAGTGTCATTTTCCCACTCTGTGCAGCTCATGGCCTCTGTGGTTTTCCATGGACTAGTCTGCCCAGAGACCCACTGCCTTCTTCTGCCTCCAGAGTGGGTTACTGGGGGATAAGTCTGGATGACCTCCCTGGTATACTGGAGGGGCAAGACCCAGGAGATAAAATGTGAATAAAAGGACAAAACAAATAGAACCAAAATGGAAATTTTACGATCTCACTCGAGGGAAATATTTTATTCTCCTCAACTGCCACAGTTTGAACAAGGTCAAAGCCATAAATATAAAAATGACAGGGAACCAGGCTCTATGAGACTACGTTTAAAGTCCATGTGTACGTGACAGTAACGGTTTTGACCTTGAGTTGTGATTTTTTTTCTTCAGAATACTATTTGACTTGACAAAAATCAGCTCAATGCCACAACAGAACAGAAATATGAATTCACAGATCCATTGGCCTAGAGGTGTCAAACATCAGCCCGCCATGTCTGACCCCCTGGAAGGCTTTCTAAATGTGCAGCGGTGCATAGATTTTGCACTTTTAACTGTTTTTCGAAAATAAGTTTTATAGATTTTTCTATTGATTAAGACTTCCCTTGTTGCCATTCATGCAACACCAAATATTTTAGTTACGTAATAGAGAAATGATTAAATGACAGAAAAGTTTCCTTTTTCCAGTATCTACTATATCTAAAAGAAGAACATCATTATGAATACAGCTGCCATTGCCTGGTCAACCAGCTACCAGAGCTTTTTACAATAGATTTTACAATTTTATCATAAAGAAAACTGAAATGTATTGTTGAGATTGCACTTCTTTTTCTTACATTAATATATGTCAGGGATTAAATGTAAAGTTAGACACTCACAGAAAGTGGAGTTTCACTGGTCCGGCCCACTTAAGGTCACATTGCCCCTTATGCGGTAGTTTGACATCCTGCATTCATCAATCTGAGCACTACAGAGTTACAACATCTTGTACAAAAGGCCAACATTAAGGAGAAAGAGATCCACAGTGTGTTTTTTTGTCCTGTCTCTCTCCCCTCACCCCCAACTGGTCACGGCAGATGGCTTTCCCTACCTGAGGCTGGTTCTTCCTTTCTCTTAAAAGGAAGTTTGTTCTTCCTACTTTTGCCAAGTGCTTGCTTGGCAAAAGTAGGAGTTCATTTGATTTTTGGGTTTTTCTCTTTATTATTGTAGGGTCTACAGTTGTTATGATTTGTTGCTATAAAAATAAAATTGAATTGAACTTGATTCAGGCATACTTTTGTGTCATGTAGAACTCAGCCTGTATACTCTGCGAATCTTTTAAAAGTGGTCATTATGAGCTATGAAAAGGTTTCAATATGGCAGTGAAAACACCTCAGACAGTATACAAGATGGACATCACTGCTGTGATGTCACCCATCGGTTGTGAAGTCCCACTTAAAGCCTCAAACATTTTCCCCATTGTCTTCTTGGTGTTTGAAACTGAATGTGTTGAGTGAAGGTGTGGGTCTGACTGCACAACCACACACTCTAAGTTTCAAACCACAGGCTAACAGACTAACGAACTGTGACTGAAAAGCCATTAGCCATTGGGGATGTCCTGAAATGTGCATGTCCTGAAATCAGTCGCAACTGATTTAGTTTTTTACAAATGTTTCCAGTAACAACCACAGGAGCAACAAAACTTTTAAACTTCCGCTCAGCCCTTTTCTTAACATGTCGATTGTTCTTTTTTCTTCCATAAAACAACCTTAAAATCTTAAATTCATATAAAAAAGTTCACTTTCCTGTAGATTTCACATTGTAAAGAAACATAAGTGATGTGGTTCAAATACAGTTGTTCTGTTTTTTGTTCTTTTAGACTTCTTGACCATTGTGGTTGGTTGCAATCATAGCATGTCAAAGCAACGTGTCTGCACATCCTGCGACGTCATTAATATGCAACACGAACACTACAGAAAAGATGGATGTTGAAGCAAATATATACTTTCTGCTTGGTCTGTAGCTGTTCGTCGCACTCGGGGAACACAGTGTTGTTTTTTGTAGCCATTTTCTTTGTCGCCGAGTTTCAAACATGACGATTTTGATTTTCCTGAATGAGACACTCTCATGACTCATCGAGTGTCGCTACTGACCAGCCAATCAGTGGCATGTAGTCTGATGATATCACATTTTAGTACCTTGTCCTTGTACCTAATGAAAAAACCTGCAAGTCTTGCCGAGTCGATTGAAGTAGGTACTAATGGAAAAGGGTCTTTAGTGATTGTCTGGCAACCTCTGGCTGTGAGGGAAAAAATCTGCATATATGTAAATGTGTTGGTGAGTGGTTGCAGGAAGAGACTGGGTCAAATCAGTCAGAAACTGGGTGCTGCACTAAAATCTGCTTGTGACCGCTTTGGTTGCTAGCAGATTACCACCTGCATCTGTAGTTTGTACGAAAGATGCAGACTTGCCTGTACTCACCATTTTACTCTCCGAGCTGTAGTGTAGCTACGCTAGCGACCAGAAACCAAATGCCAACTCATCACAGAATACACACTTTCCCCAGTTACCAAGGTGTCACTGACCCTCTCTAGGTTTGGGTGACTCGGGCTTTAACAACTGATACCAGGAACCACTCACGCCCAGTCAGGGAATACATATTTTTCTCTGTACAACTAACCGGTTTCATGGCCTGTTTGACTGAGCCCTTAGTTGCATTATTTATATGGGTATAGAGAGGACACAAACTCAAAAGAACAAGTCAAGTCTTGATGATCCTGTCCTCAGCAAGAAAACAGGTAACACAAACAGGGCACAGAGAATGTTTGCCATCAAAATAAAAGGTTGTGCTTTAGTGCTGTAACCAAGATTTTAGAAGGTTTAACTTTTATTCAAATGGTCTCTGTTTCCTGTTTAAGTGTGACACCACCTTAAGTGTGACACCAAGACAAAATGGAAATAAATGTTCTTAAATTGTTGAAGTTGTTAGGTGAGAAAGGATTTTTCATTCCATTGTTGCTTTTCAATAGTTGTACCCCACACTCATACTGAGGGTTGTTATGGTTGCATATTACTCACTGCGACACTGCACATCTAGCGAAGGGGAGCCTTGGCTGTAGTGGAAACAGAAATGCAAAACGGCTCACGTTCACTAACCCCCATCAACTCCTCCAGACCTACAAAACATTACGGTTGGCCCCCACTTATCTGCTGTATTTAAATTCACAATTCCTTATCCAGCCTACAGTTTACAAATGAGCACGAAGCTGCACGCTTGTGTTTGGGAGAGCGCTTTGTAGATAGAGTTTACAGCCGTGTGGTCTAAACTGTTTTTATTGTAGAACTCCGTGTTTCAAGGCTCCTACGTTTTTTTTCAAGTTTTCTTTTGGTGTTTTGAAGCCAAGATTCATTTTTCTATTTTTGAAGTTTACCATTCTCATTCTGCAGAGCAGTAATTTTAGAAATGGCTCCATGAGCTGATTTACTGATACACAGAGGTCAGCAGTTTGATTTACTCACTTCCTGTAGTGCCTGCCTGTTATTTGTTCTCATGTTTTTTTTTCTCTCTTTTAATGGTTTTTCATAGCCGGTAAACATTTCTCAGTGAAGATAGCTGTTTTTCCCCCCATGTTGTCTAATTGATAACTCTTCAGTCATGGAATTTTTATTCGACAATAATTTTCATCGAATTGTGGGATCAAAGAGATAAAATTGTTACACACACGGTTTTGATAACTAATTGATAATGATGGATAAAGTGTTTTTACTTTCAAATAACTATTTGGAGGGAGGCAATAATGTGGGTCGATAGTGATCTGTTAGTAGTTGATTGATTGTGTTCAGTCCAGCCTGAAATGACCTGTCAGATGGAGGAAAAAAATGAGGTCAGAGGTCATCAGAATCAGATCAGCGGAGCTCCTGCCCGCTGCCACTGTGGTCATCTCTCCCTGTGTCTCTGATAAAGACAAACAGTGTTTGTTTTCTGGTGGGTTTCTGCGTGTCGGAAGTGAAATCGGGCCGTCCTCCAAGAGCAACATGTGGAACTAGAAATAGAAGGTTGAGATTTGCAAGGGAGTTCTGATGGAAAGAAAACAGAAGATAGAAATGTTAAGAAAACTAAAGGGAAGCAGAATATCTCCTACTGGGCTGCAAGGAGTCTGCTATTGCTGTGCCGAGTTCAGTCAATGCTTTCAAGTAAAAGAACAGCGGTAATCTCAGTTATCAAAGCTTTGTCACAGCACGAGATACTTACAGACTATGCAGCACCAAAGAACAGTGTTAAAATGATCTATTATTACACTTGATGACTGAACTCATACCCCCCCATCATCGTTCGCTGTCAGCCCATTTGTTATTAAAGTGCTGGAATGTGTCTGGTACTTCATCATGGCGAGCGTCGCTGAGCGGTCACTCTGCAGCGGGAGACCTCATGACCGAGCTACGCTCTCACCCACCAACTCAAAGATGTTGCAACAAAAAACCCAGGAAAAAAGATGCAATCCGGATAAATAGACTAAACTGTAATGAGACAAAGATGAAGATGTCAAAAGAGGCAGTGGTGATGGATTCAGAGTTGGTCTATTGGGCAATAATCTCTAAATGTATGAAGGAATATGTATGTAATATAACGAGTATCATTTTCTTTTTGTTTTTAACTGCTATGCCAAGGCTGATCTCGCACTGCATTTACTGCCTAAGAATATACATCCATAGTTTAGGGATTTCAAAATGTGGACAATGAAAAAAATATACCAATGTCAACAAAATGAAAACTGGATTTGTATGACTAAAGAGCTGTCATAATGGCATTGTAATTTATGGTTCCCTAGGGTTAAACTAGTAGAATTTTAGACACCCTATATCTCAGTTCAGATGCATAGAGGTACCACACCTTCATGTAACACGTGGTTGCTTCTGTAAATTGTGAATTTTGACAGGGTAGTGTTTGCAGTGCTGATATCATCGTCAGGGTTTTAAGTTTTGGGATGTTTTTAGTTTTCTGTGACCTCGTGATTGCCGCTTTTGGATTTTGAGATGTTGGTTTTTTTGTTGCATTCTCCCTCAAGCTGTGTGTACTTCCTTGTGGTTCATCTGTGGTTACCTTTTGTTAGATCAGCTGTCCTTGACAGTTGACTGAGATCATCGCGCTTCCTTCTGCATTTTATGAACATTTGCAACTTGGGCTTTTCCTGTATATGTGTATTCTATCAGGCTTGATATTCCTGAAACCAGGTAAGTAGTAAGTAATGGCACCAGTTCTGAGTTGAACTTGTCCTTAAGATCCTAACGGCGTGTGTTTTAATGACAGATCTACTAACCAGTCACAAGTGGTTGTTGGCAGAGTGAGCTGAGTTGGAAGAAGCCATAAACTGCTAAATATCTGTAAAGTCTTTCACAGGACAGAAATCTGTTTGTTTTTGTTTGGTGTGTGTGTGTGTGTGTGTGTGTGTGTGTGTGTGTGGGGGGGGTAATGGCTGTGTATAATAGGCTCAGAGCTACACTAGATAATTGTGGTTTGATCCATGATTCTAATGGCAGAATCATGGAAAACTTGTCCTGTAGCATTAGCCACAGTTTATAATACTAGTTTGGAATGTTGCTTTTTTCCTTTGTCCTAAAACAAAACGCTTTGTTGACCAGCCAGTGAACCCAACACACATATAAACACATGTATGCAGTCCTTCCTCTGTCTGAGATCTGTTTCAGTGTTTCTGCCAGTTTACTTGCCAAATGTATCATTGCCAGAAGGGTAATCTGTTCTGGTCTGACTCCCTATTAGCTACTTTATAGTCCCGGTTGGCTGACTGAATCTCGCTCGTTATGAGCAGGTGACAAGGACAAGATGAGGATGGAGGGCAATGCTTGATCCCTGTCACTACAGTCTGGTTAGCCCAGTGTGGAAGGGTGGGGGGTAACATTTAGTTTTCTGTGTTGAGTGTAGCACTTGCATTAATACTATAAATCTGGAGAACTTTATACATATTACAATATGCTATGTAATCAAGCACTTGGCGACAGTAGGAAGGAAAAACTCCCTTTTAACAGGAAGAAACCACAGAACCAGACTCAGGGAGTGGCAGCAATTTACCTCGATCAATTATGATGTGAAACTTACTTACTACTAAACCTTACAACCAAAGAAGCGAGTAACTTTTTAATATTTTATTTTTCTGAATTTTTATTTTTATTTATTTATTTTTTTGACAAAGGGGGGATTTTTTTTTCTTCTTTCTTTCTCAAGTAAAAAAAAGTTATTTTCTGAGAAATGTTCTCTCTGCTCGACATTGTTTCAAAACTCATCTGGAAACAGAATTGTGTTACGGGAGGAAAAATGAGATATCAATGAGAATGAGCGAGAGAAAGGAGATGACAGGTGTGCGCACATGAAAACTTACAATCAACACTGTTATCATTATTAAAAACATGAGAAATCTCTGGCTGCTTCATTTTCCATTTAATATAAGGTACTTCAGAGTACCTACTTTTCATTTCCTTTATAATATGTCGGATTATTTGGGCAAATAAAAGAAAAACCTGATCATCAAAACAAGCTGGCTATGAACTATTACCAAACATTGGCACCCATGAGTCTATAATTTGCTGATATATGCATGACAACAAGCAATACAGCCCAGAAATCCTGCAAGAGGCCAGGTAGACCCCAGGCAGGTCACCAGTCCCTCCCAGAGAGCCAGAGTAACAACACAGACACCTGGGAGACCAAGGTCAAAGTTCAAATGTTCTTGCACCTTTCCCCCGCCCCCGCTTTGTGTTTCTCATTTCAACAGTGGTCTTGTTTGATGCCGTGAATCAGAGGTTACTTTGACTGTAGCACAACATCAAAACGTACTCCATCAGCACCCAGCTGTTAGATCCCACTGTGGCCTTGACTGGTCTAGTTTCATTGTGTATTCTTTGTTGCATTTCACGGTAGTCTCGGTCCTTTTATCTTTCTCCATCCTGGTTTTATGTGGTTTTGGGTACAAGCAAGAGTTATCGGTACCTGTTAAACCTGGTGAACCTAGGGAAGGGTCAAGCATTGGCTAAAGGCACAGAGGGGTTGATATCAGTCTGTTTATTTATCTTTTTTATAGACGTGTTTTACCCATAGACTCGCCTTATCAGACATGAGTCCGTTCTGGTTTTGTGTGTTTATAAAACTGCTGTTTTTGTATTTTTCTCCATGCCAGTGCCTGCATTTCCTCTGAACGTGACCTGCGTAAAGGTCACAGACTACCTGCAGTGTTTCCTCAATTTCACCTAAAAATGCAGCAATGGCCAAAAAACTTTAATGAGCCTGATTAATGAGCAGTTCTTTTCAGTCTGTTTTAGCATCAGACAAATTTTAGTGTCTGGCGAGTTAAATCAAAGCCATCTCAAGTGGGTCAGATGTTTGGATCTATTTTCAGATGTATATTAACTCATGTCTACAGCTTCAGATTGTGTCGGTGGATTTGGCTGGATATTAAGGAGAGAGCAGTGATTTGTTGCTCTTCTATTCAATGCTGAAAATATACATACATACTGATTTGGAAGTCGTTCCCTCAGCCGTCTGCTCAGAGACAGAGATAGTATCTTTGAAGAATTGTCTGCAACAGCCAGAACATAACTCACTTTACACAGCCTGCTAAAGCTGATAGCACGCCAACATCTGTGTGTGCGTGTGACTGTGTCTGTATATCACTACCTCTCCCTCTGTCCTCTTCTTCACATCTGCTTCAGCAAAAACATCTAAAAAGTGTTCATAGAAATCCACATTTCCACAGGAACAGCGAATACATTAATTATATCTGAACAACTTACAAATAAGTAACAATACATTGAACCATTTATGTTCCTTTGAATATCTGGTCTTATAAGAGTGAGATATGTCAGTAGCGAAGTTGCCCTCATTAATATTTTTATATAATCTTTAAATCAAATTATGTGTAACACTAAGACAGCCACAGCTTGGTTTTATTTTTATTTATATTTTTTTATGTCTTTCGGCTTCTTGTTTTGTTTTAAAGCACACATTTACATTTTTTCTCCATTGAGGATTTTATGCTGACTGTGCATACTCTACACTCGTTCAAGAGCATGAATGGTAAATTAACTTTTTTAGTCTTAAAAACCAATCGACCAATTACACATTCAGCTGTTCATGCACACATTCACTTCAGTTTTATTTATACAGTTTTAAGTTGCCTTGAGTTGCTTTTATTGAAAAGACCCTACAATAATACAGAGAAACCCCCAAATCTCCATCAGAACCAGGCTCGGGGAGGGACGCCCATCTGCTGTGACCCGTTGAAGGTTGAGGGGAGGAAGACGGGACAAATGGGACAAGATTAATAATAACTAATGATTGAAAGCAAAGAGGTGTATAAACACAGAGAGTGAAAAAGGTGAGTAAGGAAGAAACACTCATCATGCGAAGCCCCCAGCAGCCCAGCCCTGTTGCAGCGTAACTAAGGGATGTTTTGGGCTCACCTGGACCACCCCTAACTATAAACTTTCATTGGTTCAACACTTTAGTCTGTGCTCTCTATGTTATGTGCAGATAACACACATGTATGTTCATGTACTGTATTATTTTAAACAGTCTCCCTTGCCAATTTTTTCTGTTTTATTTATAATAACCTGATATACATTACAGTGTTAGAAGAGGCCAGTGTCAAGCATAACTTTAATGATCCTTGCTTCTCTGAATTCCAGCAGTTGAGCTATTTCGAGCTGCAATTCATTTTACTATTTCTTTCTTTCTCTCTCTCTCTCTCTCTCTGTGTGTGTGTGTGTGTGTGTGTGTGTGTGTGTGTGTGTGTGTGTGTGTGTGTGTGTGTGTGTGTGTGTGTGTGTGATCACAGTTGGTTCAAGGTTGTCTAAAATATGAAAAACTGAGAGCGCAGCTGGTACTACCACACTCTTAAAGCATTCTGGGACTGCATATCCACCATCTGGGGCCGGGCCGTTATTTGCGCCCTGCTTTATCATTTGTAAAGTGGCCGGTGTTTATTCAAATAGCTTCAGAGAGGCAGAGACTTCACTCTGTTCCAGGTCAGTCTGGTCCAGCACCTGTGTTTGCAGGGAGCGCCTGTCCACTGTGGCTTGTAAATTTGTGATTAGAATTGGCCAAAGAAAACATTATTTGGAGGTCAAAGGTCATGGCAATGGCATTAAGTTCACTTAAAACTATTAATTACCAGTGTCAGTAAAAAAAAAAAAGAAAGAAAAAGGTGCGACCAGTGCGTGACCTTTCCCCATCTTCTTGTGGTTCTCAAAGTTGGAGCTGGAAGCAGTTCATGTTTAACGAGGTAACAGCACACTCACTCCATACCCACCACCACCACCTCTGGCTCAACTGTGCCCCACCTGCAGTGGTTTTAATCTCCACTCTGAGGCTTGCCGAATACTTTCAGAGGAACTGCTCTAATCTGCAAGTTATGAAACCCCAGGAGAGTTTCAACAGAAACGCGCACACTCCAAAGCCAACTTTAACATGAAAATTGTCCAACCGCCCTACAAAACTGTTGCTGAGTCAGTTTTTTGCATTTAGCACGTGTGACTCATCTTTCTTCATCATCTTGCCTCCCTCTCGATGATACTTCTGTTTTTCCACCGAGGAACAAAATGCAAGTTGATGAATATGTGGTGCACTCCCTGTTGTGTAACCAGCTGTGCTTTACTGTTGCTCTTTGCTCCTTTGCATGACTCTGGATGCGTCTTTGAGAGAAATCTGCTTTGTTTAGCTGGAGAACAATATGGCAGAGACTAACTTCTTCTTCCGCCTGAAGCGCAAGGAGGAGTGCAGTAGTTAGCCTAAGACGAACTGCATATATGTACCATTGTATCTCCTTTTGTGTGTTGGCGTAATTTTCATAAAATTGCATTTTATTAATGACGATTGGCAGAAACAAAGTCATAATGAAAAAAAATGATATCAGTTACCATATTGCTGGCCAGCTGCATGCTGCAGTGCTCATCCTTGCTCCATATCAGTAAATAGCTCAAACGGGAGGATCCAGGGTGAACGCACACAAACACACACACACACACTCTTACTTGCAGCACGTCTGTAGGAGAGCAGGGAGGACACATTTTGGCCCCGGCTAATCCAGACACAACCTGCTGAAACAAAAGAGGGCTTCATATGCATAAATATCTGACACAAAGGTATAAAACACACCTGAGTAAACATGAACACACACAGATTTACACAGTTAAATGTTCTAGTTAATTCTGCATGGCATCAAAACATCATCATATTCTTTAAATAAAAGGGGAAAAACTTGAAATGAGTTCTTAATTTAAAGACGCTCCACCTTAATGCCAGTCTGCTGGGAAAACAAAGTATTCCTTGGGTCACTGGGATCTCTGTGTTTCTAGAGAAAACATTGGGGCTAAGGTTGTCGAGTTTTCATTTGAAGATAATTTGTTGTTCGTGGAGCAGGAATGTGTTCCATTGGCCGCGGGGGCCATCAATCTTTAAACCAGATTGGTCGACTGGTCAGATGCCTGAGAGCTCCTCGGGGATAAGAGGCAGCCATGTTAAAGTGGAGAGTGAAAGTGAGAAGTGAAGGAAGAAAAAAGAACAAACAGGAGAAGAAAAAAAAGAGGGGACGAGGTAGAGGAGACTGACCTGAACATGTTCCTGAGACTATCCTGTAGCGCGCTGCTGGCTTCTTTCTCAGCCCGAGTCCTATCAAAGATCAGAAGGCTTATCATGATGGATCAGAGGACATTTATCAGCAAAACACAGAACAAAAGACGCAAATGTGTGTTTGTGTTCGTCACTGAAGCTGAGAGGACTCTCAGACTGTGAGAATGTTAACACCAAAGATTACAAGAAGAGTGACCTCTGATATAAAATGTCCACAAACTCACGCTGGTTTAATTTAGGGCCTTAATGGACAGCTCTGATCATTACCACTTGATAAATAGAACACTAACACTAAAGATGGCTTTACTCATTTGGCTGATAAACTACAACTGACTGAAGTAAAGATGCAGTAATATTAATTGCAATTAAGGGGAAATAAAGAGTAATTTTACAGTACAAAATAATCTTTCTTCTTTCAAAATAATCTTTCTTCATCTTAAACTAAGCTGTGACAGCCCCCTTAGTTCATCCAGTGTCCGAAACAAGCTGCTTTAACTCTCCCTTAAAGACAAGAAGAGATCCCCTCTCATTTACATCACAGAGATAGAGTAAAAGAAACAATAATTAGTCTTACTCCCAAACTATGAATGTGAATTATGAATTGTTATCTCAGTTAGCAGCGGCAGCATCTTCTCCTGTGTGGCTGTGTGAACACAGAGGAAGAAAGAAACGAAGAAGGAGAAACACTTTCAGGTTCAGAAGAGCTGTTGCTAGTTTGCTACCTAATCTTAACATAAAGTTGCCTGACCTCCTGGTCCCATGTCAGAATAACAAATAAGTTAAAATGTACACGATTCACTTAAATCACCAGTTACATGTGCAACATGTTTTGAATATGAATAGTCTTGCTGAAGAACAGAAATGAAAACATCAGGTGGGAACAGGTGATGCACATTTGAGCAGAAGACTCCAAACAAAAATATGAAAGTTGCCTGATGTTCAACCAGAATTATGAACTCATTAAACTTTTCCCAAATAAAGACATTTCTACCATAAATCAGGGCAGAAAAGATACAGGTCACTCCATGATACTCCAGCAGAATGCAAAAAATGAAGTGTGTGACGCTCTAAATATCCTGGTGGAAGATGGATAATAATGAAAGTGTAAAAGCAGGGCATGGCTAACCCTCTGCTGCTAATCACAGCATGCATTTTTCTAAAACAGACACCATTTCCCCCTCTCACCTCCTTCACCCTGAAAAGGCCACCTAAAATTAAAGTATCTTTCCTTACTTCTACCGCTCAGTAGGATAAAACATCCTGTAGTTAAGATTAAAACTAGACTGCATTTTATTAGCTCCATTATCAGGCAGTTGAATCTTTGTGTCGCAGTGCAGTGGCTATATTGTTACGGTCCAGCCATGCATGCATACGGAGGCAGGACTCCTGCACCCAATAAACTCATCATAACTCGAAGGATTTTTCAGCCAGTTTTCAAGTTGTTTGGTTTGGTGCTCGCTGGTGTAGATGACAACACTGATGAAGATTGTGAATTTTCCTTCAGAAGGAAGAAATGAGACAAAGTAAAGCACATGTGTTTTCTTACCTGCGTCTTATTTACAGATTCACGGATATTTTGCTTAGAGGATAATGCACAGTCACACGGACTCACACTTCAATACCGAGCCATTCTTTTAATTCCCAACATGTCAGCCACAGTTTGCTCTGAAAGAACATAAGCCATTATAATAAGAACAAAAACAAAACACTAAACAGCGTGTAATGGTACTAATGATGTAGCAGGGGCTCGCCTTTCTTTTGGCGACAAACTTTAGGGTGGGTAAAACTCCTGGATTTGACTGTAAGTCAGTTTAATGTTCTCTAAAGTGATGGAAACACGACTCCGTGTGTGTCGGCCTGCACGTCTGGATGAGTGCACATCTACTCCTCTTTCCAAGACTCTTGTTGACGGCTGAACAAAGTAGTCTGACGCGCCGAATTCTCCTCATGACAAGCACTTTTAACACCGCGCACCTCCTGCCTCCCTCATCCTCTCCTCCTGCTAACCTCCCTCCCTCTCTCTCTCTCTCTCTCTCTCTCTCTCTGTTCCTTGTGGAGTTGAAGAGTTGAATCGTGGGTCAGCAGTTCTCTTGCACAGAGAGCCAGACTAGATTTCCAGATGGTGAAGTCACCATCTATCTCCCCTCATCAGCTTAACACAGATACACCCAAACTCATACAGCAGGCAGCCACATTTAACCAGTGCGCAGAGAGTAAACAACAACACACTGCTGCTGTCTAACCATGTCTGTTTACTCTGATGTACAGGGTGTTAAGCAAATTGAGTCATGTCAGTGCTATAATTGGTTCCAGAGGAGGAGCGTGATGGGAAGAAAAGTGCTGAGTGGACACTTCCGTTAAGAGGGGGAAAACCCACTTTAACTGTGATACTTTAAAGCTTCAAACTGTGTGTGTGCTTGGGTCCACTGGTGGCAGTTTGCCAGCATCTCCGGCCTGCAGAACATCCATTTGTCTTCAAAGAGAAGAGCAAGCAGACTAAAGAAAATACAAATACATCTCAAAATCAAGACATCATTTTAAAAGTTGGACGTCTTGTTTGAGAAACAAGGTGTCTTAATAAATGCTGAAGACTAAATGCGTGCAGCTGTTTGGCACCCAAACATCAGCTTCCAGTGGCTTTGGGAACTTTGTTTTCACTTCTTTTCTCGTTTTTGTGTCCAGATGTGGTCTGTTTTACACGAGGATGATGAGGAGGAAAAAAATGTCTAAGTTCTGGAGAAGCCTGTTAAAAATAAACAGAAACTTACCGAAACTGGTGTCTGGTACTGTGTGTCCGTGTATGAGCATGTTGTCATGACAACAAGACAGCTGGCAACACCAGGAGCATCAGTCAGAGTGAGATAACCATAAATAGGCGGCGGTATCGCCGAAGACAGCACAGGGGGAATCTTAGATTTTAATGTATGTTTGGAATATGTGAACACTGGAGCTGAGAGGAGGCAGCGGTACTATGACGTGACTCTTTTCATGTTGGCTCCAGACTTTCTTAGTCTGGACCAGGCAAAAAGGTCAGCACGCTGAGTGATTTCAAGCTTTACAGTCAAATAAAAACAATGCTGATGACGATTTTTATAAATATATTTAAAATAGCTGTTTGATTTACATGAAGCATGTCGGTCACATTATTTAGATGGAGAGGATGGAAGGAGACTTCAGAGATGTGGCACATCGTTCAGTTAAATCCATCAGCACGAAGATGGAAACTAATTTCTATCTTACACTGTTATGCAAATTCTAGAGGTTGAGGTCATCGTGATAAGCAGTCGTCCGGCTGAGTTCCTGAAAGCTGCAGCCGAATAAGCAGGGGACTATTAAGTGTGCCAGCAGGGCCGGAACCAAGAGGTGGCCACTGCTCTCACCACCGTTTCATCACCTCCCAAACGGGAGTCAGTCTCCTTAGAGTTATATATTAATATGTACAACTTTACAGAATTAAGCAGCATGTGTACACACTTCCTGCTATGGATCGATGTCCCCTTAATAACAGCTGAATTTCTTTATCAGATATCCATCCAAATACTGGAGATAAGGGTATGAAGCTTTGATTGACAGGCATAAAGGCTTCGATTATAGATATAAGTATTGCTGTTATTCCCTAACTGCCAGTTTCAAATTTAGCAAATATGCTCCGACCTTAGTCAGCAATTTAAAAAAAAAGAAAGAATAAACATAAACACTCCAACTTTGCGACAGTGATGCAAAGAATAACCAAATAAATGGACTGTGCTGCAAACAGCAAATCACAATGCAGAAAACAAACATTAACATTAGTTTCTGTTTAACAATTTGGTTTCAATCTTCCACGGCATGTCTTCTATCCTGTCTTCCTTCTCTCACCCCAACCGGTCGCAGCAGATGGCCCCGCCCCTCCCTGAGCCTGGTTCTGCTGGAGGTTTCTTCTTGTTAAAAGGGAGTTTTTCCTTCCCACTGTCGCCAAAGTGCTTGCTCATAGGGGGTCATATGATTGTTTTTCTCTGTATGTGTTATTGTGGGGTCTACCTTACAATATAAAGCACCTTGAGGCGACTGTTGTTGTGATTTGGCGCTATATAAATAAAATTAAATTGAACTGAATTGAATTGAATTTCAGGCTGGTTACATCTATAAATATTTCGTAGCTTTGCCAATAAGTGCCAGTCAGTCCTCAAACCATGGCAACAATGTGAAACTCAATTTTCAATTAAATCCAGTTAGTGCCAAATCACAACAAGAGTCACCTCAGCGCACTTTATATTATAAGGTAAAGACCCTACAGTAATACACAGAAGACTCAAACAGTTTGACAACCCCCTATGAACAACCGCTTGGTGATAGTGGGAAGGAAAAACTCCCTTTAAACAGGAAGAAACTTCCAGCAGAACCAGGCTCAGGGAGGGGAAGTCATCTGCCGTGACTGGCTGGAGGTGCAGAGAAAACGTTCCATAGCTATTCATTTCATCTGCTCCTTCCATTGATCCACAGGTCTTATGGTTGTGTTTCTTCGCTGGAAGCTTCAGTCAACAGCCACTTTATTAGGTACATCTCTGCAACCTGTGCAGTCCGATACTTTTCCAAAATCCTGCGTTTTCAGTCTCTATTGACAATTTTGCACAGAAAGTTGATTTTTACTTTATGGAATGATAGTTGGTGGTACTGATGCTGAAAAGAGATATTTTATCCACTCCATTATCATGCATAATTTTTGTTTTTATCTTAAAATTATAAAAGTAAAATATACGTATTTGCAATATTCTTAATCTTCTCACATTTCACATTGGATACACTGGCCCAGTAGATATATTTTATCACGATAATTAGCAGAGGTGTAGAGCTATTAGAGTAGCTTTGCATGATTCACACTTTAAAATAATCCTTATTTATCTTATACTGGGCATTGGAGTAGGATTTCAGTTAATCCACTATCGGAAACAAAGACAAAGCCGGTGTCTTCAGATTGGCTGTCTCTAGCAAGCAAATTATTTTAACAGCAGATGGGCGGAGCTTCTGGAGCAGTGCCTGAGATGACAATACATCTGCTCTTACAGGAACCGTATAGAGCCAGGATTTCTGTTCCAATTTGGAGCAATCAGAAGTCGCAGGTTATTTGTGCAAGTAACAGATTACTTACACATGCAATGACATAATTTGACATTTGAACATGTTTAATATGAGCGTTTGGAATCTAGGACACACATATGACAGAAAATTGTTTATCTGTGTGAGCAAGCTGACTCTACTCAACAGTGTTGTGTCACCCTGACCTCAATTAAGGAACATTTCAAAATATACACTACATACAGATTTTTCTGCACTTAATCCCATGCAGGGTGGAGCTAGCATAGGGAAGCGCCGTCTTTGTGAATGACTTTTTCTGTTGCAGTGTGGAGGCACTTCATCACAGTCGTCCTCCTCTCTCTCCCCCTCTGTGTCTTTGTGTCATCCAAAATTATAGCCGCAGGGTCATAAACTGGTCTTGAGCTTGTTTCTTGTGGCTTAGTGCACTTTGTAACATGCGGAAGTTGGCGTGGCTGAAATGTGGGAGGCGGGAGAAGAAAAGACTTTCTCTCCTGGAAATAGCAGTGTAAACTGCCAATATTAGTTTTTGATTGGTGATGTAGGCGTTAAGAGCTAAATTAACAAATACGTGGTGACAGAGGTGCGTCTAGAGGGAGGGCCTTGGGTGTCACTGGCTCCCACCCAAAATAAAAGCCCACTCCACAAACAGTGACGTTGAAGTGGAATGGAGGATGGATAGGCCCATAGTGGAAATGTAATTTATTACATTCACTTTAAATACTTTACTAAGGTACAAATTTGGTCATACCTGTGTGCTTTTTAGTATTTTCTTCTTCCTGCTTCTACTCCAAAATGTATCATTTGTCCTCCATATTATTTATTTTATGCTAGTTTTTAATCATTTTACATACTTTATTTAGATTTTCAAACATAGACACACCTACCCAGCAATATAAAAAGAATTCAAATTGTAAAACGGAAATCATCAGAAGGTTGAAGGCCCCACCAACTCTACCCGGCACAGCTGGGGCATGCCCTGGTCATGTCACACATGGAAAAAGAGAGTTGGTACTGTTACACTGCAAGGCCCAGTCCAGGCGGCAGTGACCCTGCTGGGAGTGATGCGTGTGCTGATGTTGCTGTCCAATTCTCAGCTGGAAGGTTTACATCATAAAGGTGTTACCTTTGGTCCTGAAACACAGAGAGCAACTGTCACATACCAGCTTGCCCTGGACATAGCATGAGGCAAACTGTGTGCTCTGCCTGCCTGTAGCATGTCTTTAGCTTCATCGGTTTTTAGTTGAGAGTCAAAGTCTGGTACTTGTTGCCAACAAAATGTCAGACTGGTCTCCATCAGTGCTAACCTTTGTCAGAGGCTCTATTCATAACTTTTAATGGGCTGAATTTCTTAGCATATCCAAGAGGCGTAGGGTGTCAGATTCAGTGGACTCATCTCTGCTCTTTGCAGATGATGTGATTCTCTTAGGTGTATCAGGTGGTGACCTCCACTTAGGCTACATCCACACTAATGCGTTTTCGTTTGAAAACGCATCGTTTGGGCCTCCCGTCCACACTGAGACGACGTTTTCGCTGATCGAAAACGCAGCGTTTTGAAAACGCTCCCGAAAACGCATACATTTGAAAACGGTGCTCGCGTGGCAGTGCACAGGAGTTTTTGAAAACTATGACACATTTTAGTCATGTGATGCAGTCAAGTGACCAATTAAACTTATATACAAGGGCATTATACAGCAGTTGTTTTGTTTGCTCTCAGTTTTGACAGCCCTATCAAAGATTAATATCAGTCTGTACATGCTTCAGATAGCTTTTCTTCAAATTCTTTAATTCTCACTCGCTTTTGCAACTTTGTACTTTTGTGTTACTCGCAGCAACAACTCCACCTCATTGTTAGTCCATTTAAAAAACTCTGTGCTTTTCCTCAACATTTTGCCGCGACATTTCAAAGAGCTGGAAAGTAAAGAAGCGGCAGACAGAAATGAGGCAGGTCGAATCGTCTCCCGTTTCATGCATGTGCAGTACTGGAACGTAAGCGTTTTTGGCTGTTTCAATGTGGACGCACAATTCTGTGAAAACGACTGAAGTTGATAGTGTGGACGCGGAGCGTTTTCAAATCTATCCGGTCTAGTGTGGATGTAGCCTTACTCTCAGGTGGTTTGCAGGTAAGTATGAAGCACTAGGATGGGAATTAACACCTCCAAGTCTGAGGACGCCGTTCCCAGCTGGAAAAGGGTGGAGTGCCTACTCTGGGTCAGGGATGAGTTGCTGCGCCAAGTGGAGGAAATCTCAAGATCTCAAGGTCTTGTTCACAAGCGAGAGGAGAACAGGGTGGGAGAATGACAGAAAGATCTTGTACAGGTGTGTTGTGAAGAGCGAGCTTAAGATAAAAGCTAAGCTATTGAACTACAAGGATCAACCTGTGGTCATGAGTGACTGAATAAATACGACTGTGTTTATTAGTGGTTGAAAGGAGTTTCCTCTGAAAGGTGTCTGGGCTCAGACCTATAGGGTGCAGAGTTTGGTGCTTAATGCTCAGTGTAGAGCTACTGCTCCTCTTCATTTAAAGGAGCAACCTGAGGTGGTTTGGATGCCTCGTGGATGCCTAATAGGTCAGGTCCTGTCTGGTGTTTATAAATAAAATAAAAAAACAGCAGGAATAATATTTATATTGAAATGAGTGAAACCTCAGTGATACCAGACTCAAAGGACGGTAAATAAGCTGTTAAGTAATAATGTGAAAATTAAAAAAAGTGTGTGCAATAATTTTTTAACTTTGCCTTGATATTACTATAATAATAGTTTTCATTATTCACTACAATTTCATTAATCACACAACTAAATTGCTCTTCTGGTTTTTAAATTTATTTTATTTGCTGCTGACAGTAATTTATTCTCGGGGTCCCCAGAGACTTCAGTTGGTAGTCTCTGATATGTAAATATTTCAGTATTAACATTCTTTTTAGGATTATGATTTTTTGTCATAGTCCTTAATATTATCATTATGAGTTTAAAAAAAAAATCTAAAAACTTCCCACTCACTACCGAGCAATGTTTAAATTCTTGTGCACCCACACATTTGATACCACCTGTAAGAGAGCACAGGGCTGCACACCAGCGAGAAAATCAAGCCTAGTTGTGTTTTTTTCCACTGTGGAAGAAAATAAACTCTGTTCCTGGTTCCCCACAGTGTCCTGTGCCACTTGATTCTTTAAAGAAAATGCTAACAACGCCCCTGCACAGTTAGTTGTGATGTTAGATTTTTTTGTTTGTTTTTTATGCAGTTGAGCAATAACGAATTAATTTGAAAACAAAAGCACTTGAAGGAAGTCGTATTAATGGCTAATAACCGGATTAATAACCGGAAATAAGTGCATTTTTAAAAGGTTTTGACGCAGGGAAAATACATTACCAGCATTTTAATTTGAATAATTTATTTATTTTTTCCTTTTTTTTTTTCTTTCGCACTTTTGTTAGTCTATCAAGAGGTCAGACACGGTTAGCACTGTGTTCTCGTCGTTTTGACGCAGGTGGAAAAGACATAGATTTGCATTACGGGAAAGGCCGTTGTTGCCACGTGCAACCAGCACGCGCAAACGTGGAGAGTTGAAGATAAATGGACTTTTCACGCACACTTTGGGAACTCTTATCGCATTATTCCCAAGCAGGAAACTGATGAATGTTAGCAGTAAGGTGAGCCGTTAAAATGTGTTTTCGTTGTATGGACGAAACATTAAATTTTAAACCACTGACACGCGCGTCTCCGTTCATTTAATTATGTATTTATTCATTTCTCAGTGATGATTTCCCTTTTTCTGGCCTTTCGGCTGAAAACCTGAGGCGTCACAGTTCTTATTATTTTAGTGTTCGTGTGATTTTAATATGTCGACAGCTTTTCAACGAATACAATTAAGAAAACAGAGTAAATAAAATAGGAAAACGCAGATAAATACAGCAGCGGGCCTTAAAAGCTGCAGTCAGACATGATTTATTGGCGCGCGGGGCGTTCGTGCACAACCGTTTAAATTAGACCGTAACCCCGCCCCGGTTTGTACTTAAACACAGCAAAAAAAATTAGATAAATCAGATGTTATAATAATTTAATATTGTCTAATAATTTTAATCCGTGTAAAATGCTGCATTTATTTTCAGTCTGGAGGAGGAAGGTTGATTCGTTTCTATTTAAAGCGGACTCCGGGCCGGGCCTCCTTTGTCACAGGTGAGTTTATTCTTTACGAAATATTTAAGTCGTCTTCAGAATAAAATCCATTTTAATGCTGCTTGATTAAATGCATTCAAAATAGCTACTGTATCGGCCTGTCAGCAATAAAATAGACTTATAGTTTGGGCTATTGTCTTTCAACAAATAGTTAGAAAATTATGCTTGTTGAAGATTTTTGTTCCCAGATTTTTTAAATACAGGAAAAGCACGTGGTTAAAATTTTATTTTTGTGTGACTGAGGTCAAAGTTTGGCTTTATTTGTTTGCATCAGAGTGACTGTTCAGTAGATGAATGAAGTCAGAGGGTGCTTTCCCTCATCACCTCCTGACTCCACCCCCTCCACCCTCCTCACACACACACACAGACACATGCACAAGCTCAGAGAGTGGAGGGAAAAGAGGGCTACTCCTCCTCACTCCTCCTCACTCCTCTTTCTCCATTCACAGAGAAAGCTCTGAGCTCCTTCTTGAATGGACCCCATCTCTCCGAGCCAAAACTTGCTTTCTGCTGTTGTGGACGAAAACTGAAGATCACCACTGATCAATCTGTCTGTTTTTTTTTCTTCTTTTTTCTTCTTCTTTTGCTGAGAAACTTGGCTGCAGAGACTGTGCTGTGTCGCCATGAACTTCTGTACTTCTGTCAGACTTGATGAGTTTCCAGAGCGCCTGTGTGTGGTGTCGTAGACGACTGATTCAGAGAAGAGCTGAGAAAAAGAAGACGTACTCCTTAAAGTGACTGAAAGACTCCCAAGGATTAAGAAGGTGGACACAGGGAGACGGATCGAATTTAAAAATAGCCTTCCTTTATCCCAGTTCTCTCCCCTGGACCGCGATGGGTTCAGATGTACGCGACCTAAACTCCCTGCTGCCCCCGGTCCCGGCGGGCCCCAGCCCTGGCTGCCCGGCCCTTCCCGTCAGCACGGCCCCTCAGTGGGCTCCTGTCCTGGACTTCCACACTGCCCCCTCCCCTTACACCTCTCTGGCTGCTCCCCACTCTTCCCTGGGGGCGCACTCCTTCATCAAACAGGAGCCCAGTTGGGGGGCCGCTGGTGACCCCCACCACCACGATGCAGATCCCCATTGCCTCAGTGCTTTTACCGTCCACTTCTCGGGCCAGTTCACAGGGACTGGGGCCTGCAGGTACGGTGCGGCGTTCGGGGCACCACCTCCTCCGCCGGCCCCGAGCCAACCGCCACCCGTGGCCGCCCCGCACCACCACCAGCCCCCCAGCAGGATGTTCAGCAATCCGCCATACCTGACCAACTGCATGGACACGCAGCAGGCGGCCCGCAACCAGACAGGTAGGGTGTGAGTCTGGGTGTTAGAACATCACCAATTTAACTGTCAATTCTTTCACAAGAACTTTTGACAGATGCAGCTTGAAGTCTTGGTATCATTTTTTTTTTTATCATTCAATTCAACATAAATCTTTTCTACTTTCTGCAGAAGGTGCTTCAGAAGGTGAAGGTCACTTTTCTATAACTTAGCACATTTTCTTTTACAAATTTTACCCCCTGTATATGCATCTGAAGTTCTCTGACAAATCTGTCAGTCATTAGTACATCACCAAAAATGATTTCATGTGGTTTAAATCAGCTGACGTGTTCCTTCTCTGGCTCGAAATCTTGGCTCGGCCTGATACGACCAAGCACGTTACAAACATTGACATCTTCTTAAAAGCACACACAAGTTGTAGAAAGGCGATCCAGCTAGTACTCTTACACAAGACTCCTGTTTGTTTCTGAAAAGGTGGCGTTAAAAGCATTCGAGCTGTAGGCATGAATGTTTAAGCCACAGATGTGTGTCCTGTGCAAACGGCCCATTAAAAGATCACATCCATGAACTTCTTTGGATCTGATCTTGCTTTTAATCGCAGTCACTGAATTTTTTAAATAGGGTTACAGTAATTATGATCATTCTTTTCTTTTGTGTCTGACGCCCTTATAAATTAATTTTTGGAAGGTTTACTTTTTATATAAAATAACATGTCATGTGTTACTCATAATATAGCTCTGAAAATATCATAATTCCAGGTGCAGTGCTTCATATGAAATTTTATATAAAATTACCGTTTCATACTTTTTAAGGTAAATAAAATTTTGTCTGAAATGTTTTAATTCATTTACAAAATCTGATTGTCAAGCACAACAGTATTTTGGTCTAATAAATGTCAAAGATTTGGCAATTGTAATTTATAATTCTTTAAACATCTGCTTAATGTGTAATAAATGCATGACTGCAGCAACGTGCATCAGCATGATCCACTTATAATTAAATACGCCACTGAGTTAGTTCGAATTCGTAATTTTTGCCATTGGAGTCGAGGGTTTTTCACATCTCAGTTTAGTCCTGGTTGTTTAGATTTAATTTCAATTTGTGTTTTATTCGGAGAACAAAAACACTTTTCTGTTAACATCTTTAAACATTTTTCCATTATTATTTTCACGTTCGCATGTAAATTATATAAAGTTTCATTTTTTTCTGTGAATTTTTCTGTGAATTATATTCACCTGAACCACGCTTTGTGCATCATCTCATTTAACCAGTAAAATCCGTCATTTTAACCAGACTAGAGTTCAGTAATTAACCATGAGCTGAAGCGTGTCCAAAGTCAACAGTGGGATTCATACCTTCTGAGTATCACACCCTAAACTCTTGTTTTTGTAAATGTTCATTTCAGGCAGAAAAATTCATCTGTTAGTGATTACCCAACTGATTAATTAGTAATAACGTGCTTATCAAGCAGATCGTTTAGGAATAACACAGCAATCAAAGCGCCAAGCCGACCTCTAACCTGTTTTTATCTGCTCCCCGCTGTGGCTGGATGAGCACAGACAAACAAACCAACAGCAGGACTCGGGTCACACAGTAGAGCGTGATAGCACAGTGGGGTCACACAGGGACCATCACACACACACTCACACACACCGCTTTTCTGTTTTTCTGTCATGTTCTGACATTTTTGTGTGATTTGAACAACAAAACAAACAAAAAGTAAAATAAATTTTACCAAAACACTTCAACTTTACAGCACAACTTTTACTGTACTTATTGCCATATATTTAACCTTTAGATAACACATAAATACATACTGACGATCACCTAATATGTAAAGCTGATTTCCACAATCATCCATTTGAAGATTTATTTACAACTCTGAGTATTAAAAAAGAAGAAGACAATATGGGGTATTTCCAGAGTTTTCCAGCTGACCTCATCTCTTCTCACCTCAGTGCTAGACTTCAAGGAGGCAACAAAAATGTCCCAATACATGGATGAACACACACACGCTCAAACATATGCAGAGAGAGAAAACTCAGACAGGGAAGAAGACAAATGGAGATGTTTAATGAGTTTTTTTCTCGTCCCCCTCCGCCTCTCCTCTCAAGCACCGATTTACAGGGTAAAGTCGGTGAAAGTGCTGTATTTTAATTAATGAGGCGTGCATGTGAGAGATAATGTGTGTGTGCGTGCGTGCATGGGTGATTTATGGCAGTGTGTCGTGCCCTTTAGGCCAGTCTAAGTCATGAGTCAGGTCTAGTCTGGGTTGTCGGGCACGGATCTCTCTCAACAGAAGTCGGTGTGTTTGAGTGTTTCTTTGGGGTTTTTTTTTTTATAAAACTAAATTTATTCAAACTGAACTCGCAGTTTAACTGTGTGCATATTATGCCAGTGGTGAAAATAAGATTAATTGAATGGAGAATAAAGTCATAAATGAGGCTAATTCAAATTTTCTGTAACTTTATAAAAAAAAAAAACGAGTAAGGGAAGCTTAAGGTGTAACATTTAACATGTCTCATGTTTTATGTGTAGAAACAAAGAAAAACCCAGAAAATCTTCTTCACCTCCTTTTTTCACTGGTTTTATCATAACTTGAGTGATTTATTTTCATCTTTTAAAGCAGAGAAAATACATAAATACAACCCAAGTGCCCGAGCTGGTCCTCTAGATCATAGTCTGGCCTGCAACGTCCTAAAAAGTGGAAAAAATGAATAAATAATAATTGACATAATTATATTACTGAATCTCAAAATCTCAAAGTAGGATGATTGCAATGAGTCTGTACTGCTTTTTAACGTATGTGTGCAAAGCAAACTTTTCTCTCGCCTTACACTGATGCGTGAACATCTCTGCCCGGTGCTTCACATTTCATGACTTTGGCTGACTTTGATGGTCTTCATCATAAATGTTACCTTGATCTTTTCCTCTTTTAGTGATCTGTGCTGCAAGACTGTCAATAATAAAAGTATCAGCGTTGATGTTCATGAAAATGAGCATCATGTATGATCACCGTTTCGTTCAGTGATGCACTCACCTTTTGGTGGCATTTTTTAGTCTATATTCATTTTGCTTGTAGCAGGATATATGCTGAAATGGTCATTTATGAGGATTTTTTTATTAATCTTATTTCTTCATCGCAAAAACAAGAAAAAGGAATTTTTTTTAATATAGAAAATTCTTGTTTTTAATCATGTTGTGATAATCTTATGAGTTTATTATAAGTCGTTTGTTCTGCATGCGGCTCTTTGGTTACTTTACCTTTATTACCAGATTCACAAATGCAGCTATGCTGTTGTATTTAGTTTCATGTCATCGTGTTTCACTGTTATGGATTTCCGCCTGTTTTTATGTATTTATTTTTCTTTCTGTGTTGCAGGTTACAGCGCAGTTGCATTCGATGGAGCCGGTAATTATGGTCACACTCCTACACACCACAGCTCGCAGTTCTCCAACCACTCCTTCAAACATGAAGACGCTTTAACTCAGCAGAACACGATGGGTATGTGCGAGTGTGGCTTTCGGCGTGCCGACGCGCCCTGTGAATTCAGTCTCTCCTGATAAATGTCTCAGCATGTAAACAGGAGTTTTCTTCCTGAGATTCATTAATCAAAATTTTTTGTTTTTCTTAAGTAAGTTAATTTTATTCTAACTATTTATAGTGAAAATATTTAAAAACCTTTTAGGTTTTCTAAACCCCCCCCCACCCCCCCACCCCCATATGGTAAAAAAGTTTTTTGTTTGTTTTGGTGTCTTTTAGTCTTCTGAAATAAACAGACTTATATATATATACACATATATATATCTCCATTTGCAGGGAATTGCAAGGGAAAATTTAAATGACTCATAGTTGTTACACTTTCTGTTTTTTTTTTTATTAATCACAATTATAATTTTTACAAATAGTTTTGTTGCAAGCTTATACCAAAGCACATAGTTACATAGTTGCTGCAGGTCTTTTGCCTTTGTAGGACAACTGCTCAGATAACATTTGTGCAGATCCAAAAATGCATTATTTTTCCATCTTTCTCAAAACAACAATGCATCAGAGTCTCTGCCAGTTGGAACAAAAATAGACGTTTCAGTGCGTTTTAATTCTGTGTGAGTGCACAGCTGTGTGTATGGCAGCCCAAAGGCCCTCACCTAGGGAGTGTCTTGTCCCCTATTCTGGTCCCTCGGCCCTGACCTTGCATGTCGGAGGTATAAATCAGCCACATCCTGACTGACAAACCCCTTTCATCCACCCACTTCTGTCTTTAATCCCTCCCCTCTGTATGGTATTTGTAAATATTTAAATAGGGGTGTTTTGTGGACCCGTAGCTGTAAATTTTCAATGATTTTTACAGCAAAGATTACGCCGGGAATTAGAGTAGAGAGAGGGATTTTTCAGAAATGTCAAGGGAGCCGTTGACAGAGAGAGAAAGATCTTAACATTTGAAGAAATCTGGGGGAAAAGAGAGACCACAAAAGAAACACTGCTGAGGAATTTAACCTTCACATTATGTCTTTTTTGTTGTTGCAAAAGCCATATTTTTTTTAATGTATAACTACCCACATTATATACTGTATTGTGTATCTGTGTGGGCATTATAGGTGAGCAGCAGTATCCTGTACCTCCTCCTGTCTATGGGTGTCACACACCTTCAGATAGCTGTACGAGCAGCCAGGCTCTGCTTCTGAGGAATCCTTACAACAGGTAACACTCACATGCCTCATGCACTGCAGTGCGCACCCACCAAAATCATCAAATCTATTTTTACACCAAACTATCAGCAGCAATTAAATCTGGAAATACTTCAGAAACCATTGTTGATTGTTTTTGTGTTGCACTAAATTCAGTGAAAGGTAGCAGGATGCAGTTCTTAACAGGATGTTCACCTTCAGGACAGGTCTGCCTGCCATTGCAGTTTCCTTCTTTGCTTTTGTTCTGCTTCCTTTAGCAGCTTCTTGGTTGTTTCAGTTTTTGTGCACCCATTAGAGTATTTAAGTATTCCTCAAGTGATGTGAAAATCCTCAGTGTATGTATCGTCGTGACTTTGTGTGTAGATTAGTCCGTAAGTAACGGTGTTAGGACGTTCAGAAGGAAAGCATGGGCTGATTTACTGATTGTTTAAAATAAAGAAAGTCCTTTATGCTTATTCTGTGAGGATAATTGTCAGTGATTTACTGTCTACCTTTCTGGGGTTTTAATTGCTGTGAGACACTCTGGTGTTTCCTCTGAAGGACAGATGACGTCCAAGCAGAATTCGTCATAAAGTGCAGTTACATTGTGGCAAGACGCGAAAAGGCTGAGCTTCTTCCACACTGAGTCTTTCGTAAGATCCTCTGGTTCTAAACTTGCGACTGTTCTGACATCATTTTGCAACATTAGCGGGAGTTTTTGATTGAAACAGCGCAGGGCTTTGTGCTTTTATAATGCCTTGCAGAGTGATCTACATTAATCTTTACGATATGAATCAGCTCGTGTTGATACAGCGCTTACATTTAAGTTAAAACTGTTTGTTTCCATCCAATAAAAACGAAAATGAAGAAAATAAAGGAAATGTCTTCACTGACAGCAGACTGCTTCACATAAGGTTAAATCACATTAAGCCATTTTCCAAAAGCAGTGATTTGCTGCAGTAGATGAATGACTGGAACACTAGAAATATTTCCACTCAACAAGCCGCTGAGACGAACCGAAGCTATAAGCCTGTTTTCTTGTCATGAAACTCCACCGATGGTTGATGGCCAGTTTACCTTCTTTCATTGCTTTCCTAGTGGGCTTTGCAGCATTTAATGAAAGGACTTTTTAGCAACAGTGCGCAAGACTCGCTTTTCACTTTCGATTAGATGAGCTGTCCAGTGTGACGTCTAAAACATGACTGGTGCAGTGACTTTTTTACCCAGTAGTTCCTTGTGGGACCCTGACAGGTCTCAGCACACTGTAGTTTGACTTGGAAGTTTTGTATTTGTGATAGCCATGGTGACTGTGGTCACACCCATAATCAATTTGACAAAAGTACCAAGAGAAAAAAAGCTTTTTCCCCCCGTTATTTATGGGTGTCAGTAATAATGTTCTGTAGCTTCTCCTGACTCAGTCGAGTCTAAGTGAATATTGGTTGAAACTTGCTCTTATGTTCCAAGCAAAGACAGAAAATAAGAAACTTAACAGCTGGGGGAAAAACCAAGCTCTTCCATGATTATCTTGGTTATAGTGGTGAAGATGGAAAATGAGAAACGTGCTGCCAACATGTCGTGACAAAGCATGAGCACATTCTGAGTTTAGAGACCTTGTCTTCAACTATATGGATAAAAACACTGGGCCACCTACACTTTGCTGTGGCTGCTGCCATGAAGCTCCTGGTGCGCAGTGTTTGTACTGATGTCAATGCCAGAGGAGGTTTGAGCACCTCAGCGCTCAGTGACCGCACCCTGTAACGTTGACTGCTGTTCCCGTGGGTGCTAAACGCTTCACTTTGCAGTAATACTTATAATATTTAGGGGGAAGAAACTTCATAAACTGACTTGCTGCTACGCTCACTTCCTATTTCAGTACCACACTTGAATTCAGTGAGCTCTTTAGAACGACCCATTCATTCACAGTTGTTTGGCTGACTGCGAGGCCAGGTGTTTGATTTTATACAGCTGTGGCAATGGGACTGAAAATATCTGAATTCTAAGATTAGAAATTTTCTGTCCAATATCAATACTCTATTTGGTATGTTTTTACATACCAAGTGTGCAATTTTCTGCATGTACATATAGTGAGTCTGCTCCTCCACCAACAAGTATTTCACCTTCAGCCACACCCAAACTTAACCTTTAATCCCATCCTTTACTCCCTCACTCCACCCACATTCCAGAAATAAAAATATTGCCTAGTTTCTTAAAAATGTAGCCATTGTGCCCATTTTGTACCTGATAATTTACTGCAATTATTGTAAGTCGGATTAGTACAGAAAAACAAAACAAAAAAATGGATGTTAATGTAAATATTCCACAAGCCTTCACCACACAGAGCTACCTGTGCAGCTCTTTTACAGATGCATTTAAAAACTAGCGGCAATAAGCTTCCTCTGAGGTTAATACATGAACCATTTTTAGTAGGTATGTCTCCTGGCTGTGTGCTCGCTAAAGTTTTTCTTGTTCTGATTTCTAAATATAACATTCTTCACATGCCATTGCTTCAGTGTTCCCCATCGATGGACCAGCGTAATAAATTCTCTGTGAATATCACAGCAGGGAAAGTTGTGTGAGAGAGAGACGTATGGTCATAGGCTGTCCTCAGAATCTCCCTGTGAGGAAGTCTTAATCATAAACATAACTGATATCCACTCGAACGCGCTCTCATAGCTGGGAAGGCTCATATGAGTCAGTGGTCTAATCTCACAGCCTGGTACCAACAGGCCTGTATTTACTCTGCAGGCTGCTGGAACAACATGAAATAAAAACACGGGCCTTATTAATGCATACAGACAGGGGGCACTCTGGTTTTTATCAAAGTAAAAAAGAGTACAAGGTGTATGAAATCGCACACCATGTTCTGAACAGTTGCTGTAATCTTTGAGCTGCAAACAAATGCTCAGGCTCTTCTTGGACACACAGGAAATTTGGCAATTTGCACAGAATTCCAAACTTTTGTGTCCTCAGGAGTCATTTGACTTCTCACATGGAGTCGGTGCATGTGGAGGGGGTGGCAGTGGGCCACTCTTTGCATATTCAGTTATTCGGTTTGCTCAGGCAGATTTTGTTTTTTCATCTCACCGAAGCACGATTCACAGTTTGTCTGAACCATTTTCAGATATGTCTGGAAATCCCCTCCTTCTGACACCTTTGAAATACAAGCTCTTTTTGCACTCGTTACTTAAATGTTTATGGCAATTTGTATCTGTATAGCTTTTTGCAATACAATGTCTCATTAGGCAGATTTGTTGCACTGATAAGGGGCGACCGTGGCTCAGGGGGTTGGGAAGCATATCTGTAACCGGAAGGTCGCCGGTTCGATCCCTGGGCTCTCTGTCCTGGTCGTTGTGTCCTTGGGCAAGACACTTTACCCTACTGCCTACTGGTGTTGGCCAGAGGGGCCGATGGCGCGATATGGCAGCCTCGCTTCTGTCAGTCTGCCCCAGGGCAGCTGTGGCTACAACCGTAGGTGCCTCCACCAGTGTATGAATGTGAGAGTGAATGAATAGTGGCATTGTAAAGCGCTTTGGGTGCCTTGAAAAGCGCTATATAAATCCAATCCATTATTATTATAAGCCGATATGATTATTAGTGGGATGAATGGATGCTTTTAAAGTTACTGTTAGGTTTTTATGACTGTCCAGGTTTGACTGTTAGTTATGATGGTTAAAGAGGCTTGATATGCATTGAAAAGTAGTATAGTATTTATTTTATTGTCATTGTCAAGAACAATGAAATTGCGTTTGGGGCTTCCATACAACCCAAAAAAAGAAGAAAATAATAAATACCCCTTAAAACCCAAGTGTACATATTTAACCCAGTGTGACTCCAATGCAATAAGACAATCCTTAGCAATAATGTTCGTAGAAATTCAGACAAAGACCTGAGAAACATGACAAAATACAACAATGCACCCATTCAATATTATTGTACTGTGAGATATGATATCAGATATGATAGTTATCTATTTAAGAAAGAGGGGGGGGGGGGGGCAGGAGGGGGAAGAGAATAAAGATATGATGCACCAATGCAGACCAGTTCATTGCTATTAAGAAGTTGGATATGGTTACTGCCATTGTTGCGAAGACAGCATGAGTGGATGTTTTGTTGAGTGCTTCATGCTGAGTTCCACTGACATCCACTTCACTGAGATGGAGGCAACATTTCAACAGTTCAGTTCTATGTTGTTCAAACTGCGATCACCTTTATTAATTTACCCCTTCAGATCATTTTATCTTCTTGGATGCATTTGTTTTCTACTTTTCAACATAAAACCTAGATTCCCAGTCACTTCAGTTTATTATTTTAGCCTAGACAAATCAGCCAAAGTGTCTGTATTGTGTCGGAAGTGGGAAAAAGTTGGATTTGTACATCCCTATCCAAAAAGCCTGCCTACATAGTTATTATCAAAATTATAGATATTTGGTAATTGTGCTGTTTTTGATCCTCTGTGGCACTTCTTGAGATAAATTCTCTGTTTGTTTATTCTGAAGAAAAGATAAATTCTTTTGTAGGTTAACTGTGAAGTGGAGGGTTTTTCCAGGAAACACCTGCTGTAACACACGCTGGGTGTTACGGCAACAACAAAAAAAAGGGGGAGGGGACCGATAATGGTCATAAAATAGATGGTCAGCAATGGATCCAGTGAGAGAAGAAAAGCAGACATATTTATTTGAAAATGTCATGGATAGCTGCTTTAAATCTTGCTCTGAACCTCCATCCCAGCAGTATTTCAGCAGATATACCATTTGGCCCAGCTGGCCGTGTGCCCCTGTTGTACTGTAAAATAATAGCTGTGTAACGAGCAGGGTACCAGGCACCACATCTACCCCATCCACACTGCTATGTGCCTGCAGGTGGTGTAATAGAGGGACTGTGGTGTTAGGGGTGAGAGCTATAAATCCATTGTGTGTGTGTGTGTGTGTGTGCACGTGAGGTATTTAAACGCATGGCAGCTCTGAATAATGATTCTCGAGTCTGCCGTGTTTAATGAAAGATGGCCGTAATGAGATAATTTGGCTCTCTTGGTGTCCGAGGAACATTTTTTAATCTCAGCTCCACCTGTGACTGTGTGGGTGTTTGTGTGTGTTGGCATTTTTCATTAGCGTGCTTCTACAGCGGACGACAAAAGCGAGTGAATACACACACACATACACCCAACCGTGTCCTGGTGCTTGACAGTCCACTGCACAGCTCATGAGCTTTTCTTCTACATTTTTTCTTTCCTCCACAGCGGTGAAAATTTATATCAAATGACCTCTCAGTTGGAGTGTGTGGCATGGAACCCTGTCAATACACTGGCATCCACCATAAAGAGGTAGGAACTCATCCATCGCTCTCTTTAAGCAGCAGGAGTCTGTCAGGTTTGGGCTGAATAGGACAGTGGGTCATGTGAAGGGAAGATTAGGTCGAAGAGAGTGAGCAGACTCATTATTTTTGGAACAGCAGCGGCAGTTTTCAGCGCTGAAAGAACATCTTTAGTCTTTCCCACCTGCTGCGTCGCTGTGATGTAGAGTTTGAACAAGCCGGTAAAACACACGCTTCAATTTGGTTTTTAAGGTTTGAGGTACTGCTGCATGGACGGCAAGACACTGGGTTCAAACTCATGTGCTCATTTGTTTTATCTTAGCATGTAAACAACGCAGCAACCACTTTCTCTGTGATTTAGAAGGACGCCAGTTTTGTAGGACGTTTGTTTAAATAGCATAAGTTCCTACAACATACACCAGCCTTACTTAATTCAAATGCTACATCTATTCTTCCTGTTACCAGAGACATTATAAAAGCGAGATGTGCCATTAAATAGGATTTGCTATCAAATTTTTAAGCAGTTTTCAAATTTAACTGGTGATTCTGTTCATGCTGCTGTCAGGTCCCAGTGCCTGGAGGTTTTATCAGTATGACAGCAGAATGGCAAGACCCGCTTCTGTCAGGACTTTGCCTTTGTTATTACTAATATAAATAGCAGGAATAGTTACTTTTTGCTATACTATAACTTATAGTACTAGAAGTATTGTTCCAAATGGAAGTGCATCTACTACTGAGCAGGTAAGAACATTCATTTAAACCACTGATCAGCCACAGCATTAAAGCCGGTGAGCAACATTGATCATCTCATATCACTTATTAGTCAATTGATCGCCGTCTGTTCTTTGCCTAACTCAGCAACCATTGATCTGATCACTGTACTTCAGACTGGTGCTCTTTTTCAGTGGGGGTTGTCTGTGTTGCAGATCAAAATATTCAAAAGCATTGTTGCCTTGACATTAATACAGATGTTACCCTGTGGTAGCCCCCCCCCCCCCCGCGACCCTGATAAGCAGAAGAGAATGGATGCATATTTAGAGAAGATGATTGTTGGCTGATTGTTGTTTAGAGGTTAGATCTGTTTTAGTTGGTTACACACAGATGTTTAGGCACATGTCTGTTTAAAGCCATTCCACCATTTGTTAGTTTGCTTCACTGACAGCCATGCTCAGCATACTGTAATGGGTACTTTTTATTGCAACTGCTCTGTTTTTTGACTCGCTCATGCTAGTGCACTGTGATAAACTTTACAGCCACTGAGTGTTTGATAAATGAGAATAATCTTACAGAACCTTGAAACAAAACACAAGCATAGCTTTAAAGGTCAAACATGGGTTTTAATTCCTAAAAGGATGTAGGAACAATAAATATAGATCAATTTATTATTGTAGGGTCTTTAACTTACAGTACAAAGACCTTGAAGCAACTGTTGTTGTGATTTGGTGTTATATAAATAAAATTCAATTGATTTAAATTAAGTTTTTGAAAGCAGTGTAACTTAAGAATGCCTTAGAAGTGTTTTCAGTGCGGTTTACCAGCCAAAAAGATAATTAACAGAAATACTGTTAATGTCAAAGTACGGATATAGTGAAAGACGTCTATATTAGCAAATGTTTGCTCCTAAATTTTACATGCTGATAATTTTTGCAAAGTTGTAAAACCAGTGGGGTTTTGGCGCCAGCGCTTGTCTTTGTTCTCATCCTGGGTCGAGTATCTATCACATTTTCCCACGGCTTCTTATATTCCTGTCTGCCAGACACCAATTAGAAACCATGCAGAAATAATCACTGAAGTGTCAGCATTGTTCAGACGATCTTAAAAGCACCGAAAAGCATGCGCTGTGCTGTATGTCACTGTGACCTGCATAGCTTACTGCTGGTCAGCATCTGTGTCGACTCACAAATAGCTTTCTGCTCCGAGCCAAGAGGCATTCATCTTGGTTAACAGATGAATGTGTGTGTGTGTGTGTAATAGAGATTTGTATATGGATAAAGGTGTGGTACTGTGTGGTACTGCTGTTTTGTGAGAGCAGTGTGGGTGTGTATGTATGTGTGGTGGGCTCTTTAAAGCCGGTATTAATGTGGTTTTATTCACTTAAATAAACTTTTGAAATAGAAAATATTTCATTTTGCCTGTGGCTTCATGCTAGCTGAGTGATTTTTACTGTTTCAGAGGGCTGTCTCTGACTTTGTGGCATCTGTGATGGACAGCAGGAGAAATGAAGGGTTGAGGAGTGATGAGGATGATGAGGAAGAGAAAGGAAAGCAGAAAGAAGGGGAGGAGCAGGATTTGAGGAAGTGGAAGTGTAGGGGAGCTGAGCTGAGACAGGAAGTACAGATTCCTCCCTTCCTATTATTTCGATTTGGAAACTAAACACTAAAACGATAAAGTGCACATCAGCTGTTTGCTCAGTGTGAAAGAGTGAAGGCTGGAGAAGACCTGCAGTAGTGCCAGAGACATTCTGTAGAAATATGAGACCACGTATTTCAAATGTGGTTCAGCAACTCTGATTATTTGCCATTACACTCTCTCAGTATCATAAAGCACTGATGTGTGGTGTTATTATTAGTTTTATTGTTTTAGCACATCATAGCAAATCATTAGTTCCCGTCATAGATGTGTTTTCAGTTTTTTGCATTCAAACATCACACCTGATCGAGAGTGACACAGTGGTTGCACGTGTTGGAAGATCTCCTTCATGGTTCTGCAGATGAGCGTGTGCACTAACGTCTGCTCAACCTACAACCATGAAGGAGGAAGAATTTGAATAGCTGACCCTCTTTAGACTTTGCAACACTTTTTTGGATCAAAGTGATTAGAAATGATAAACAAGAGTCCTTGCAGGAGTTTCTGACACTCACTAACAACTCCGTATGGAAATGTGGAAGCACGTCGTCACTCATCGTTCATAATGTGATCAATCTGAAATTCATCACAGATCAAACTTCAAAGTTGTGCCTGAAGTTGTAGCTCTTACCAGCTATTGCTATAACTATATAACCTGTTTGAAAGTTGCCTTAAATGTGAGTATTTTATTCAAGAAATGCATTTGTTTTCTTTTTCCTGACATGAAAAGTTTGCACAGATATGTGCTGCAAAAAATGAAGCTGGAGCTACCGGTTGGTGAGATTGCATTAGCCCAAAAACTGCTAGTCTGCTCATTTCTGACTCTTTTCTGCAGAAACACTGTAGGGTAACAACACTATTTTTTATATACCTTTTATTTGTTACAGTATTATTTCTCTCTGCTTTCAGTCTTTTTGCTGTGACCTTGATATTTTGAGCAAATATAACGCTGTTTTCTCAGATTCCTCCTGCATCTCCTCATTAGACACATTACAGGTCTTTAGCATCCGTGGTTTGTTGCTCTAGCTGCAGATATATAAGATGAGACATCCTTTATTTAACTTATATTTGAGACATTCTTGCTGCCAAGAGGTAACCATCCCTACAGAGTCTGCCTCGTGAGCTTGACAGGATGACATGAGTTGCAGGTTTGTGATCCATGATTTCTGTCCCACCAGGACATTTGTGTTTTGCATTCTGTTCTCCATTTTTAACTCGCGGATTTTGTTTTTGCTTCACCTTGCTACTTAGATTTGGGCTCTGAAAAAGTACATGTGGCAGTTAGGAAGGTATTCTGGTTTTGACACACATGATACCGATACCCTAGCCTGATGCTTCAAGGGTGAACACCAAAGGATAGCTTGTAAGTACATTCGCCATGACAAGATGAAGTTAATGGACAGCCTTGTCTTATTTTGCCTTTTGAAGGACCTCGTAGTGTTTTCTGGTTTTACACTCTTAACAGAACTACATATTTTCAAACAACTCTTCATTACACAGTTATATCTTTTATATTGTCAGATGTCATCTCCTTCTGTTTTACGTCTGTGTGATGTAAAATGCCACAAACGTCTGCGGTCACATCCACAGCTGTCCAGCCTCACAGCGAGGTGGTTGTCAGAGGACTGACTGACTTGGGTCTCTCATTATGTAAAGTACATCACCCACTATTACTAATCGCATAGACATAAAGATGAATGAATAAGGAGCAGCAAAGGAGCTTGCAGTGCAATGTAAAGTCAGTTGCAGTGACTGTCTTCCTGTCTTTGGGATAATCGAGGCAGACAAAGAGCACCTTATACGCGCTCGGCTGTACGGTGTGCATTTTCCACTGCAGCGGCACAGGATGCAAACTCCCATCCTCCTCGTTTGGTTAGACAGACTGAAATATAACACATTTCATAGACAAGAGCTTTCTGTGTCTCTGGGTGTTATGATAAGAAGATATGAGAGGCAGCTGTGTCAAACAGAGCAGGTTTTGTTCTGCCCTTTAAGTCATGTGAAATACGTGACTGGAAGAGTTTCTGTAGCAGCTGCTTGATTATTTTCCTTGATCAACTGTAAAATATTAACCGTTTAAAGCCTGAACCATGAAATTACTGCTAGAAAATTCAATTTTGTTAAAAAAAATCGAGTGTTTATTGAATCTTCTGACAATTAAAACAACAAACTAGATATTCATTTGCATATGTGTTTTAATTTGTGTCATATTTGCTACATATGGCATTTCTTTTGCAATTTATTACTTAGAAATATATTATATATATTAGATTTTTTTGGTGGGGAAAAAACACACTGATGATGTAGAAGCCTGAAAAACTCACAAAAACTATTTGTATCTAATATGATATGCTAGGTGTTAATGGGTTAATCTTAATTTATATAATAATAATAGTCTCTTTAGAGAAATAGTTTAGCATTTAATGCGCTCATTTTTCTGAAGTGTGTTTGCCATCTAAGTTAAGTTTAGTTGCAAGTATATTCTTTGATTATATCATTTCAGATGTGACACTTCCATGTAGTGAAGCTGATTTTGTATGAGGCAAAAACTTTGTGTTTTTGGCCAAATATTTTCCCCAAAAAGCAGAGGCCTGTGCACAAACGAGGAAATCAGCACCATACATCACCACTGGTGACATCAGTACAGTGGACTCTGTGTTTTGTATTATGGGCTCTCAGTGACAGGGTAATAATGTTACCAGCCAACACAGAGATTTGCGTGCTATTGCATTTTTAAAATCTGGTGTGTGTACACTTCACATTCATCTTGGACTCTCTGACTTCACTCTGAAGAGGTTTTGAGCTTCTACCGTCATTTAGTAGCACGGTATACTGCAGCACGGTGGACACTTGATTTTTGGAGCCAACTTTTCGGGAGTAATGAAATAGTGCTCCTTATGCTTTTACGGTATATTAGTATTATATTAATAATAAAAATAAAGCTGTCATTTATTTTGAAATGTCCAAAATAGGCATTAATTTAACACAACGACACCGCTTGACTCTGTGCCACAGTCTGAGTCATTCTGCGATCACGCCATTTCTAAATGAACTCGATTGTATAAAAAACAGCTTCCATGCCGGACACCACATATACCAGTATGTTTACTGTACCAATGCCAGCCAGTTTAGCTACATGGGAGCTGATTGAATTGACTGGAAGACGACTTTATCAGATGTCAGATGTCTTCTCCGGTCTTTAAAAAGACTCTTTACATCTAAACTTGGTTAAAAAGAACGGTCTTCCTCTCCAGCACCTCTGCATGGTCCTTATTTGACCAGCAAATCCAAATCCAGAGCTTTCTTCCTTTGCAACAGGGATGCAACTAACCGCTGTCTGTCCTGCCGCTCTGTTTGAGAACAGTAAGTTTTGATTTTCTGGATCCTTGTGCTAATAAGCACACCATGCACTGAAACCCCAGGAAAAAAGGGTTATATGTATAAGCATATGTAAATGACATGGACATGTTTATTCCCAAAGAGAACAATAAAACACCAAATATACTTGCATTTGCATTTTGGAAACTGTCTGGTGAGGTGTGATGCAGACGAATATCTAAGATCAAACGTGTGGCCATGACAGACCTTCAGAAATCACATCTCACAGACGTCTGGTACTTGGTGGGTTTAGAGACCACAACAGCAGCAGCTAATAAAACGGTCTGTTTCTCTATCTGTGTTTGCAGCCACGCAGCCAGTTATGACAGTGACCCCAGCACCCCGATGGTATACAGCTGCAGCACGCAGTACCGCATACACACACATGGAGTCTTCAGGGGATTACAGGTAGGAACCCACATTACTGCTTCTCCTGCATGCGCCTAACTCTTTGTCAAGAGGTCACCCTGAGGTCATGTGTTAAGATCAGAGTGTAGCCACATGCTTGACAATACTGAAAAACACCTGAGGTCACTTTGATAAACGGAAGAGCAAAAACAGACGATTGAGCCAGAGCGTATTTTTCTAATGGGTGGAATGAAGAAGATGAGTGGTGGAGAGTCTGATGCAATGAACAGGCTACGTGAAGAGGACTGATATGCAGCAGAGCACAGATTTACAAACCCATACACACAAATACCTGCGCGTACACACACACACACACACACACACACACACACACACACACACACACACACACATTCAGGGGCTCTTATAAGGCGACTTTAAAAGTCAAGAGGAATCTTTTTCCACAAATCCATTAGCAGTGGAGAAACACACACTCAGGGTTACGCTGGGTAACGATGCAGTTTCCATGCAGGGATCAGCATGTTAATAAATCATTAGATTTTAATTATTGTCTGTCAGCTGCTCTAAAGGACAGGGAGCAGGAGATTCTCCAGACCTGCTCTTAGTCCACAACAGGACTTTTTGAGATCTTTCTTTCTGGGGCCTGCTTCATTACTCACTCTGTTCCTTTTCCTTCTCTGAGATCTTGCTCGGTACAAAAGAATAAACAATATCTCACTCCTGTTCCTTTTTAAAGTATAATTTAAGAGCTGCTAAAAAGTGAGATAACAGATTGAGCAGCAAAATGATGCTTTGCTCCATATTTTTATTACAGGGATTACACTAATTCCCAGTCACTGCCAAAGGAAATACAGATGACAGCCGTGGAATTTCACTCTTCATTAATATTACCTCATGGCCTGCAGTCATTATTACACAGAGTGTTAAAAACTGAAGCCTCTGATCAGCTAACTATAACACTTTAGTCTCACAAAGTCGTTGTTGTTGGTCTCACATTAAATCAGCTAAACAGACCTTCAGCAAACACGTTACTTCTTAGATCTGGGTTATTTCGTATGGAGGCCCAGTGTGGTCAAAATTAATTAAACGGATATGTCATTTTAGATCACATTTTTTAAAGTAATATACATGACTTAAATGGTAGAAAGACACCTAGAATAATAATATTTAATTATCAATATTTGAAGAAAATAGTTTTTTTATGCTGATATTTGTGTATTTTTTTCATGCTCTTCTATTGCATAAAAGTTTTTCTTGACAGTTTACCTTTTAATCAGCCATGTCCTCTACATCTCTGAAGATTTAACAATATCTCCCCAATGTAAGCAGGTAACTCCTTTGAGCCACAGCAAAAACGTTTACCAAAGTTAATGAGGCTACTGCTGTAAATAAACCCACTGCACAGACAGCTTAAACTGTCTAGCTGTGTAACTCGCTATGCAGGGTTGTGAGACTAAATTATAACCCGAAATAAAAATGAAGAATCAGATCTGTAATTCTTAATCCTAAATGTTCATCATCTCAGTGCAGAATCATAAAATGCTGTCAGATTTCATCGAACAAATGTATTTAGTGCTGTATGTTTAACCATATACATATTTTTTAAAGCATTTATCCAATATTAAACGCATCAGGACTCCCTACATTAACACATAATAAACTATCAGTGCAAAGAGTTTGTATTGTGTGTCACACACTGTGGATTCTGATCAGTTTACAGCTCATGGTTGCCTCGATGTTCACATGGGCACGGTAGGTGACTCTTAACAGCTCTAATGTTAACAGTTCTAATTAGAACAGGGCTGACCTCTTAATCGCTGGTCATTATGCTAAACGCTGAGGAAATGAAGAGCAGATGCTGCAAACAGGGGAGGAGGAGGAGAGATGGGAGGCAGTGTGGAGGGAAAGAGGGAGAAAAGAGAAAGTGATAAAGGGAAGAATGAGGTGGAGGGGTGTAAAGTGGAAACAGAAGACGGACGGCTAAAGGAAACATGAAGAGTGTGTACTACCGTGTCAATGTAGATTAAATAACCAGCAGGTGAAATGAAACGCCAAGACGTCTGGTAGTGTAAATAAATGTAAACACTGAATTTGTCCCTTTGGTCACGTGTGTTTTCCTGTTTTCTCCTCCGGCTGTGAGCGATGCAGTGGGGGGCACTGTTAGGGGGTCGGTCTAAAAAGCGTGACTAACTGCTCCCTTTGGGCTGCACTCAGCCTGGGGTCATTTTACTGCTAATTCCCATCTAATGAATATATGACCATTTCATCATAATGAACCCCAACATGGAGATCTCATGCACTCATTTACATGCAGGACAGATTTAATTGCCTGTTTTCTAAATGTAATTTAGAAAACAGGCAATTTTTTTTTGTTGCTTCGGCTATTGATGTCCTGGGAGAGTTTTTGTTAATTCTGCATTGAGCAGTTTAGCTTTAAATATGTGTGTGTGTGTGTGTGTGTGTGTGTGTGTGTGTGTGTGTGTGTGTGTGTGTGGGTGGGTGGGTGCAGGACGTGCGTCGGGTGCCCAGCATCGCTCCAGCCATCATGCGGTCAGAAAGCAGCGAGAAGCGCCCGTTCATGTGCGCCTACCCAGGATGCAACAAGCGCTACTTCAAGCTCTCCCATCTGCAGATGCACAGCCGCAAACACACAGGTGAAGACGCACGCTCTGCTGACACATTCATCACATGACTGCCGACAGCAGCGGCGTTCTGCACACATTTCCCAGCAGTGCTGTTAACTTCAATAAAGGCTTTCTACTTCGCTTACGTTTTTTGAGCTTCAGGAGGACAAACTTCTTCAAATGAAGTTTCCATCGGCTCTGATTTCCGTGTCTCCTCTTGCCAGGAAATATTTCCTGTTTGGTGAAATATAGAGAAAGAGATTTTCAGTTGGGTCTGTTGCACAGAAAAGAACCTTTCACTGTGGTGATTTTATTTTCAATGACTCAAAAGTCAAAAACAAAGCCAAACGTGCATGCACTAACAGATGTGAGCCCTTCAGATTTTACATATAATCTCTAAATTACCTAAAACTTTAGAACATGTCACTGTGCATACTCTCAGAATAGCACTAGTTAAAAATAATCAGTGTTATTCTGAGTATATGCTTTTTTGTTATTATAAACAATAAAACAGCCATAATGAGACCATTAATCTCTTCAATACTATTCATTATTATTATTTATTTATTTATTTTTACAAAGTGTGTTTGAAAATGTATTAAAAAAAATGTTGTCCACAACTTACCCTGATATAAATCTTAAAAGCTTTGGTTTTTGTGTTGTGGTTACCTTTGCACACACATTTTATAGCTTAAATAATTATTTTGTTAATTACCCATTAATACATTTTTTAATCGTGTTCTTACTTACTCATTTAGTCTGTTGGATTTCAGGAAATACCCAGAGCCCAAGGTGATCTTTATATGCTGTATATAGTCGGGTCAAAAGTTTGATCAGAACCAGCAAATTTATTCCTTAATTCTTTCCCCTCAATTTCATCTGATCCTGATTTTTTTATTTATCAAGTTATTGACTCTTTTATTGGTTTCTTTTGTTGTTTATTTGCTTGTTTGTTTAATTGCTTATGTGGTTAAATACTGTTGTTCTGCTTTCATGTCAGGCAGCTGCCTGGATCTTTTGCTGCTACCTCTCATTCATTCAGTGTGACTGAACAGTGACTGCGACTATGCAAAATCATATTTTGAGCAACGCGTTTTAATTGGATTGTATTTTTTTTTTTTGAAAAATATGTTTATAAGTGATCTTTGGTAATATGAGTGTTGGTGTTCCTGCATGACTGATCACGTTGCAACAATCAGGTTCAAAGCTGCTGCACAATGTTCTGGACGGGCTGATAAACTGGCCTGTTGGTTTCATCTGTACAGATCCTGCTTTTTTCCATCACTGCAAGAGTGACCAGCTGTGAGTATGTGATAAAATAAGTTGAAAGGATGTCTAAATTAATCCTCTGTGTTCTTTTTCTTGTCTCTGTCCAGGGGAGAAACCCTACCAGTGTGAGTTCACAGACTGTGGCCGCAGATTTTCGCGCTCTGACCAGCTTAAAAGACACCAGAGGAGGCACACAGGTTTGACCGGTTTTACTCCCGCGGGCTGTCTGACTTCATTTTTTATTTCTTCCTGGCCTTTTGCTCTCTCCCTCTCTCTTCTCGCTCTCCTCTGCTTTTTGCATGACAGCTTTGTTTTTGTTTTGTTTATTTTTAAAGACAGTGCCGTCTTTAAAGTTTTGTGTTCATTGGTGCACTGTACTGAACTCACTTCAGATGAAGTTGCTAAATGCTGGCCAAACTTTGGAATGGCTTCTCTGCAAGCCTTTGCTCTACTGTATTTCTCTATCTCCCTCTGTGTGTGTGTGTGTGTGTGTGATGTTGAATGTGTGTTTTCCGTATGTGTTTATGTGAACTCGTGCTGAATGCGTGTGCATGCTTACTGTACATGTGTTTAGGAGTAAAACCGTTCCAATGCGAGACGTGTCAGAGAAAGTTCTCTCGGTCTGACCACCTTAAGACACACACACGGACTCATACAGGTAAAACAAGTGCGTAAACTTTTATTTTTTCATTTCTTCTTCATCCATTTAATATTTATATACATGTATATTATAGCTGAAAATGTTCATTTTAATTCCTATGAAATAAAAAGAATGTTAATAGACTGGTGCTACTATGCATGAAGAGATATAGCAGCAAAATATTCGAAGAAATCCCTGATTTTAAATCCCTCTGGTGCTAATTCTCCCCCTCCTGTCGTTGCCTCACCGTCCTCCACCCACCTCTCTCTCAGGTGAGAAGCCGTTTAACTGCCGGTGGCCTAACTGTCAGAAGAAGTTTGCCCGAAGCGACGAGCTGGTACGACACCACAATATGCACCAGAGGAACCTCACCAAGCTCCAGCTGTCCATCTGAGTGTGTCTCTGCAGCCCGTTTCCAAGACTAAAATATTAACATGTTATTTTGCATAGCCCAAAACAAAAAAGCCTCCGTGGGAGTCTTAATCTGACATTTAGGACTTAAATTTTACGAGCTACACACCACAGTCTGCACTCTGAGGTGAAATGCAAATCTGTCTAAAATCAAGGAGAATTCTGACAAAGGGGATGTAGTCTTGGAAACTGCAGTATATTACTTAGTTCATCAGTTCAGTTGATCTCAAGGCCAGCTCAGATCAGCTCATACCTTCCTTACCCATTCAGCTGACTCTCTCATTTAAGCTCTCCACTTGCAACATACCTATAACTGTGCTTCACCTTTTATGCTGTATCTGACTTAAGCATCTCATCTTCGTTCTTAAAACCTGCTGTGTCCTGTGACCATGAAATAGGGAGGTGTCTCAGAACAGTGCCATGCTTCTTATATAAATCACTGCTGATGGAAATGATAATCTTCTTTTACTGACATGTGTTTTTGCTTCTGTCAAGAAATGCAAAAAAATCCAAAAACAAAATCATCAATGTGTGAAAATCGCAGCGACCTCCCCAAACACCCTCGTGCAGAGTTGCTATGTCATCTGGTAAGATGCTACTTTGGCCAGTCATAGTCCTGGTAGAGTACTCAATGGTTATTTCCCACTGAGGTTTTTTATCTTAAACAAAGTACTTCAAACGTGCTGTTTTCACCAGCACGTCTACATATTTTCATGCTCTCTCTATATTATCATTTCTGCAATATATCTATGTTATTCTGAGCTCCAAACTCACAACATTTGGCCATGTATGTTTTCTTTAAGGTGGAATAACTTCCTAAAACACCTGAGTATTAGCAGGTTTTTCTCAAACAGCAATACGTAGTTCTCAGACTGATGTCTGTTGAGGATCTGGCTCAGCAGCGAGTGTATGAAATTAAATTACTAAAAAATGAAGAAATCTCTGTATGTCGATCTACGCATAGCTTGACAGCTGCTTTCTGTGATAATTTGCAGTGTCACGTTTGAGGTTGCTTGGATGTTTAAGCCTCATATATTAGCTAAAAGTTGCTGCCTGCTCCACTCGGTGTCTAAAGAGGAGGGCCACATATACATGGCTAACATAAATCTAATCCAAAGCCCTTTTACCTCCAGCCTTCACAGTCAAGTACCAAACCCTTGCCCTAATTCTAACTATACCTTTAAAACTCGGACTCAGAAAAAGTGTGAACGGTGCAAAAAAATAAAAATCCTTCTTAAATGCTTCTCACAAAGATAGCTCTATTTTCTATGGTTTCCAGTCACAGATGACTTCTGTGTTTGGAGGAGGAGCTCCAACCTGCCACACTCACACACACACACACACACACACACACACACACACACACACACACACACACACACACACACACACACACACACACCTTCAGCGAGTGTATCCTTGTAGCTGTTCTCAGTAACTTCATGGCTGTGACGCCTTTAGGGGACGTTCGTAAACTGTAGCCATAAAAAAATAACCCGTGTTGCACTCTCTCCAAACGGGCGCTAATTATGGCGCATGCTAGTCAGTGCAATGCTGGTATGTTTAATTATTGTAGCCTAATTATTGTGACACAGAGGAGTAATGTCTGAGTGCAGCCTGCTTCCCCAGATGATGGTGTTTTTTATGGGATTTGTTGACAGTAAATAACATACATAATCAGTTTTATATAGATTCTCTGTACCCATGTTTCAGGAGAACCAAGAGGAGATAACAAAAACAAAAAGCTTCACCTGATAGTTTTGCTTGAAAGTAAAACGTGTTTCCACCTGCATAAAATATAATTTCAGGCAAACATTGGGTGTAAATGTTCTAAAAATGTATGCAAATCTTTCATTTTACATTTCCATGCCCAGGATGTGTTCCAGAGGACGCCAGATCTTAACTGTTCAATGCTGCAGAGTGAGGTCAAAGGTTATAGTCAGCGGCCTACAAACCTACAGCTTAGCGTCTTTTCAGCTGTTGTAAATATTTCTTTTGCAAAACTACTTTAAGAAGGCGCACATGTTACCATTTTGCATATAAAACCTGCTTTCACTGGACGGATTAAAAGCAGAGAGAGAGATTTTTTTGTCGTCCTTTTAACAATAAGCTGCTTTTAATCTGAAAGAATCAAATCAAGAGAATAACTTGCATCTTTGCAGCACTCGCTCTGTGAAAGCTTTTGGTGTTTTGTCTGGTCTGCATAAAATATCTCGTTGCCACAAACATGACTTTACGGCTGTATTTAAAAAGCTGAACTTTTTTGTTGTTGTTGTTGTTGATTAATGTGACTTTTTTTTCTTGGAGCTCAGTTGTCTCTTGTCCCTGTGGTGTGTAAATATTGCTGGACTTTGGCAGTGTTTTCAGCACTGCGAGCTTTAAAATATGTCTGCCGGGTCACACTGGCTCTGTGGCCGAGACATTATGGTCAAGATGTAAATAATACTTCTTCATCATGGGAACTGAACTGTTTTCATAGGGGGAAAGATGTAAATTAACTGATATATATTAGACTTCTCTTTGGATGAATCGAGAAACTGTTTATATTTTTCTTTCTTTTCTTTGAAGTGTATTAATATTGGAGTCATAAAACAGAAAATGTCAGTGAAACATTTTGTACTCAAAGTGTGAGATTGAAAATTTCTCTCTGTTTAAATGTCTTGTGACTGTTTTGATACAGTAAGATTTGGCCTCTGTGGTTGTTTTTTGTCATTTTGTGTCCAGTTTCTGCTGTGGTATTATCTCACAGAGAATAATCTACAAGTCTTTTTTTAAAACATTAGATAACAGAAAATAAGTTGTAGAAAGACCCAAAAGACTTAAAGTGAAATATGTGCAAAATCTAAGACTATACATTAGCTGACCTTGACCGGGGTTTCCTCCCAGAGCACACAAGAGACCTGTTTCTTCTTCCCTACATACATCCTGCCCTGTTTGTGGTTAAAACAACACTTTTTAACTTAAAATTTAATGAATGAAACATTATGGAGTGTACGCACTCCAGCTGACGCAGACTTGCACAATAAGAAAACACACACACAGTACAGTACAGTACCATCCACCTTCCTTTCTTTATCTCTCACCAGATTCCTGGTTGCATTCCTTGACTCTCAGTGAAAAAAAGAAGAAGCAGCCAGATAAAAATGAACGTGTTTTCTTTCAGCCCCTCTCTCCTGCTGCTTTGCTTCCACTCCTCTCATTCTTCCTCGTGCACCATTAGCTTCACTTTTAGGTCAAAAGACATTCTTTTGTTCTTTTTTTTTTGGTATTATTATTATTATTATTTATTATTATTTAAGAAAGACGACAGTCCTCAACAGTCACATGAAAAAAACAACAACATGGAGGAAAAAGCAGACAGATGAGTGTAGAGACGGATAATGACAGAGTAATGCTGCTTCCTTTGTGAACTTTTATCATAAGTTTAGCCAAAGTGTTAGAGTAAATCAGACAACGTGTCCGATTCCCTCGGTGGAAATCCCCTGAAACTCCCCAGGGCTCTTGTGCTATATCTCAGCTGTCGGACGAGACCTACATCTCTCCTTCTACCCTTACTGCGTGTGTGTGTGTGTGTGTGTGTGAGTGTGTGTGTTCGTTCATGCCGCTAAGGCCCTTTGAAGTAACAAAGCTGGTCAGTGTAACAACTTGTGTCCACTTGCAGTAGCCACATTCGATGCTATATCTAAATGTCCTAGCAAAAAACAGGGATCGGGCCCATTAGAGGTGGAGAAGAAAAACATGCCTCGCGGTGCTTCTCAAACGTAAAGCACTTTACATTTTAGCTCCTTAATGGCAAACACGTCTTTACTCAGTTTGAGCTAATGTTCTGCTCAGTGTCAAGCAATGAGTTGCTTCTGAGGTCAAGTCAACCAGTTTTTTATGCTAGTTTTGATTTTAGGGTGCAAAAACTGTTCTAGTTTAATTTCACTGCTCTCTGACTGCCACCGCCTGTAGAGCTGCCGCAGACTGATGCTTTTAACTGAAAAAGAAAAAAGATAAACTATTTGTTTTCTATATATCCAGAGTAATCAAAGAGTCAGATATTTTAATCTAGAAGTTGTATTAGTCCAAGCTATTTAGGTGCTGTATTGTGGAGATGTAAATGTTTTGCGTTACAGCATTAGTCATGGCACAACGAGTCTCTTCGTCCTTTTGGACAACTGTAGTCCCTGCAATGACCACATCAGGCTTCAAGAAAACATAGAAAACGTATAAAAGATGGATGTTTTTGATTCACTGAAAAGTGAGTCAAACACGGATCTTCCTGGTTGCAGACTTTTGTAGACATTCTCCTGATGAGTTTGTTGTCTCAGATCTTAATGAATAAAACATTAAATCTACTTTTTACATTTTGGTCATTCTACATTTTATAAAGGATGATTTTCCAGGGAACACTCATTGGCTAGCAGCTTGTCTGTCCCAAGTTCTTGGCCAATGAGTGACAATGAGAACAAAATGCAGCCGACGTCTCTGTAGCTGATTTCTTCTGCACAGGGTGTAAATGGGACGTCACCAGATCTACCATTAGTATTAGCTGGTAACACTGCAAACTCTGCCCTTTTATTCAAATGTGGTAGTTCTTCTTTTCTTCTTTTATATATTTTTAAACATCACAGTAGCTACATCCATCTTTTATATACAGTCTATGGCTTAAATCAGCATTGTTTAGAAAAACATCACATACTGGAGGATACAAAGGTTAAAGGTGTTATGGACAAGTGATCTTACACATTAGTAGAAATACCCTGATCTCATGAAATGTTTTGCCCTTTAATATCAGCAAAAACACAAGTGGAAATAATAACTTTGATGATAGCAAAGTTCCATTTAGTTTCCAAATAAGCAATTCACCCTCTTGAATAAGGTTATGAGGTTTTATGTGTCAGGACATCTGGTCCTTAGCAGAAAGATTAGGTACAATACAACGTCAGATTGACTACAAAACATGACATATTACTGTGTATCATTATTTAAAAAATATTAAGCCAAAACGCAGATGCAGTGTGTGGAAAACTAAGTACACACTTACTACTTTTAATTCCTTTTAGGAATTAAAAGGCTGAGTAGCAGCCATGTGCATGTTTATAGAGGCGCTTGCATCAGCAAGTGTGAGCGCCTCTATAAAACCAGAGCTTTCAGCTGTGTATCAACATAATGCCACAGTCTTCCTAAGAGTGGCTGTTCTAGCAAATTCACCCCAAGGTCAGACCGTCCAATACTCAGAAAAACTTAACCCCCCCCAAAAAAACCAGGAGCTACATCTCAGACTCTACAAACCTCAGTTAGCAACGGTTAAAGTTCATAAAAGCACAATTAGAAGAAAACTGAACAAGTATGGCTTATTTGGTAGGGTTGCAAGGAGAAAGCATCTTCCCTAAAAATAACACAGCTTAGGTTTGCAAACTTTCATCTGAACAAACAGACAGATGAAACCAAAGTGGAGATGTCTGGCTATAATGCACAGCGGCATATTTGAAAAAAAAACCAAACACAGCATATCAGCACAAACACCTCATACCGAGTGTCAGGCACAGTGGTGGAGTGGTGATGATTTGGGCTTGTTTTGAAGACACAGGACCTGGATACCTCGCAGTTATTGAGTTGAACATGAACTTCTCTGTGCACCAAATTATTTACCTAATTTTCAGAGCTGGTAAGGACAAGATAATCTTTTATTAGGTCCTGATATGTAAAACTTTAGAATTGACAGAGGGTGTACTTTCTTGTTACCATGACTGTCCCAGACCCATTTGCATATTACATAAATATCTTCCCCCCCCCCCCTTCTTTTTCTTTCCAGAAAAAAAAACATAAAATATTTCAGAACTTTATTGCCAAGCGCACGAGAATATTTGAGCATTTTGCAAATCCAATTTGAATCTCACTTTAAAATTATGACTTCTTCTGTTTGTCCTAAATAGCATACCATTGATCTCATTTAAAACATCGGGTGCATACATGAGGACCCTGCTTGTGATAAAGTGTTGAGAAAGTAAACTTTTGCCCTCTTTTGAGTTAATCCAGTCATGGTGCTGACAGTGCACTGATTGTCTTATTCTCGGCCCCGTGGGTCTTTCTCACTTAAGAAAATTGTTTTTAAATCATATTTCGTGTCTGAAGATAAGAGCGGAGAGCAGCGCTTATTCTGGAGCTGAAGGAAAAAGAAGCAGCAATGTTGTGAAAGAAACAGAAAGAAGAAAGAAAGCGGGAGTAAGAGGAAAAATAGGACAAATAGCATCCTCTGCGGTCATGTTGCTCCGTATTTTGTGGAAGCAAAGAAGCAGAGACGATACCGTGACTGTTTAGGTCCTGGTACGGCTCAGCACAGCCCTGAAAAGCACACGTGTACATGCACACAGACGCACACACATGCGTGCATGCACACAGTACTGGAAGTACTCAGTGCAGTTTGTTTCTCAAGAGGCTGCACTCCTTCACTTACTGTCAGAGATTCAAGTTGCTTCAGGAGGATAAAAATCCTGACATGAGTACAGCAAAGCTGCAGGCACAGGAGAGATGAATATCAAAAAGTGCAGCGTAAGTGCTGAATAAACAGGAGAAAAACAGTCACTTATCACGCCGTTGCTACTTGTCTTATTGTTTTGCACGCTGGTGAATTTTAGCGTGTTCATTTCTACATTAATAATGACTTCATGAAGTGATGTTTGTCAGATTCTACCAGCAGATCTACTCTGTCTTTTACATTTTGTGCCTCTGGGTAGGATTTAAAGGGGAATCTGTTTTATTGCTTCATGGCACAAAACAGGAAGAAGATGATGTTCCTCCAGCTCAGACTGAGCTAAAGCTTTTGACAGTTTCTGGCAGTGGTCGTCCAGAGGAGTAAAATCACTTCCAGCTTGGTTATCCTCTCCAGTGAAGCCAAGTGAACAACAAAGTCGTTTCAAGAAATGGTGTAAACAAGAAATGGACTGCAGTCTAGGCTGACTAAGAGGGTCAAAATTTTGAGATTTTTGTCTTTAAAGCTGGTGAAATGCATTATTTTTGTTTTATATATATTTCTTTATAAACTGAAGAGAAATGTTAAAGTTGGTATGTGTATTACTCAAAAAAAAATCAAGTTGTTGTTTTTTGCACATAGACTGTATATAGAAGAATAATGTAGCCACCATAACATCACAAGTTAGTCTGGACTCACAGCCATTATATTAGCGAAATGGCCATATTTAGACCAGAAGAAGGGGTTTTAAGATTTCAGCTATTGCTTGCTAGCTTGGTTATCAAGGTGTATCGATTGCTGTGTATGAATGTAACACAAGACAATACATCTGATTGAGAATATTTTTTAGCACCCTGGATTTAGCACCTAAATCCACATATTAAAAATCACCTCACTTGATTTAACCCTGGAGAAACCATGGGGTCAAATTTGACCCCATGGTTTCTCCAGGGTTAATCATTAAAGTGTAAAAGTTTAAGCAATACAACCCAAAAAGCACAGTCACAGACTAAAAAAATAATAACAGGTAGAAGTCAAAACCCCTAATCACCAAGCAGCTCTGACAAACTTCAGCAAAGTGAAGTAATAATGGGCGTTATGTGCAACCCTCAGCTGCTTTTTAGTGGCGACTCACCAAAGGTGGAGCACAAACTTCTTGGACAGGCTGGACCTCACAGCATGCCATTAAAATGCACCTAAAGGCACCAGCAACACAAACACTGTGGAGAGAGGCTGTTCAGTCACTCAGATTAACCGAGATCATGTTTCGCAGATAGCTAGCAGCTTCAACGGTCTTTGGGAGGACATCTGCCAATCAAAGTAAGCCACATCCCCAACTTTAAGCATAAAAACAAAATCCACACGGATCTAAAACTGTTTTCTGAACATGTTGTTTTTATAGCTGAACCATTTTATCATGGGAGTCTATGGAACCAGCCATAAGTGTGCAACTTGTTTCATTTGGCTTTCCTGGTGGTTCCCATTTAATTTTTCAAGCATGCAAACCAGCTTTCCTGTCCAGGCTATCTGATCCACAACCCTTTGCACCAGTTACATGTACAGCAAGAAGTTCACTGAAAATAAAATGAAAATAGATCAAATTCCTTTCATTTAGAAGCATACAAATACATTTCAATACATAAAGAAATAATACGTTAAGAGGTATTTGGTGTCTTTGACTTTCTGCAATTGCACACACAATTTGCATAAACTTATGCAAATTGTGCAACTTATGGAATAACTGGAAAAATACTCATGTTGTCTATAAATAAATAAAGAATATTTAATATTTATAGATACTATTAGAGAATATTACATTCTTTGCTGAGAGCGGGAGTTTCAGTAGAGGGATGTGATGCAGTGACGCTGTCCACGAACACCTGAATTCCCTCTTTGTTGTCAGCTACTTTGGAACATGTATCTCTTTAAGACACTGTAAAGATTAAAAAAATAATAAATAAAAAAATGCTCTGAGCCATTGTCAGTGGATCTTTTTCCTATAAGGAAATGAATTCCAAGATAGCTTGTGCCCTCTGTCTCAGTGTGAGCATTTTCCAAAGCTAACATTTCAGATGGGGCTTGTTGTTTTTAAAGCGAATAATGTCCTCAAGATAACCTTTTGCATTTTTAGCTTCCACTGGGCTAAACAGAAGCACATTGATCTTGGCTCTTTCTGTCAGTTTTTCACCTTTTAGTCAGCATTTTATCAGATTTATCTCCTCAGTCTTTTCTTGGAAACAAATAAGTCACTTTGTAAAAGTGACAGATGCTTCATGAGTTTCAGGAAGGTCAAGGCCAAGTAACATTTTGAAAGTGTGCGTTTGTGTTTGTTGGTATCTCTGCGTTCAATGTGTGGACATTGGAGGAACTCTACCTCCCACTTGTGGTTGATCAATGTCATTGTTTCTTTTTAGGCTGAAACCATCTGAATGTAACACGTCTGAGTGGATCATAAGGCTATTGTGGTCCCTTTAATGATGTGCGGATATGTCTAGAGTTCTGTATATTAACATTTACGGTTTTCACTACTTTTTCAATGTGTTTTTTAAAGGATCATTTAAAGTCTAGTAGCATTCCCAAATACTTAAATTCCTCAACATTAACTAGTTCTTGTGCACCCAAGAAAACTTTTACTGCAGCCACAGTTGTTTTAGGTTTACTAAAAAACAAGGATACAGTCTTTTTTACATTAAGGCACGAGTCATTCAGCCATTTTTGTAAATCATGTAATGCCAATGAAAGCTGATGGGCTGCATCATCAGCAGTTTTGGCCACTTAATTTCAGAATTTAAGAAACAATGCATGTGACTGAGGCCTGATATCAGCTTGGCATCCTTTCATCTCTCTAGCCTTTTTGTTAATTATGCCTTACTAAAAACATTTACAACAGAAAGCACAATCTGTGATTAGACATTGAAACAGATGTTTACTCCCCTGATGTTCCTGCGTTCTAAAAAAGAAATTCCATTATGATTTATGTGGATGTATTGTGCAGGTACTTTCGCTGCTTCGCCCTCTTTGCTTGCTTTATCTGAGAACATAATCTGTCTTCTTTTAACTTGAGGATTTGTGTAAATCTGGCATACAATCCAAGTGTTGTCTGCCCCAGATTGAGAGTTAAAGTTTGAGTCACTGACAGTAGTGCTTTTGTCTGAATTTGTCTGTTTGACTGATAATGGACAAGCTGTTTGAAAATATGATGTGAAATCACTTAATTAACCTGCTGGATTTGCTAAAAGTTTAAATATTTATACTACTCTGGCTAATGGGTTTTGCACATCACTCTTAACTTATTAAGTGGCTATTAGTGAGGGTCATGATAATCAATTCAGTTGAGTAATGGGTGGATTAAGTCTATTTCCAGACTAAGAGAAAAAGTCAGTGAACACATCTGTAGGTTTGGGTGTAGGCTTAATCCATTTCTGAGAAAACTAAAAAGCAGAAGTGGTTATGGAGCTTCACTGACGTCTGATTTGGATTTATCCAAATACAAGTAATTTTCAGTCTGTTGAGCCTGTTTTTGTGTAGCACCAAGCAGTAGACGTAAACGTGGATGTGCTTCTGGGTTCTACCTCTAATGAAAACAGATGAGTGTAAATTGCAACCATTGTTTGTAGTTTGCTGCCACCTACTGACTGAAAAAAGAACTGAAGCTGCAAAAAGCAAACAGACATTACAACAAGTCAGCATTCCTAATGATAGGCTTCATTTTGTTTCAGTTTCAGCTCATCAGACTGTTTTCCCTTTACTTTTTGATATAATAGCTTTTTAGCACTACTGATACACATATTGTTAATTAATTACTGCCATTTTCCAAGGAAGTGAGTTTCCTACAGGGTATGGAGGGTTCAATTTGAGGGAGTAACTTTCACTTTTCTTTTATTTAGTATGTGTTACTGATTCCAGTGTCACGCAGGGGAAAGTAGCATTCAGTGGTAGCTTCTTCTTGATTGTTTTAAATCCAAATATGACCCTTATTTGTGGCGCATGTTAACTTACAGTCAGCTCAGGAGTTAGTATCAGTGATCTGGTTTTAAACTGAGTAAACACAGCCTCAGATCATCACATATTGCACTACATCTATGTTTATTTAGCAAAAGGTGAGCCAAAATGCAGAAGCAGTATGTGAAAAACTACACTCTTACTGTTTCCATTGGAGTTAAAAGGGTAAGAAGCAGTCATTTGCTGCTAATAATTTAATGCAAATGAACATGTCAATAAAATCAGAAGGTTTTCCAGTTTGCTGGTCTGAAGCTTTATGTTTGTTAACAAAACTCAAAAGAAGAAAGACATCAGCGATGGCCTTGAAGAAGCAAATGCTGCTACACATCAATCTGGGGAGGGTTATAAGACCATTCCAAAAAACTTAAAGTCCATCATTCTACAGTAAGAGAGATTATTCACGAGTGGAAAACATTCAAGGCAGAAGCCGGTGTTCACATTAAATTATTCAGACCTATGTTTAAAACCTATGTGGGTCGAGGTATACGGAGTTCGCACACAAACAAAACAAAATGAATGTTCTGTAAGCAATCCATCAGGATTGCCTGTAAATATTTGTTTAAATTTATTAGGACAGTGTCATGGTTGCGGCTGTGTGCAGACAGGATGAGGACCCAAACGCAAGCTCACGGAGGCAGGATTGAACTCAAAACACAGCTTTATTGCTGGACAGAAAAACCATACAAACTAAACTGGAAACTATAACATATTGCACGGAGAAACACACAGCCATGAATGAGGGAGAACGCGACACCGAACTGAGGGAGACGCAGACATAAATACACAGAGGGTTAACGAGGTAAGTGGGAACACACGGGGAACACATGTGACACTGATAACCATAACAAGACACGGCAGGAGTAAATGCAACACTGACAGGAGACTGTCAAAGTAAAACAGGAAGTACACAGAGGTTCAGACAGGAGGAGAGAGAGCACGGGGAGAACACAGACATAACAGGCTGGGGAAAACATGGAATAAAACACAAGGAGAGACGAGGGCTCACAGATACACAGAGGGGCAGCCCGGGGGTAAGAGTCACAAGGGGAAAACACATAAGGAACAACGTAACAGAGCAACCCAGGAAGCATGGCCTAAATAAGGAATAAAATACAAAAATACATGAAAACTAAGAATACTGGGCCAACATGGCCCAGGACCATGACAGACAGTTTAAGTGTATTAGTTGACATCAAAGTAACTTTTTAAATTGGCTAACAAGTCATTTTAAAAACTCCAGGACCGGCCGAGGCAGATGGCCGTCCCTCACTGAGCCTGGTTCTGCCGGAGGTTTCTTGCTTTTAAAAGAAAGTTTTTCCTCCCCACTGTCGCCGAGTGCTTGCTCAGAGGGAAATGTCAGATTATTGGGGTTTTCTTTTTTGTCAACTAATACATAACTTATCTTATTGGGCACTGTAAATTGAGTTTATTAATTTAAAGTGCCCAATAAGATATGTTTTTATTAATTTTATTAATTTAATAAAATTATCTAAAAGATTATATTGTGAATATTGCATGTTTCATTGTCACACAAATGTCTACATTTTCAGCCTAGACTGAACACGTGTGCTTGTCATTCTATTCAAAATCACATCACTCACATTGATACAGGATGACAGGATATTTGTATGCAAACTATATTGTGATATGTAGAATCCACATATGTTGGTATATAATCTCCCAAATGTTGCCAAAACAAACAATGGCAGTAAGGAACATATAGCTCTAAATAACATTAGGATCTTTTAGACCCTCACTATAGTCTAGATGAGAAGTCAAATAGATAGGTCAGAGGTCAAATACACACCACACTTGTAAGAATCAAAGGTATAAGTTAAATTATAAGGCTTTTTATAAGGTGTTTCTCTATGAAAACAGTTACGATCAGCATGCAAATACATAGGAAGGCTCTTCTTTGTATCTGCCAACAAAGGCGTTATGGTCACACTTTCCTTAAAGCAAGAGGTTCAGGTGCTGAAAGCACTTGAAAGCACCAGTTTCTGGATCAGCACCCTAAGTAGAATGATCAAATTTTCAATAATGAAAGAAATTAAAGCATCTGTCTGATATGATTTATAGCTGACAATGGTTCCCATGTGGTGCAATTCCCAGGTCTTATTATTGGCCCGCTCTAGGGACACTTTCGGAACCTCTGCTATAATAAAACCTACATTTGTTACAATCACCAATGGCAGCTATCACCTCATCACTTTAACTGTAACACTTTTCGGTCTCAACTTTGCAGTTACTGTTTTCATCGTTTGTGTTACAAGCATTTGTAAGTGTAATTTGTTTGGAAGTACAGTCGATGAATTTTATGTGAAAACATTTCTGCATCTCAGGAACGGTTTAGAGTTTGGACTACTTTTCGGCTTTAAACTGACCTGCAATTTGGTTTGGCTAAAAATTTCACAGCAGACATTTGCCCAAATTTCTGGGAGCTTTCTGGGGTGAACACAGCTTCTCATCAGTTTAATATATTTATTTATTTATTTATTTTAGAAAGAGGGGCAGCACATATTAATAAGCATTTTACACAAATGCAAATATGCCAGATTATAGACTTGGGCTAGTTTTCATCTGCAGACCCTCTGGCAGGTTGGTGTTACACACAAGTTAGTAAAAACATACAGAGATAATATTTACAGATCATGTGACAAAGACAAAAACAGTGAACACATCATATTAGACCAAACAATGACAAGAGGAGTGGACAACAGAGGACAATATAGATAATAATAACGGAAGCACATCAGTTATATTGCACATATCCCAGTATTACACATGCTCTGACTGTGGTGATATTGCACTGACACATTATGCTATGTTTCCCTTTTTGTAATACATTGACTCTTTTTCACGTCCAACATGAAGCATGATTAATTAAACACGATCACATGTTTGTGTGTCCCTCAGCCATGTATAACTTCATCTCAAAGTTGACAATGGTGATATGAAAAGGGTTTCTTATCTAATATTTTCAATGCTCTTTTGTAGCATACTTTGATTGGCCCAATAGCAGCAAAGCTCATATTGGACCAACTTGTAATAGAGTGTTCACTATGAGCCAGTATCATAGAGTGCAGGAATGTAATCGCTGCTGTGTCTGTTAAATGGGCCGGTTGGTTAATACTAAACCTGTTGTTGTTCCCATACGTTTCTTTTTACTATTTTGCCATTTTGTCAAAGTTAACAGAAATATTCACACACACTTTGCTTCATCAGTGTCAAAGCGCATGTATCTGCTGACCCTCTCAACATTTTAACTGATTTAGTTTTCATTATCATCAGCTTTCTCTTTTGTCAACAATATAATTAATCTAACTTAAATGAAATTCAAACCACTGATCAAAACATACCAGCTTACATCATATTGTGGTAATCCAAGTATTTAATCATTGGTGATAATGAAATGTCAGCTCTCCGCCATAGTTTTTTTCCTCTGTCTCAGCGTTGTTGGTCTATTTGGGGGGTTCTCTCCATTTTCTCTCCTGCTGTCATTCAAAAGGGAACTTGAGTTGACTGCTGTTGTAATTTTGCCCTACAAAAAGTAAAATTGAATTGAATGGAATGGAACATTGGGGATAAAAGCTATAAACATTACCGTTGCCACATTAATACCATCAATATTACTCATGGATCTGAAAAACAGCGCAATCGTCTTGCGCTGGTGTTTGTTGTCTCATATGATTATCTGTTATCAGTTTCACTATCGTGTTCCCGACTGTTGTGATTTTGTTGCCTCATGCTGTTCAGCGGCATGCTTAAGTTTAAGTTTCGTTTCTTGTTGACAGACTGCAGAGTGACACAGTGAGGATCAGCTGTTGCCCCTAAACACACGACAACATGTTTTCCTGGGGAGAGGACTGTCAGCGCGGGTTTTACGTGAAAGACGGCTCCGGTACCGACAGCACGACCACTGATGATGGAGTTCATTACTTAAACATCAGCCATCACATCGCGGATCTGTCGGCAGGTCGAAACGTGCTGGCTTTCGTTAAAAGTAATGGAAACGCGTTCATTATCCGCACAAACGAGAGCAAGGATGGGAGAAGAGCGAGAGGCAGGCAGAGTGAGTATCGGTGTCACTAACAAGTTCACTCTCTGCTACATTTAACCGAACTGTGTCCACTCACGCCTGCTGTGTTTGTGGCTTGTGAATCTGCAGAGTTTGTGAAACACAAAGAGAAGATAGAGGCTGTGAGTTGTGGCGATGATGTGGTCGCACTGCTGTCTGTGAGCGGCAAAGTTCTCTGTGTGGACACCAGACACCCACCTTTCACTCCCAGGTAACAGATACAGATGTGCAAACCTTTATTATTATTGTTGTTGTTGTTGTTTTTATTGGTCCTATGAGAAGGAGTATTAGTACCACGTTAAGAAAAAAAGTATGCTCCATAGACTGGCAATAGAAATGTGCAAAATGATTTATTATGGCTGTTATGATTAGGCCTTTAACCCCGCAGTGTGTAGCCTGTTTATTTGGATTTTTCTTCTGTTTCCTGTTCCTTCTCTTTCAGCCCACTGGAAGCTTTTTCTAACAAACAGGTTTCTCAGGTTGCTTGTGGGAGTCAGCACTCGGTTGCACTGACCAAAGGTACAGTACAGTTCTGCAATAAACTGCTACAAATGTAAATGAAAAACTCAAATAATTTAGACAGAGTCAGTCCATCCAACTTACATTTATACGAAACACGTTTGGTTGCCTTACTAATTGTCCACACAGGGTCTATGTCATGACATTAAACATAAACTCTGAGTAAAAGTTGAAGATATCAGGAGTGAGAGTGTTTCACAGAGACAAGCTGATTCTCCCACAGATGGTCAGCTGTATACGTGGGGTCAGGACTGCAGGGGCCAGCTGGGTCTGGGTACGAGAAAGTCTGTCTGCAGATCACCTCAACATGTGCCATCACTGTCAGCGATCCCCCTGATCCAGGTCGCTGCAGGAGGAGACCAGAGTTTCGCCCTCTCTGTCTCTGGAGGTGTTTTCAGCTGGGGGAGAAATGACTGTGGACAGCTCGGGCTGGGAGACACAAAAGGTACTGTGGCTTTACAATAAATGTCCTAACTTTATTGTATGTTAATGAGCATTATAATCTGGTAACATAATAACACTGACAATCCTTTTCCTTATAGACAGACACACACCAGCTCCTGTTCAGTGTTTGAATATGAAGAAAGCTCAGCGCATTTCCTGTGGACAGGACCACACGGCCATTTTGACAAAGGTTAGACAACTGGAGCATTTTGATGCTCTCCTTTCTTACTAATATATTATTGTAAAGAGTGTGGATTTAAACAAAAAAAATGAAATTATTCAAGGAATGCAAAAAAAAAGGATTTTGAATGTTGTCTCAAAAACATCTTCCTATAGAAGTTACAAGTTCTAAACATGAAAAAAGAAAGCTGAAAGAGAATGAAAAGCTCTGTGGAGTTTGATTTTGATGCTGTACTTACCACTGGGACACAAATTTTAAAAGCAACTTAATTCTTTATTTTTTGCAAACATATTAAAATAGTTGTCATGTAAAAGTAAATGGCTGTGGGACTTTACACTGTGGTTGTGTGTTTGGCTCCTCAGCATGGGGCAGTGTTTACATTTGGCTCCGGTCAACACGGACAGCTCGGTCACAACTCACTACGCAACGAACTGCGTCCTCGACTTGTTGCAGAGCTCTGGGGGGCAAAGGTCACCAAGATTGCATGTGGAAGGTACGACACACATACTGTTTAATTCATGATCTAATTTTTTTCAGCTTTAACAAGGAATGTTTCTTTGTTTATTTTTTTCAGCTTTTACATCCATGTAAGATAAGATAAGATTAGATAGAACTTTATTAATCCCTCGGGTGGGTTCCTCTGGGAAATTCGATTTCCAAAAAGCACAGCACCGACAGAAGTTACAGAGTTACAGAATGATATATACACACACACACACACACACACACACACACACACACACACACACAATACAGAGACAAATATAAATAAAATATACGAAGGGGATAAATAGAATAAATAGGAATAAAAATAAAAATACAAGTGAATTGCACATTTCAAGTATTGAGGTCTATTGCACTGTTGACTATTTACAAAAAGTATTGCACAAGGTATTGTACAGTGAGGTGAAGAGGCACTACAGCTTAGTTGTTCCCCCCTCCTTTGTCCTCCTGTTTCCCCTCCCTCTCCCCTCCAGAGAGGAGTTAAAGAGTTTGATGGCGTGTGGGACAAAGGAGCAATTATATGTGAAGCAATTATACATTTTAAATGTATCACAATTCTTTTAGAATACATTTTTTATATAGAGTTTAAAAAAATTTAATAGATTAATTTAAAGATCACTGGTTATACAGTTACATGAGCATGCTAATGTAAAAACACCTTAAGTTATTATATTATCACTGAAGAGACTAACAGATATCAGAGACAACATCAAGCATCTTAAATAAAAATGCTTAAAGTAAAGCAGTTAGTAAAGTGTATGTGTGGGTTTGAGGTCTAAATATTTTGTATATTATCATCTACACAGGAATCACACTTTAGTGCTGACTGAATCCAAGAGGGTCTACTCCTTTGGTTGTGGGGATCAAGGGCAGCTGGGACATCGAGAGGAGAGTAATCCATCTGTGCCGCTGCCTGTTCGACTGCCACAGGGTAACTACACCTCTGATAATAAACAAATTGAGGATGCAATTAATTTATCTATGAAAGAAGTGACGTGTTTACTTATCATTTAAGGCACCAATGGGCCCAAAATCAGAAACATCTTTGCAGGAGAAAACTGTTCATTTGCAACATGCTGGTCTGATGAGGTACTGACACTAACACATTAAGTGATGGGAGGAGGTGCGAATATGTGTGAATATGTAAACAGTCACTGCTTTCCTTCACAGGACATTGACGAGGGTTCAATCACAGACTGTGACATAGCATCACAACACTGTCTTGATAACATGGTTGACAAATGGATCTCTGAATGTGATTTAAAGTCATGGAAAAAGATTAAACAGTAAGTATGATGCACTGGCAGTCACAGCTTGTTGGTTTGCCTGGTGATTTATGGCTTTTGTGACTCAAATTATTCGTTTGAAAGCAAGTTTTTTTTTCTGCAATTGAATGAAAACATTAAATCTTCACAGGGAAATCATGGAGGCATTTTCCTCTGCATCCTATCTGAATAAAAGTTTCCTTGAAAAAAGGTAAATACAGAGTTAATGTCCATGTCATGGCAGGTTGTCGGTGGTAGGTCTAATATGTTTTGGCTTGAGAAATTTAGCGCTGCCATTTATGGCTATTCTGTGCTAATTTGTAATGATATCGATGATTCTTATTAGCATGAATAAGAGGACACAGTGTGGGTTTGTCTGGTACATTGGTTGAGGTCAAAATAGCAGCCAAACTAATGATATTCCTATCAGTGTTAAAAGTTAATTAATTAGCAAATGTGAACATGCTCTTAACTTAACTGGGTGATCGCGGTAATGTTTTAGCTGCTATATATATTTGCTGATGCAGAAGAAGAAACGCTTTAATGTGGACTTTTTTCTTTGTGTTCTTAGCGGTGATAAACATTTCCAAACTTCACCAAAGTACCCCGGTTTGAACATGAAACATGCACGGCATGCTTTCAAAAATTTGGCAAAGAAAGACAATGTTCTTGCAGAGGTATGTTACTAGAATACATGTAATCTGTAGGAAAAGGCTCTGTTTTTGTTTTTATAAATAATCTTTCCAATAATTTGAGAAATGTCAAGACTCATGACTCCTTGTTTTTATGTCTATGTTGACAATCATTCATTTGATCCTTTTTATACTTGGAGGGGGGGAGGGGAGTATTTCAATTGTTATTTTGACTGTTGCAGTATGTACAAAACTCAGACTATCTCAGACACTCACATGTAATTATAACTCTAAAACAAAGCCTCAGTCTAGACTGTCTTCTAGTTTCTACCCATTTGTATCACTGAGACAGTCTAAAACCTGATATAGCTTAATCAAGCAGACACATGATTATCATTTCATATATTGTATATATTATTGTAATGTACTTGTTATCTGTGGCCACATATTGAACAGGCACAGTCGCCTTTAAAAAAACACTTGCATATGACTCATTTAGGGGATATTTGCTAATAGTAACTGGATACACTCTAAGTGACAAGGTAAGAATCCTGGTTTTTATAAGATACCTAAATAATCCGAACATTTTTCCTCTGAACGCCACCCTGCACAAAAACAGTCCACCTTTGATCTACCTGCTGCTGAGTGATCCTTGCAATCCTTGCCAAACTAACAGATCGAGGCTGCAGTGCTACGCCTGCTTCCTTCCCTCGATCAGAAACCACTGGGAGTGGAGGGGTTGAGAATCTACCTTCTTCTCATTGAGCTTCTGCACACAGTCCTGAAACACACACGGCAACAGAGAATAAAGCTCGCTGTGGCGGTAGCCAATGCAGTAACAAGGTTGTCGAATGAAAGCCTCCAGATTATAGGTATGTTGCCTATACCCACCACCGCTATTATACATGGAAATTTTAAAGCCCTTCTATCTGCTGTTTTTACTTTTGCTAACGTTATTGTTTTCTTCAGGCGACTGGTGGTCCTCTCTGTCGCACTCCACCATGATTCGACACATTAACGTGTGGAAGCAGGCACTCTCAGAAATCCTGTCCTTTGTGCCTGTTCCCCGCAACTCCGGGGTCAGAAATCTGCTGCTAGTCCTCAAATACATGTACAACGTCAGTGTTATTATCTTAAACCAGTCATTTTACTCCTTCTTAAGCCTTAATGCCTCTTTTTTTAACCTGAAAACAAAAATAAATTGTAAGTAAAATTTTTCTTTTAAAGGCCAACAGCAGGGTTGCGGAATCTCGAAGGATACCGGAGAGCAGTTTTTATTTATTGTTGGATGAAGCATTTCTTAATGAGGATCTGGACCAGTGGCATTTACGTTCAGAAAACGGGGTAAACAAAACAAAACCCTGCCTTTTGTTTCTGTTTTAGGCTAAAGCGATGTGTCTGTCATGTGTTTGGGTCTGCTTTTGTGATGGCTGTTTTCTCTTTTTTTCTTTTGTCATTTGCCTTGGGTGCGATCATTCATTGACTCTTCACCATCTGTTCATATTAACATCCCATTATGCAGCCTGACATTATATTTACCGTCACTGTCATGGTTCTGGGTCCCAGCATTCTGAGTTTCTTCTGTTTTTATGACATTTTGTGTTATGGTTCCCTGAGTTTATTCTGTTAGCTTTTGTTCAGTATGTGTTTATGTGTGTTAGTCTTTGTGCCTTATTTCCCTCTTCTGTGCCTGTGTTCCCATCCTTGTGTGTCATTCCATATTTTCTCCATCTATTGTGTTTATCTGTCTCCCTAGACCTTCTCGTTTCTCTGAGTGTTGTGTCCTCCCAGTCACCATGTCATGTTTGGATATTGTGTCGCCCTTTGTGTCTTGTCTCTCTCGTCTCCTCTCTCTCTCTCTCCCTCTCATGCTCCCTCCTGTCGGCTCCTGTGTGATGTTTCTACATTTCCTGTTTTATTGTGAAAGTCTCGTATTTCCATGTTCTGTGTGTCTAGTTGTGCTTCCCCTGTGGCGTCAGGTTCATTCGTGTCAGCTGTATTCCCCGTGTGTTCTTACTTCCCTCGTTATCCTCCTGTGTATTTATGTCAGCATCTCCCTCATGGTTGTGCGTGTCCCCGTGTGCCCGGTTTATATAATTTCCCAGTCTAGTTTTGTGTTGTTTTGCCATTTAGCAAAAAAAGCTGTGTCTGAGTCTACTTTCGCCTCCGTGAGTCTGCATTTGGGTCCTTTCCTGCCTGCTGCACAGCCAAATCATGACAATCACATTACAGCATGTAACATATCATAAAAAAATGAGTGGTTCCAACTGAAAATGGCTGCATTGCTAACAATTGCATTATTAAACTCAAAAGAACTGTATGTTTTCTTTTCTGTGTTTAGAATGCCAAAGCTGAGCCACTTCTCCTTTGTGACTTCCCAATTGTGATGGACCTGCAATCAAAAAAATTGGTTTTTGACTCTTATTCTGAATACACCAAGGTGGTAAATGACATCCTTATATGAATTTGGTGTGATACAATACTCTGTTTAAAATACACATTAAAGTAAGTAATCAGGTAGGCAAAACAAAAACATGTTGAATCTTGAACTTTTTTTCCCATTCAATGCAGATGAGTTACGACTTGGATAATTTCTCTGACTACTTGGGTATTTTTGATGATTACGATGAAGATGTATTTTTACTGGACCTGAGGCGAGCAACCATTTTGGAAGACACCTTTGAACAACTGGCGGATGCTTGTGACACAGACTACAAGAAGCCACTTAGGGTAAAAACAACAAGGCACAAGCCAACTCAAAATGTTTGCATTGTTGTGTACACATTGTTACATAAACAATATTTTGGCATACAACAAATTTTGTTTACTTTTTATAATTTTGTCTTGTAGGTCTTGTTTGATGAAATGATCGATGACGTCTACAGGAAAGACTTTTTTTATGAAGTCTTTCATGACTTGATCTCAGCTGAATCTGGGATGTTCATGTTCAATGACTCTGAAACAATGGCATGGTTCTCCTCAAAAGTAAGAGTTACTAAGTTACTAAAAATATAATTTAAATAGACCGAAACTGACTTCAAAAACTATTTAACAATTGTGATTGCTGATTTATTATTCCTTAATTCAAGAAAACAATTTCAAATGTCTCTACTGTCAGCATCAGGCAACTCAGGAAGACCAGCGTTTCTTCCTGTTCGGAGTTCTGTGTGGATTGGCCTTGTACAACCAGTGCATCATCTACTTACCCTTCCCACTGGTGCTGTTCAAGAAGCTGCTCGGTGTAAGGCCTTCACTGGAGGATTTGATAGAATTCAACACAAGTGTTGGAGAGTAAGGGAGAAAGTTCCCTTGTATTTGCTGTATTGCGCAAATATTTGTAGTGTTAGGTGCTGGTTGGTTCCACAAATCATCTCAAAGTATTTTGTGTTTAAAGGAGTCTGCAGTACATCCTGGAGGACTACAAAGATGATGACTTGGAAAACCTGGACATGTATTTTTCGGTAGGTGTTTAACACAACTTTAAGTCAAAAACGGCTTTGATATCAACTCGCTTCTTTAATCAATAATATCTATTTTTCCCCAACAGATCAACTGGGATGGAAAGGACATTGACCTTGATCCTGAAGGTCCTGAAAAGTTGGTGACAAGTCAAAATAAGTGAGGACAATGGCAGCATTTTTTCATAACATGCGTTTTAAAACCAAATATAGTATTGTCCTGCCAAAGAGAAGCTAGAGATAATAACAAGCCATCACATAATATCTAACAACTCTACCAACAGTGACAGTGACAATGGAGCTGACAGAAAGCTATAACTGGATGTCATCTGCAAAGAAACATACATTAAACTGTTTTGTGACCAAGCAGAAGCATTTAATTAGAAAAAGTACCAAGACTCGGTGTATATCCAGGGCTCTAGAGTGCGACCAATTTGGTCGCAAATGCGAGCAAATTTTTCAGTGGTGCGCCTAAAAAAATATTTGGTCGCACTGTTCAGGTAACAAAAAAAAAAAAAAATCTCTGCAACTGTCCATGTGGTCACTAAACCAATCAGAGATAGTCAGGGGTCGGGACCTCTCTGATTGGCCTTGGTCCAGTTGAAAGTGCAGGTGGAAGTGGGAGGTGAGTAGTTTGAATAAAGCGATATCGATTCATTAAATCCTGAATTGACTTTTAAATATAACTGTGTTTTGCCAGAAACTCCAGATTCTCAGATTAAAGCTCACAAAACTATTTCAACAACTACCACACAGCAAATGAGAGCAGGTACACGGATTCCACACAAAGACGTAAACACAGAACGGACCCGACGCATCAGAATCAGCTTTGTCTTTCTCGGCTTTCTCACCCGACCGCCCGTAGACGGACACGCTGTCGGAGCTCACCGATTCTAATGCGTCGGGTCTGCTCTGTTTTTATGTCTTTTTGCGCTGATTCTGAGCTGCAGGTTTTGTCTCTCCAACCAAAATTCGCCGAGCCAGCAGCAAAAGAAGCAGCAAACTGCGCTTCACATTTGATCAATGTTGTCATGAATTTTGCTGTTTTGCTTCCACGACTATTAAAATCACACTTCATGCACAGCTAGCTCTCTCTCTATCTCTCTCTGTACTTCAAGAACAGTTTCCCGTCTCCAATCTCTGTTTTCTGTATTATTCATTCGCTTATTGCCCACCAGTCTACCGTTGTTTACAGCGCTGTGGCTGCTGTCTTTTTCTTTTCTTTTTCTTTTTTTCACTTAAATGACCTCGGACAAGAAAGCCTTTTGTTTTTTCTGTTGTTCAATACTGAAGAAATGTAAACTTTTTAAAATTATGCAAAATTACAGAATGTTGCAGAATGTTTTTAAAGTTATCTGATATAAAAAGCCAGGCCAGAAAAATTTCCTTCATGTTTTTCGGTGTTTTATTCTCAGTTACTTTGACACAAAGGCATCTGCTGTGATGTTCACAATTCTGATGAAGTTTCACATGTATCAGTACTGATAAATGATCAGAATTATAATATTTCTGACTGTCTGAGGCTAAATTGAACCGAATCAGGACTTTGAGAACTGGAATCGAATGGATTATAGAAATCAGTGATGATACCCAGCCCTAGTGAGCAGCCTAGGCCCGACAGAAGTGGATGTAGCTCTGGGTAATAAGAAAAGATGAAAAGAACTATTGATAACTTTTTTGTTAAGCTAAGGCCTGATCCGTCTGAAATTCATAGCCAGTGCTCTGACACGGTGCCACCAATCTTTGAATGCTGGAAAAGCACAGTGTATCCAGAAAACACATTATATGCTGCGATAAATGCCCAAGTGTCCCCTCTCCCCACTGCCTTTCAGCAGCATGCAACAGCAAACAGGTCGTCAGAGGAGGCCGAGATAATGATTAAGTTGAACATTTTCTACAATATTGACAAAGCACTTTAAGCACAAGATTGTAAGTTAATAATTTAGAAATGAATATTATATGTATGGACTGCAATTTCCCCCCCAAAAAGATGCACATGTGTTAAGCGATGCGGTTGAAAAATTTGAGTGCGCCTAACTTTTGTGCCGGTGTGCCCATGGCAACAAGTTAGTCTAGAGCCCTGATATCCTTGAGATACACCACAAGTTTGCATGTTTATTGGCAAGTAATTAATGGGAAATGACCATGGCAGAGATATAAAGCGACCACTCTTTAAACAAAATGGAACAGAACAGTTCATGATTTGACCAAAGCGTGGATGTGTTTCTTTTAATCACTGCTTTTATCTGCCAAACAGGAAGGAGTTTGTGGATGCCTACGTGAATCATGCCTTCAACACATCAGTGGAGAATGTGTTTCAGGAGTTCAAGAGAGGCTTCTTCCTGGTGTGTGAGCGGGATTTGGTGAAACTCTTCAGGCCAAAGGAGCTGCAAGAAGTGATGGTGGGCAAAGACTTCAGTGACTGGGAAAAGCTGAAACAGGTAAACTGCTGTAATTTGTCTGCAGTTCTATTATAGTTTAAATTATCTTTAGTATATCTAACAGCCTCTTTCACTACGATTAGAACACACATTATGAAGGTGAATACAGCGCAGACCATCCCACCATACAGATGTTTTGGGAGGTTTTTGATGAACTGACTGAGAACCAGAAGAAAGCTTTCCTTTGTAAGTATTTGAGTTGATCATATAAAACAATGAGTGCTAATCTTGTAAAGCCACAAATTGCAAGGATTTAATAAAGTAAAATATTCGTGTTTTATGAGCTGAGTTCATTTGTTTCCAGAATGTTTTTACATTTCCTAATTTGTGCATTTGGTATCTGGTCTTTAGTAGGAAAAAGCATTTGATGAACTGCTGAGGTGGATGAGCAGTCATGAATGAACTGACAGTGTGACTTCAGAGGGCTATCAGGCCATAATGTTATGCACAAAATAAAACTCAGTGACTTCCACTTTTTCCACGACATTCATCGATTTCTGCTTTTTTCCTCTTCTAGGGTTTGTGACAGGATTTGACCGGGTGCCTATTCTCAGTATGGACAAAATCAAGATGCAAGTCAAAGTTAAAGAAGTCGAGGACCTCTCCTATGACCAGTACTATCCTGAGACACACACGTGCTTCTCGACCTTGGAGCTGCCGTTCTACTCAACTAAGGAGATCATGCAAACCAAACTCACAGAGGCCCTGAGCAACAATAAGAGGATCCATAAGTGATCAGTATTATAAGACAGTTTTTTACTGTATTGAACAGTAAAAAGTAATTGTTGATCAAGTCTAGCGTTTGCAGTTACTGAAACATACTTACTGTTACTGTCATGATCCTGCGTCTTCTACCCAGCGTTTTGGACTTTTGGTTTGGATTTATTTAATAGTCTGAGGTTGAGATCTTTGCCCTGACTCCCTCTTGGGTGTGTATATATTGTTTGTGTCTCCCTCTGTGCAGCGTCATGATCTCATCCATTCTCGGGCTGTGTGTTCTGCCTGCTAGTTTAGTTTCTGGAACATAAAAAATTTATGATGATGAGTTGGCAACAATAAATGCCATTTTTTTTACTGTACTGAACAGAAGACATAACATTGTAATGCTGCACTCTGTGAATTGCTGACCAAAGAGTAGCATTTGTAGTTAGTTGTACTGCTGCTGATTGTGATGTAGATGGAATGTATGTATACCAAAGAAATCCCACCTACTAAAAATAAAAATGTGATACATGCTTTTATATAGTTTGGAGGAAGTGTTCCTTATTGTTACATCTCATAAAATATTCAAATATCCAAATAATATTCAAAATAACTGCATTCAGTAAATCATATTGAGCCTATGCAATGTTGTCATTGTAGACATGTGTGATATTTATTAAATATCAAAATTCTATGAAAAGTATTTACACCATAAAAGAATTAATCTTCGTTCTGAACAAAACTTTCACTGTTCAGTTTTTCAGATGTGGATTAAATTTTATTAAAGCTTTGCTTAGAATAAATTAAAACTGAAATTCGATGCACTTTGCTCATTTCCAATTCCAAATTGTTAATGCTGGACTCTGTGGAAGTCTCAGAGTTCAAAATACAATCCTTTGGCTTTAAGCCGAGTTTGTGGATGCTGCCTCCACAAACGATTCAAACAGTAAGTGGATGGAGCTCCAAGCTCATTGATACAGCTGCAGGTCTAAGATGATCATATTGGGAATATCTGCTCTCAGCAACATCATACAGAGCCAAGATATATATTATACATGAAATATACAGTATATATTTTTTCCAGGCATATTTGATATATTGCACACTGCCAGGCAAAGCTTAACAGTAACTGCTGTTATTGTTATTTATTATTATTATTAGTAGTAGTAGTACTAGTGTTAATATATATATTTTTAATGAATTAATTTTTTTAGCATAGGAGAGGCCAGGGAAGCAAAGTCAGGAGCATTGAAGGTGGACTGAAACTGTTATGAAGCTTATACATAAGTTCAGTAAGGTAGATCTATGATGTCTGTCTGCTCCCAGTCTGTTCTTCACGTCACTTCCACTTGTTCACGCTGTCAACCTGTTTATGACATCATTGGTCCTGTCCAATCATCTTCTTCGTGTCTCAGGTCACACGAAGCACTTTAAGTCTTAGTTCGCATCTGTCATTCTCCTTTGCAGACGCCTTCGTGCAACCCACCCACTCCCCATCACCGCCTATCATTACTCAGGCTCCATTCAAGCCTCCGTCTTTATCTCCACCACCAGTGTCCAGACTCCGGGGGATCCTGCTCTAATGCCCATCACATCTGGGGTTCTGTTATGCCAAGACGGGCCATTGAAGTGTATGAGCCAAATACCTCTATCTCAATTGCATGCATCAATAAATCATGTTATTTTTAGAAACCTCTCCTTCATGATTTTTGCCAAGCCTTTAAATTTATACAGTAGTTGGTTTTTTCTCTTTTTTTTAAGGTTTGTTACATAAAAAGTTGATACCAGCTAAACGCAGTATCAACATTTCCCACATTGTACAATACAAACATGCATTTTTGTCCACTTCCTGCGTGTGAAACGAAACCAAATGAAAAGCTACACAATCGACCTCTCCTTGTTATTGTTATTATGATTATCTCTTATCAGTTTTACTTTCGTTTCGTTACTTTAACAGATCAGCTGACTCGTGTTATTGTTTCCTTTCCGGATGCTGTGCAGCGGCATGCTTAAGTTTAAGTTTCGTTTCTTGTTGACAGACTGCAGAGTGACACAGTGAGGATCAGCTGTTGCCCCTAAACACACGACAACATGTTTTCCTGGGGAGAGGACTGTCAGCGCGGGTTTTACGTGAAAGACGGCTCCGGTACCGACAGCACGACCACTGATGATGGAGTTCATTACTTAAACATCAGCCATCACATCGCGGATCTGTCGGCAGGTCGAAACGTGCTGGCTTTCGTTAAAAGTAACGGAAACGCGTTCATTATCCGCACAAACGAGAACGAGGATGGGAGAAGAGCGAGAGGCAGGCAGAGTGAGTATCGGTGTCACTAACAAGTTCACTACATTTAACCGAACTGTGTCCACTCACGCCTGCTGTGTTTGTGGCTTGTGAATCTGCAGAGTTTGTGAAACACAAAGAGAAGATAGAGGCTGTGAGTTGTGGCGATGATGTGGTCGCACTGCTGTCTGTGAGCGGCAAAGTTCTCTGTGTGGACACCAGACACCCACCTTTCACTCCCAGGTAACAGATACAGATGTGCAAACATTTATTATTATTATTATTATTATTATTAATATTATTATTATTATTATTGGTCCTGTGAGAAGGAGTATTAGTATCACGTTAAGAAAAAAAATATTATTAAAAAAAGTCGAAAATGTGTTAAAATGTGGAGATGACAGCTGTTTCAAGACAAACTGCCAGTGCTGCTATAGTCTACCTTTTACAAAATGCTTTTTGTAGATGAGTTAGTAAAATCGTGCAGAATCGGTTTAAGTTACAAGACAATTTTTCCTTACATAAACACAGTGTGTGACCAGCTGCATCTGGTCAGAAGGCAATAAAATGTAAAAATCGTATATTAAACAGTTTCTAATAATTAGATACAGTATAAACAGTATATATGTATTCCAGCCCTGGAATATGTGATGATTTTCAGTCTGTTTTGGCTTTTTTTTTTTGTCCTGTGCCGCCCTCCTGTGGTTACCCGGGTGATGTGCTGGGTGGGTGTGTCAACTTTATTTTCAAAATTGACACAATTTCTTTTTCTTAATGTGGTCCTAATACTCCATCGTAGTCCTAGGAGTGTATACAGTGTGATTCATGTTTATTTGGGTTCATAGTTAGCGGTCATAAATGGCTGTTTCAGCTCTGTTCTCTTCTTCTGCTCTTTCTCTTTCAGGCCACTGGAAGCTTTTTCTAACAAGCAGGTTTCTCAGGTTGCTTGTGGGAGTCAGCACTCAGTTGCACTGACCAAAGGTACAGTAGAATTTTGCAAGCGCTAAAGATTTTTAGTTCAATTCAGTTTTATTTATATAGCACCATATCACAACAACAGTCACGTCAAGGCACTTTATGTTTGACGGTAAAGACGTTACAATAATAGAGAGAAATCCCAACAGTCAAAGAACCCCTCTGAGGAAGCACTTGGTGATGGTGGGAAGGAAAAACTCCCTTCTAACAGGAAAAAACCTCCAGCAGAACCAGGGTCAGGGAGCAGCAGCCATCTCATCTTAGGTTGTTATTTAAACAAGCTAAAATAATTAAGAGACCCTGAATCAGTCTATCCAACTTGCACTTCATAATTGTACGGACCCTAAGGTTGTAGTTTAACAACATCTGTCGTGTAGTTCATGTTATTTGTCTTTGTATACATGTCTATATAGATATACATTCCTCCACATATTTTAAATTGTATAATTATAAAACACATGCATGGTACAATTGTAAACAACCAAATAAAGGTATCGATCTATCTAATGAATAATTAGAGTATTTTAGATGTAGGAACAAACAATATTTTGCCACTGTGTGTTTAGCTACTGTGGGCAGGTTAAAGCAGTTTATTGGTGCACTCAAAATAAGATCTAATCATTTAAAGCCTAGAAGGACGGGTGAATTTTAAACTTCAGTCTCACTTTCTCCATCAGGTACGCATTATCTTTTGTGCATACAAGCATTTATATATGAAATCTGAATTGGAAATTTTATTTCCATTTGGTCATGACATTAAACATAAACTCTGAGTAAAAGTTGAAGATATCAGGAGTGAGAGTGTTTCACAGAGACATGCTGATTCTCCCACAGATGGTCAGCTGTATACGTGGGGTCAGGACTGCAGGGGCCAGCTGGGTCTGGGTACGAGAAAGTCTGTCTGCAGATCACCTCAACATGTGCCATCACTGTCAGCGATCCCCCTGATCCAGGTTGCTGCAGGAGGAGACCAGAGTTTCGCCCTCTCTGTCTCTGGAGGTGTTTTCAGCTGGGGGAGAAATGACTGTGGACAGCTCGGGCTGGGAGACACAAAAGGTACTGTGGCTTTACAATAAATGTCCTAACTTTATTGTATGTTAATGAGCATTATAATCTGGTAACATAATAACACTGACAATCCTTTTCCTTATAGACAGACACACACCAGCTCCTGTTCAGTGTTTGAATATGAAGAAAGCTCAGCGCATTTCCTGTGGACAGGACCACACGGCCATTTTGACAAAGGTTAGACAACTGGAGCATTTTGATGCTCTCCTTTCTTACTAATATATTATTGTAAAGAGTGTGGATTTAAACAAAAAAAATGAAATTATTCAAGGAATGCAAAAAAAAAAGGATTTTGAATGTTGTCTCAAAAACATCTTCCTATAGAAGTTACAAGTTCTAAACATGAAAAAAGAAAGCTGAAAGAGAATGAAAAGCTCTGTGGAGTTTGATTTTGATGCTGTACTTACCACTGGGACACAAATTTTAAAAGCAACTTAATTCTTTATTTTTTGAAAACACATTAAAACAGTTGTCATGTAAAAGTAAATGGCTGTGGGACTTTACACTGTGGTTGTGTGTTTGGCTCCTCAGCATGGGGCAGTGTTTACATTTGGCTCCGGTCAACACGGACAGCTCGGTCACAACTCACTACGCAACGAACTGCGTCCTCGACTTGTTGCAGAGCTCTGGGGGGCAAAGGTCACCAAGATTACATGTGGAAGGTACGACACACATACTGTTTAATTCATGAAATATTCAGGTTACTTTGAATATTTTTCAGCTTTCACATCAAAGATACAGAGGTTAAAGTTCTAAATGTATCCCAGGAATTATTATTTTATTATTTTATATAGAGTAAGAAAAAAACAAACAAAGCTAGGACATTTCACTGACTGTTCTGACCTAATCTGAACAAGATGCATCCTGACCCGAGATCTGATCCTGCAGAATCAGTCTCATCCTTTAACAAGGAATGTTTCTTTGTTTATTTTTTTTCAGCTTTTACATCCATGTGAAGCAATTATACATTTTAAATGTATCACTATTCTCTTAGAAGAATGTTTTCATATAGAGTTAAAAAAATAGATTAATTTAAAGATCACTGGTTATACAGTTACATGAGCATGCTAATGTAAAAACACCTTAAGTTATTATATTATCACTGAAGAGACTAACAGATATCAGAGACAACATCAAGCATCTTAAATAAAAATGCTTAAAGTAAAGCAGTTAGTAAAGTGTATGTGTGGGTTTGAGGTCTAAATATTTTGTATATTATCATCTACACAGGAATCACACTTTAGTGCTGACTGAATCCAAGAGGGTCTACTCCTTTGGTTGTGGGGATCAAGGGCAGCTGGGACATCGAGAGGAGAGTAATCCATCTGTGCCGCTGCCTGTTCAACTGCCACAGGGTAATTACACCTCTGATAATAAACAAATTGAGGATGCAATTAATTTATCTATGAAAGAAGTGACGTGTTTACTTATCATTTAAGGCACCAATGGGCCCAAAATCAGAAACATCTTCGCAGGAGAAAACTGTTCATTTGCAACATGCTGGTCTGATGAGGTACTGACACTAACACATTAGGTACAGACTGTGATGGGAGGAGGTGCGAATATGTGTGAATATGTAAACAGTCACTGCTTTCCTTCACAGGACATTGACGAGGGTTCAAACACAGACTGTAGCTTTGCAACACAACACTGTCTTGATAACATGGTTGACAAATGGATCTCTGAATGTGATTTAAAGTCCTGGAAAAAGACTAAACAGTAAGTATGATGCACTGGCAGTTACAGCTTGTTGGTTTGCCTGGTGTTGCATGGTTTCTGTCATTCAAATTATTTCTTTGAAAACATTTTTTTCTGCAATCGGATGAAAATATTAAATCTTCACAGGGAAATCTACGGGGCGTTTTCCTCTGCATCCTGTCTGAATAAAAGTTTCCTTCAACAAAGGTAAATACACAGTTTCTGTGCACAACATTCTTTTTCTCATTTCAAAGGTGGGAGATCTGGTGTTTCAGGATTGAAAGAACTGAAATATTGTTTTAGCTGGTAAATGTTTGCTTATGGATAAGTGCCATACTTATATGTGGACTTTGTTCATTGTCTTCTTAGCGATGATAAACATTATCAAACTTCACTGAAGTACCACGGCTTGAACCTAAAACATGCACGGCTTGCTTTCAAGAAACTGGTAACAAAGGACAATATTTGGGCAGAGGTATGTTGCTAGAATACATGCAATCTGTAGCAAAAGGTCTTCTTGTTTGCTTGTTATTTTATAAATATCCTATTAATAATTTGAGGAATCAGCATCTCTCCATAATGTATGAATTCCCCGTTCTACTGCCTAACGTAATACACATGTAACAGTACCTGGACCTAACTGCTGCTGATCGATTCTTGCAATCCTTGCCAAACTAACAGATCGAGGCTGCTGTGCTACGCCTGCTTCCTTCCCTCGACCAGAAACCAGTTGGAGTGGAGGGGTTGAGAATCTACCTTCTTCTCAATGAGCTTCTGCATGCAGTGCTGAAACACACACGGCAACAGAGCATAAAGCTCGCTGAGGCGGTAGCTGGTGCAGTAACAAGGTTGTCGAATGAAAGTCTTAAGATCATAGGTACTGTCACAGCTGTCTACATGATATCACAATACTCTTTTTAATCTGGAAGGTGAGAAAGTGCTCAAAGTTTCATGGCATGTCCTTTTAATCTGTTCTCTGTTTTTCTTCAGGTGACTGGTGGTCCTCGCTGTCACCCTCCACCATGGTGCGATACGTTAAGGTGTGGAAGCAGGCCCTATCAGAGATCCTGTCCTTTAAACCTGTACCTCGCAACTCTGGAGTCAGAAATCTGCTGCTAGTCCTCCAATATATGTACAATGTTAGTATAAATATCCTAAAATTTCACTCATTCCTAAAGTGAAATGCAACCCTTTCTCTGCCTTTTAAATGATGATAAATAGATAATGAGATGTTCTGTTGTTAGGCAAACAGAAGGGTTGCAGAAACTCGAAGGATACCAGAAAGCGATTTTTGTGTGTCAGCTGATGAAGATTTCCTTTTGGAGGATTTGCAACATTGGCTTTTACAGTCACAACGAAAGGTAAAATGTTCTGGTCTAAAGTAGTGTGTCTGTGTGTAATCTACTGTGTCATACTTTGTTATTCCATTCTTCTCATCTTTGGTTCGGTCACTTCTTAGTCAATACCCAGTGTTCAAATAAACAACATGAAGAAATGTATGTTTTATTTATGTGCAATCAAACCTTAAAGACCTCTATGGGTTTTTCCCTTTCAGTATTCACATGCTGAGCCTCTCATCCTGTGCAAGTTCCCTATTGTGATGGATCTGCAATCAAAGAAAACAGTGTTTGACATGAATGCTTACCATGCCAAGGTAAAAAAAAAACTTCCAAAACATGTGACATAGATTATTTCTCTCTCTTTGAGAAAGAGTAAAAGTGACATCATTCACTTTATTTCAGATTACAGAGGCGATGAAAGTCTGTCAGAATTTTTTGAGGACATTCGGTCGCTATCCCTCAGTTTTGGAAGACTTTCTCTTTGTAGTGAAGCTGAGGCGAGCATCAGTTTTGGAGGACACCATGAAAAAAATGGCTGATACGAATCACAGAGACTACAAGAGGCCACTCGTGGTAAGGTATTTTAGAGTTCTGCTGCTTACTTTCAAATGCCTAAACAACCTTGCCCCTGACTATCTCACCGACCTCCTCAGTCTCTGTACTCCCAGCCGTTCTTTACGATCATCTGGCCCAGCCCAGGCACCGTCTGAAGACTAGGGGTGATCGTGTTTTTGGCTCTGTAGCACCAAACCTCTGGAATAGTCTTCCTTCTACCATTCGTGCCTCTGAATCCATTCAGTCCTTTAGAGACGCTTGAAAACTGACCTATTCGACCTGGCTTTTCCGACTCGCTAATTCTCACCACTCATTAATTGCTGTATTGCTTCTCATTTCTCTGGATAATCATGATTTCTCCCTATCTCTACTTACTAATGCTTTTGCTTGTTTCTCTATTTTCTCTATTTTACCTTTTTTAATGACTTACTGTTCAGTGTAATCATTTACCGTTATTCCTTACTGTGAAGCACTTTGGTGTACCCCCTTGTTTTAAACGTGCCATTTAAATAAAATTGTATCGTACTGTAAACATAGCAAGGCACAAATTATATTAAAAACTCGTGCATTCATGCAGTTTTGATCTAAACTTTTTTTGCCCCTGTGTCTTGAAGGTTTTCTTTGATGGAAATCATGTGATCGATGCAGTCTACAAGAAAGACTTTTTTTATGAAGTCTTTCATGACTTGGTCTCAGCTGAATCTGGGATGTTCATGTTCAATGACTCTGAAACACTGGCATGGTTCTCCTCAAAAGTAAGCCTTCCTATTGATTGGAAATAACATTGGACACAGAATTTTCTCATTCTTTTAACTGATTCCTTATAACACCATATAACTAACCAAAGTTCAATACAGATCATAGTCATCAATACAGTCTTTGACCACCGACTTTTGATTTTAATTTGTCCTCACCGTTGACACCAGGCAACTCAGGAAGACCAGCGTTTCTTCCTGTTCGGAGTTCTGTGTGGATTGGCCTTGTACAACCAGTGCATCATCTACTTACCCTTCCCACTGGTGCTGTTCAAGAAGCTGCTCGGTGTAAGGCCTTCACTGGAGGATTTGATAGAATTCAACCCAAGTGTTGGAGAGTAAGGCAGAAAATTTAATAACAGTTATATTTACTTCACACAAATTTGTAGTTTTAGGTGTTGATTGGTTATACAAATGATCCTAAACTATATTATGTTTACAGGAGTCTGCAGTACATTCTGGAGGACTACCAAGATGATGACTTGGAAAACCTGGACATGTATTTTTCGGTAGGGGTTTTCCACACAACTTAAATCAAAACAGTTTTCAAAATGGTCTTGGGATTCGCAATTCTTAAAGCAGTAAAATATTTTTTTTTCAACAGATCAACTGGGATGGGAAAGATGTCGATCTTGATCCAGAAAATTCGGAAAAATTGGTGACAAGTCAAAATAAGTGAGGACAATTAAAGTGTTTTTTATAACATGTTTTTGAAAAGCAAACTATGAATTATCCTGCCAGAGAGAAGCTACACATAACAAAAAGTCATAACATAAAAGAATATTTATATTTAGTAAATAATTTCTTTGTTGTAACAGCACTTCTTGGAAAGAATTGGCATGTTTTTTTTCCACTAAAATTGGGTCATTTTTGTGCACATTTGTGCGTGGCGCCCATTTAAACATGCCAGATCTTGGGCCTGTTCTTCGTACCTCGCTAAGTAAGTTAGCTGGATTAGATTGTTGACGATTTCGCGTGATCTTGGATCGTTCGGTTCCCCGAAGCTCATCCGGGACTTGCTGTCATAGCAACAGAGCCGTAAGCGTAAACCTGCTCGGGAGCAGGTTTACTTTATGTAAACAGGATTAGATCGCGGCCACGCAGGTATGTCCGCTTCATTTATACGAAAGCAACAGCGATAAATAAATAACATCAATGTAACTGAAGATAATGCAGCACTTGATCCTTTTATTGATGTCACACAGATACATACAGGTCATTTCCTAAAAAAGGGAAATGTACTATTAACATCCTATTACATGTATGTGATTATTACAGATGTAATTCATATTTCAGAGTAGTAATTGTAAATTACTTCGTGTAATCAAGATGAGAGACCACGGCTATAAAAGCGAAGGTGGATTTGGGAAGCCTGTCGCAGCCATGTCCTGTCCGTTTACGCGAGCAACCCATTGCGGAAGGTGCAAGATTGATAAGGAGAGTCCTCAGAATTCAGCGTATATTGCGGGACAGACAGGATCCTTTAGCTCAGCGCGACAGTGTGCTCATTGAGAGATATCGATTTTCCCGTGAGGATATTATTTACTTAACCAACTTGTTGACGAGGGGGTGCAGGACCACCACCTGTCTTTTTTTGCTCTGCCCTTTTCTTGGTTGCTGTTATAAACAAACAAACAGATTATTTCAGGGTCTCTTTCCAAGAGACGAAAAGCAATATAAGTGATAAATATTACCATTCTATAGAATATTCTTATATTTCACTTTTACTTGTTCCCATGTTCTAGTGGGTCCTGTTGTGGCTCTAATGTGAAAGGGGATATAATATAACATATTATAATATAATATAATGTAATATAATATTGGATAATATAGTGTGATATGATAAATCTACCCTACCGCCTACTGGTGTTGGCCAGAGGGGCCGATGGCGCGATATGGCAGCCTCGCTTCTGTCAGTCTGCCCCAGGGCAGCTGTGGCTACAACCGTAGCTGCCTCCACCAGTGTGTGAATGTGAGAGTGAATGAATAGTGGCATTGTAAAGCGCTTTGGGTGCCTTGAAAAGCGCTATATAAATCCAATATATTATTATTATTATTATTATTATTAAATTACTTACGAGTTTAATTTGTCAGCAACTTTCTGCCAGCCCTCTCTCCTTGCTTTTGCAGCCTTTGCAGTGTTCCCTTGCGTTCTGATTAAACTCTGAAACTCCTGAAATCCCTCACTCAGGAGTTCTTGCTCTGCTGCCGAAAAATACCGAGCCGAGCGCGCTCCTTCGACATTTTCGCCGACCAATCAGAGGGTTGCCGATCAATGTTTCTACTATCGATGCGTAGCCCCTTTTACGACACCCAGTGATGTCACATTACTGCGTCCAGCTGTACTAATCGTCAACGGAAGGTGTGTTCGGAGAACCGGATTAGCGAGCTCACGGTTAGCGCGATGGTTTGATCTTGGATGTGTCATTTGATCTTGGATGTAGTGAGCGACGTACGAAGAACGGGCCCCTTCTCTGCCAAAGCCAAACAGCCTATTCTGCTATTGACTCTCATTTTTAGGCTTCTGACAATTTTTAGGCTTCTGACAGTTCTGACAATCAGATGCTTATTATGCACCTGATTGTGCCAATCAAGGCACATTGATGGAGTGAGCCCTAGCACCACCTCCAAATTTGAAGGCCAAAACAGGGGATATCAGAGACAGGTGAATCAAGAAGACACCACCACAAAATTTTACTGTATGATCACAGGGTCAAAGTGCGGATAAAACTAGGTTTTGGTGGAAACAGTGTGATGTGTTGGGTGTATGCCAGCAAATGATCCAATCAATCCAACAAATAACACCAGACAAGAGCCAATAGCAGAATAAGCTGTTTGGCATTAGCAGAGATGATCTGGAAAGTTTGTCATGGATGAAAGTCACATGCTCAACTCTGCTGCTCAACCCACAAATGCATTTTCCTTGCAAATGTGACACAATTTGAGGGTGAATAATCAGGCTTTCCAATAGTCTTTTATTTGCCAAGAAGCATAGTTACAACAAGGACATAATCAACCAACCAATTTCCTTATTTTTACTACTAAGGTTAGAAAAGGTAACAAGGTCCAGTGCGATACACCACCCTCAGTTTGCCTGTTTATAGGCAAGTAATTTAAGCAATTAATGGGAAATGACCATGGCAGAGATATAAAGCGACCACTCTTTAAACAAAAAGGAACAGAACAGTTCATGATTTGACCAAAGTGTGATTGTGGTTTTTTAAATCACTACTTTTATCTTCCAAACAGGAAGGAGTTTGTGGATGCCTACGTGAATCATGCCTTCAACACATCAGTGGAGAATGTGTTTCAGGAGTTCAAGAGAGGCTTCTTCCTGGTGTGTGAGCGGGATTTGGTGAAACTCTTCAGGCCAAAGGAGCTGCAAGAAGTGATGGTGGGCAAAGACTTCAGTGACTGGGAAAAGCTGAAACAGGTAAATCGTTAGTGACACAAAGATGTAATTTGTCTGCAATTTTTTTTTATTACATCCTTGTGCATGCTTTGATTACGGTTTGAATGAATTATTTTCAATATATCTAACAGTCTCTTTCACTATGATTAGAACACACATTATGAAGGTGAATACAGCGCAGGCCATCCCACCATACAGATGTTTTGGGAGGTTTTTGATGAACTGACTGAGAACCAGAAGAAAGCTTTCCTTTGTAAGTATTTGATTTGATTTGATCATAAAAGCTAGTTAAATTTTAACATGTATATGGAAGTTACGTTACTAATCTGCTTTATTAGCAGGAATTTACCATTGTAAATTTGCAACATTGCTTCATCACAGTGACTACTAAAGTTTTGATCACTCAGGAATGTTTTGACATTTGCTAATTGATGCAGTGAACATGTGGTAGGAAACATCAGTTGCACAGCAGCTGAGGCTGTGGATAAAGCACCCCAACATGCAGAAAAGTAAACAAAAACTCACGACATTCATCGATTTCTGCTTTTTTCCTCTTCTAGGGTTTGTGACAGGATTTGACCGGGTGCCTATTCTCGGTATGGACAAAATCAAGATGCAAGTCAAAGTTAAAGAAGTCGAGGACGTCTCCTATGACCAGTACTATCCTGAGACACACACGTGCTTCTCGACCTTGGAGCTGCCGTTCTACTCAACTAAGGAGATCATGCAAACCAAACTCACAGAGGCCCTGAGCAACAATAAGAGGATCCATAAGTGATCAGTATTATACGCCAGTTTTTTACTGTATTGAACAGTAAAAAGTAATTGTTGATCAAGTCTAGCATTTGCAGTTGCTGAAACATACTTACTGTTACTGTCATGATCCTGCGTCTTCTACCCAGCGTTTTGGACTTTTGGTTTGGATTTATTTAATAGTCTGAGGTTGAGATCTTTGCCTCCTTCTTGGGTGTGTATATATTGTTTGTGTCTCCCTCTGTGCAGCGTCATGATCTCGTCCATTCTCGGGCTGTGTGTTCTGCCTGTTAGTTTAGTTTCTGGAACATAAAAAATTTATGATGATGAGTTGGGATCTATGCTTGTGTGTATATTTTTATTAAGTGTAAATAGGTAATATTAGATTATAAAATTTGGAGAAAGTCTGTCAGTATTTCATAGTTTTTTCCCCTAAATGTTACAGCTCAGAAAATACACAAATAAACTGCACTCTCTAAATCATAATCAGCCACACTTATACAATGTTGCCAGTGTTGCCAATGTTAACATATGTAAGTAAAGATTTGCAACATTTTATGAAAAACTTTGCATTATGTAAAAAAGAATGTTCGTTTTCAACATAAACTACACTGTTCTGTGTTCCAGATGTGGATTTACTATTAAAGTTTTACTTGGAGTTACCTGAAAAGTGACCCACTTTGCTCATTTCCTTCTCAATATTGTTATTCTTGCTTCAGAATAATCCAACCCCTTCCCTTTAAACCAGGATCGCTCTGTTTGGCTGCTTCCACAAACAAAAGATTTGAACAATAGGTGGGTGGAGTCTCCATCCTCAGCCACAGCTGTGTGCCAAAGTGTCATGTTTCGGCTGTGTGCAGGCAAGAGAAGGACCCAAACGCAAAACTCACAGACACAAAAGTGAACTCAAAACACTGCTTTATTGCAGGCTTGGGAAGGAAACAAAGAACAAACTAAACTGGGGAAAACTGCAACTAACTCATACGTGAAAACACATGGCAACTCACACAGCTATGCGCAAGACCACAACACTGACAAAGAGAAACACAGGGCTTAAATACACAGAGGGATAACGAGGGAATGAGACACAGAAGGAGAGCACAGCTGGGAGTAATCAGACTGGACGAGACAAGGGAAGCAAAACTAGAAACACTCACATGAGACATGGACCTTCAAAGTAAAACAGGAAACACACTGACTGAACTCTAGACATGCAAACTTAACAGCAACTGAGAAGACAGAACATAGGGACCTGAAACATGGGACAGAAAGGCACAGTAGACACAACGTGGACATAACAACGCCACAGGGAAAGAGTAAAACAAAACACAGAACCTCTTAGAAAATAAAATAGGAAACATAATGAAACGCAGACATGACTACATGAACTTGACAACATAACAGACATGAAACACATGAAGGGCAAGGGAGACTTAACAGGGGTTGGAACACACAAGGGGAATCTAATAACAAAGAACTAGAAAAACTCATGAGCTTAATCATATAAACATCCAAATAAACTAAACTCAAAACACTGGGTCATAAGACCCAGGATCGTGACACCAAGATGATAATATTTGGAATACCTGGTCTCACTGACATCATACAGAGCCAAGAGTTTAAAGAAACAGTCTGGAACAAAGTACTTACAAGCTTTTAGCTCACAGCGATTACTTGTACATATAATGACACCATTGTCTGAATCTTAGGTCATGTTAAATATGAGCATCCATCATTGTGATGGTATGTATGACAGAAAATAAGGATAAGGATAAATGATATCTTGCACACCTGGTATACTTAACATTTAACATCCTCACGCATTTTCTTGTTATTTAGGGTAAAAGCCACACCTCCTTCAGAAAACACCAAATGCAGAGTAACTTCGTGACTCATGCGAATGACTTGCTCAGTATAGGTAAATATGTTGCTGTCATGCAAAATCTGCACACGTCAACTCCAGTTTCGTTTTTGGTTTTCCAGCTAAGGTAATAAACCACGTGCCAGTGACTCACTAGGTGTGGTGTTTTTATTGTTTGTAAGTTTTGTTTTCTCACAGCTGACTTTGCTCAATAAACCAGTCAGGTTTCGTTTCATACTTCCACCTGAGTCATAAAAAGCAGCTGCTTGTACTGCACAGTCATTTTAGCATCATGTTTTCATGGGGAGAGGACTGGCAGCAGGGCTTTCGCTTGAAAAGACCCTCAAATATTTCACCTGCTGATGGAGTACGCTCTTTAAACCTCAGCTTTCAAGTCACAGATCTTTCAGCAGGTCACAGACTGCTTGCCTTCATTAAAAGAAATGGGGATGCTTACATCATTCACACAGTTGAGAGCCAAGATGAGGGAAGAGTGAGAGGGAAACAGAGTGAGTATCAGCTTTATGTCTCTGTCTCAATTTCACTTCTCTGCCTGTGTTGATCCACTATGACCTGCTCTGTGTGTAAATCTGCAGAGATTGTGAAATGCGAAGAGAAGATTGAGGCTGTGAGTTGTGGTGAAGATGTGGTGAGGATTCTGTCTGAAAGCGGCATCGTTTTTTGTGTGGATCAAGCTCGCCCTCCTTTCAGTCCCAGGTGAGGTCAAAGATTTGCAGCTTCAGTTTTTAAGGGATCGTCCTTCAATTTCCAGTTGAATTCACAATAACCTGCCGTTGTAATCACAGAAGAGTTTGATCACTTCTTGCATGTGTTCTGTCAGCACACCAGAAGCACTGCGCAACAAACAGGTGTCTCAGGTGACTTGTGGGAGCCAGCATACAGTCGTTTTGACAAAAGGTAGCGTGAAGTATGTAGTAAGCAAGAAAAGGCTTGTGAACCTGAATGAAAACGAATCCTTTTCACAGGTTTAGTGGATTTAGGAGTTTAATATGATAGAAAAGTATTATGTTGATTTTCCTCACAGATGGTCAGTTGTATACTTGGGGCCAGGACTCCAGGGGGCAGCTGGGTCTGGGCACAAACGAGCAATACGTGAATTCACCCCAGCATGTCAGATCTTTGTCAGCGATCCCAGTGGTCCAGGTCGCTGCAGGTGGAGAGCAGAGCTTCGCCCTCTCTGTCTCTGGAGGAGTGTTTAGCTGGGGCAGAAATGACTGTGGACAGCTTGGACTGGGTGACACACAAGGTACTACAATGAAAGTTTAAATATCTCACTCTCAGTATCTGTCAATATCTGTAAATATCGCACTGAAGTGTGGTTCCCAGAAGGAATCTGATGTATATGTACTCAAGGTGCAGGTATCAAAATATACATGCAATATTCAGTATTTTGTTTTTCTCATAGACAGACATACACCGACTCCGGTTCATTACCTAAACATGAAGAAAACTGTTTCCATTTCCTGTGGGAAGGACCACACTGCCGCTCTGACAAAGGTGAGTCAACAACAGTTAACAGGCTCACATAAAATTGTACCACCAGAACAAGCAGAGAAACAATTAAATGCTGACTATGATTTAAATGAGCTGTGATTAAAACATTGATAGATGTCAGAAGATGTATTTTGTTGTGTGAAGTGTTGAACTCAGTATTTCAGTTGTGGTCTTTGTCGTTGTTTCCATGTTTATTTCCATAATCTTTGTTTTTTGTTTTCTTTGCGCTTCTTTCAAATTACTTTACGCTTTAATTTGAAGGTTGCTTTACAGGAGGAAATAATAGATGAATGCATGATATTTGATATACACTCGATCTGTGTTCTTTTTTATTTTTTTTGTTTAAAGTTGACTCCAGTTATTTATATTGAGGTTTATTTTATTTGTCTGTTTTTTAATTTGAAAGAAATTCCAGTACTTTCATGCCATCATTGATCATTTTGCATTAATTATGAAAGCGCCTTTTTGTTTCTTATTCTTTGGCTTCTAATTGCTTTTCCACAAACTCCTGAGATAACTATATGTACATGGAAAAAATTAATATGAACTGTTGTCTGGTTCTCAGGACGGTGCAGTGTTTACATTTGGCTCTGGTCAATATGGACAGCTTGGCCACAACTCGTTACAAAATGAACAGCGTCCTCGGCTTGTTACAGAGCTCTGGGGGGCAAAGGTCACAAAGGTTGCATGTGGAAGGTAACATTTAATTATTATTATATCATAAATAATTGAAAAAGAAAAGCGTTTACTGCTGAGCAAACAGGAAACTTCAACTTCTGTCTTATATCTTCAGAGTGATCATACTGAGGTCCACCAACAACACAGATGTTTAAAACCTTTGAAAAAGCATGTTTTACATTGTGGACTTTCCTTTTCATGCACTCTTTTCTCAATCAGCTACCACACACTGGTACTGACAGAATCCAAGAAGGTGTACTCGTTTGGGTGTAATGAACAAGGGCAGCTGGGACGTGGAGAAGAGACTCAGGCATCAGTGCCACTACCTGTGCAACTGCCACATGGTAAATACATTTATCTGAACAGAAGAGTCGATTCAATTTACAATTACACAAAACTAACAGTAACAATTAAATAATTTTATTGTTAGAGTAATAATTAAGGTGTGTCACATCCAACTGTATAGATAGAGGTTATAAACCTGACAAAGACACACACATATATTCACTATGCAACAATAAAAAGTGCTACTCAGAGGTACTGAGTCTTCTGAAACCAGTGAGGAGCTGCACTGTTGGGCTTTGCACTTGCTGCAGGTGTAACACGGATGAGCCAATAGCCCAATAGATAATTGGGTAAAGCCTTAGTTTAAAATAATTTGTAATTCTGACTATAAGGGCTTGAATATAATCATAGACAAAATGTTTGGCCACGCATCAAATACTGGAAAACTTAAAATAATCTAAAAATAAATGTCATGAACTCACGGCAGGTTTTAGGTTTTCTGCTGTATGTTTTTAAAGTGCTGATGAAAAAAAAATTTAAGCAAATAAAACTGGACCTGAATTTGATCCAAATAACCAAGTTAACCACAGTTAACAACAAAAAGGTTTATTGACTAAATGTCACAAATTAAGCCCACTGTAAGAGCAAGTCGCTATATCTTATATTTCTTTCTGGAACTGAAAAACCATCCCATACAGTACAGTTGACTCTTAGGTAGATAATTTCTCATCTGTTTTTATTCTAGACATTTCTAACATCTATGCAGGAGGAAACACTTCATTTGCAACACGCACGCCTAATGAGGTACCAGCACAAATGCATACAGTGCAGTAAGGATACCTGTGGGAGGATGTAAACATGGCTTTACCAGTTATATCTACTTGTGAGGTCATGTGTCTAAACCAAACATGAACCTTTGCTTCTTTCACAGGGCGCTGATCACGAGTCAGGCAGTGGCACAAAGAACAAGGTGACAGAACACTCTATTGATAACATGATTGACAAATGGGTCTCTGCATATAATCCAAAGCTGTGGAAAAATCTAAAAGAGTAAGTCTAACACAAAAGCAGCTGTTATTGTTGTTGTTTGTAACTGGTTTGCTGCACAGCATGTACACTGTAGTCTTAGTGTTACTGACTAACCTCATGAACTCTTCGCAGGGAAATTCACAGGATGCTCACATCTCCATCCTGTATGAATCAAAGCTTTCTTGACAGGAGGTAAGAACACCATTTATGAGCATGATCATGACTTCTTTATATCTGTTGAATTTAACATTTGAAGATACACATTTGTCATTTTCTTCATGTCAGCAAAGATAAACATTTCCAAACTTCACCAACGTACTCCGGTTTGGACTTGTCACTTGCACGGCAAAGTTTTGAGAAGCTGGTGATGCAAGATGTTGTTTTTGCAGAGGTATTGAACTGGAATGTGACTAACACACGTTTGTAACCTGATGAGCAGTTAACTAAAAAAGTAAGAAGTGGACTTTAATTAAACCTTTAATTAATAACAAGTTGCATCAGCAGGCTGAGACTGCTGTTCTGCAGCTGCTTCCATCTGTTGATATGAACCCTGTGGGAGTGGAAGGATTGAGGATCTTCCTGCTTCTCAATGAACTTCTGTATGCATGCATACAGAAATGCAGATGGCAACAAAGCAAAAGGCTTGCTGATGCAGTCGCTGCTACCATGCAACGACTCCCCAATGAAAGCGTCCAGATTTTAGGTACGGTGACACCTACTATTTTGCTTACTGGCTGTCCCGACTTTAGTGCAGTTCTCACATCAACATCATTCTATCCAACTCCAACAGTTCTCAAAGCAGTTAATGCATTTCCCATAACACAATCTCACCTATGCAAAAAACACTAAACTAACAACTAATTTAACAAATCTGAGGAATTAGTCCAAAACCTTGCTGAAGCTTTGCGATTCAGAGCTCATAATTATGTCACAACTCAATTATTATTTAATGTAATTTAATTGTTTTTAAAGCAATTTTAAAGTCTGTTGTTCAGGCATATATTTAGGCAGACTTTAACAACTTTAAAATCTTCAGCACGTCTATTAAAAGTGTATTTATTGGATTAGTATATACTGTTTAAATGCATCAATGTATTAAATGATAGCTTTTTATTCTAATGAACACTCTAGACTTCTTAATCCATGATATCAGCCAGTGAAGAGCTGACTGTAACTTTGTCATCCTCAGGGGAATGGTGGTCCTCACTGTCACCCTCCGACATGATCAGATATGTTCAGGTGTGGAAGACGGCCCTCTCGTGGATTCCAATCTTTAAGTCTGTTTCTTGCGACGCTCAAGCCAGAAACGTACTGCTAATCCTCCAGCATATGTACTATGTCAGTATCACAAATTATCAAAATTTAATTAAATGTATTACTGCTCAGCTTTTCAACAAAAAAAGTTGGATTTTCACACAGCCAGTATAACAAATACTACCACTTCTTGTTTTAAGACTAATGAGATAAACAAGAAAATCCCAGAAACAACTTTTTGCCTCGAGCTTAGCCAGATGTTTCTAAAGGAGGATCTCAAACGTTGGCGAACAAAGTCAAAACTCAAGGTGAGGTCAGCTGACAACAAGTACGTTGAACCTGCTAAGATGGCAGTCAACCCACCAAATGACTCATTCATGTTAACACACTGTTAAGCTCACTAACTGTTTATGTGGGTTGTTTCCTTTTTTTTCCAGAATGCAGATGATCTGCCTGTGATTCTGTGCAAGTACCCATTTGTGATGGATCTGAAATCAAAGAAGCTGGTTTTTGACATGAATTCTGCATTCACTCAGGTAACTTCACCACCCTGTTACAGGAAAACAATAGCAGAATTTGTAATTTTCCAGTCTGCGTTAGTGTGTATTAGTGATCGCACTTTAAAGCTACACTATTCAGCAGTTTTATATAACAGACAAAACAACCATCTATAAAAAACAAAGGAGTCACAACAGAAAATAAACTAACAGAATACAATCATGAATCAGCAGCTGCCCTCAGTGGTGCAGAAGAGTCCAACATTTTGTTGTTTTATTTGTTTTAGTTCTCTCAGCACTCTTTTCACTCACAGTTCAGGCAGGCGTCAGTTTCAGAACCTCAGAACAGAAGCAAGAGCCAGTCTAGCTCACTTGGTTCACCAGCTGCCTTATATACATCACAATTGGATTTAAATAGAGAATTTATTTTAAAATCATGATACTTTGTTTTGAATGAACAGCAGGCGCCTCCACAGATGGTTTTTGATTTTCAATACGGATGGATTTCCCAGTCAAAACCCAAATTTTTTAAACTGCACCTGCAGCGCGCATCACTTTTCAAAAGCACCTTCAGAGAGCTGGCAGCTGCTGCTCACAGCGACTTCAAGAAGCCACTTGTGGTGAATATTTGATTGATTTTCACCTGATGATTAATGCATAGCCATTCTTCTGCAACTGTTCTTTCCAGAAGCATCTCTAATATTTATATTTCTCAGGTCCATTTTGATGAGGATCCAAACAGCACAGATGTCTACAAACGAGACCTTTTTCACCACCTGTTTCTTAAAATGGTGTCAGAAGAATCTGGGATGTTCATGCTCAATGACTCCAAAACCCTGGCATGGTTTCCCTCCAATGTAAGACTTTAAAACTGAACCCACCAACTGTATAAAATTGGTTAAAAGATTCAAATTTAAACGATAAGCAATAATGAACCAAAAATAAACCAAAGTGAATTTTTATTAATGCAGGCAACAGAGGAGAGCAAGAGAAACTTCTTCCTGTTTGGACTACTGTGTGGCTTGGCCTTGTACAACCAGTGTATCATACACTTACCATTCCCACTGGTTCTGTTCAAGAAGCTACTCAGTTTAGAGCCGACACTGGAGGATATGAAGGAGTTCAGCCCGACTGTTGGACTGTAAGTATCCATTTCATTTCAGTAACACATGCTGCTGCTGGTCCCACAGCCTGGCCCTGGACAAGCAGAAGAAAATGTATGGATGGATGTATTTTAAGTTGTGGTGTGTCAAAAGTTACAGTAACTTGTGACTGCTGTAAAATGTACATAGTTGAACTTCTTTTGATACAACTTTTTGTTTTAATTTCTTTAAAGGAGTCTGCAGACCATCTTAAACTATGAAGATGATGTTCTGGATAATCTCTACATGGACTTTTGGGTATGTGTTTTACTATAGAAGATGATCAGTAATCTGTCTCATTCTCAGGTTTTGCAGCTAAACTCATCTGATTTATAACTAATTTACAGATAAACTGGGATGGAACAGATGTTGACCTGGATCCTCAAACTCCTGGAAAGCCACTGACAAGTCAAAATAAGTAAGCATATAAAACATGACGTGCTTGTGAGGTTCATCTGCAGCACCTTTGTCTCTGTGAAATATTTGCTAATTTAACATTTTCCCTCCTAAACAGGAAGGAGTTTGTGGAGGCCTATGTGAATCATGCCTTCAACACATCAGTGGAGAGTGTGTTCCAGGAGTTCAAGCGAGGCTTCTTCCTGGTGTGTGAGCAGGATTTGGTGAGGCTGTTTCGACCAGAGGAGCTGCAGGGAGTGCTGGTCGGCCAGGACGTGTATGACTGGGAAAAGTTCAAACAGGTACATTCAGCCAAACAGACACAGGCTGCAACAGAATACCTGTGTACTGTATATATGCCTGACTTTATCAACTCATTTGCAAAAAAATAATTTTCACTGTCTACAGAACACAGTTTATGAGTTGGAGCATGTTCGCCATTCCACCATAAAGATGTTTTGGGAGGTGTTTGACGAACTAACTGAAGAGCAGAGGAAAGATTTCCTTCGTAAGTACTTGACAAATTTCTACAGCTTTTCACTGTTGAAATCTTCCCTGTGATATGTTATTAAAATGTGGGCAATATTAAGGACTTGTGTTATGTACAGTGCTGTGTAAAAGTATTTGCCTGCTTCATAGTCAAAGTTAAATCTTTGACATGATCTAAAACAGACATGACAAAGGACCGTGGGAAGATCCAGACAATTTCTACACAAGGTATTTAGAAAAGGGGAAAACAGCTCATAGACACAGCAGGAAGAGACAAGGGAATCTAAACTAGACACAGTGCAAACAAGGCAAAGGACTAACAAAAATGAAAAAAGTCATAAAGCGAGTAACTAAACACAGGGGAAGCACGATAACTAAAAAGAAAGCTAGAATACAACAAACTTTAACTGGAAACAGAACCCAGATAAGCAAATAAAGAAGGTGTAAAACTAGAAACACTAAACTAAGAGGAAAACTAAGGCTCTCAAAATCAAACAGATAAACACTGAGGAATCACAACTAACTTGACACAAAGGGATACAAGACAAACAAATAGACCAGCTCAGACACAGGAACATGAGGGACACAAGAAATACAATATATAATGAAGAGAACTAGATGTGAAACCAAAACGCAGGGTTGTGAATGCAAAGAAACAAATCACAAAATGCTGTAAAAAGACAAAACTCTGGGTCCTAGATGCCAAGACCCTAGCAGCCAGTTAGTGCATAAACACTTGATCAAAGTTCTTGCTGCCAAGGGATTCGTGGGCAGTCACATAGGGGTCAGGTAGGTCTGAATAATTTTTTCCCTCAAAAATGAAATCATCATTTAAAAACTGTGTATTTACTAGTTTACATAAAAGTGAGACAAACATGAAAAAAGACTGCCTTACAAAGACTGTACGAAAATGATGAGCAGCTCCATCTTCTTGATACATTCTGAGAATCTTTTGGATGTTGATTAGCAGTGTCACAAAACACTGATATTGATTACCAACTAACCAGATTGAATTTATTTAAACTCATCTTGTAAACAGTTTTACGTTTCTGCTTACAGTCTGTTCTATTCTGTTCTGTACTGTAACCATTCTAGTCTATTTGAATGAAGTGGCTAGGTCAGAAGAAACCCTATGTACTTATTGTAACAAGATTTGTTACACTAAGTTTGTAATAAGATTTTCCTTCCACTGCTATTCTTCAGGGTTCCTGACTGGTTACAGGAGAGCTCCTATTCTTGGCATCGACCAGGTCAAGATGAAGGTTCAGGTTAAGCAAATTCAGAGCGGCACCTGTAATCAGCACTTCCCTGAAGCCCTGACATGTCACTCTATTCTGTATCTGCCTTTTTACTCAACTAAGGAGATCCTGCGAGACAGACTGACAGAGGCCCTGCTAGCAGATACTGAATTCACACTGTGATGGTGGATCGTATGCAGCTCTAAAGGAGCGTGCACTGTGTCTGTGCTGAGGAGGAGGGATGAGATTTATTTTTACTCTTGGAACTTTTTTTTCCTGTGGTACCTCAGGATAATTAACACTGTGTATTACAATAATATTACACTATAGAAAATGCACAACTTGACTTTGTAAGATTTCTTTTTTTTAAAAATTCAACATTCCTACATAAGATGGCTGTGTAACAGCATCAGTATCATAAGGCACTTTAGAATTATCTAACGTTTCTTAATATGTCATAATTTATCCAAAAATTTAAATTATTCCAATGAATCAAATCTAATTTTTATGCTCAGACAAAGATGAACAGAATAATTTATTACTTGTTATAAACATCTGACTATGTGTAATACAATCTAAAGTATCACTTCTGTATTATTTATCACTTTATTCTTTGTGTGTTATTTAATCCTAGTGGGGTTGGATTATTACCAGTTATAAATATTTAACAAATGTAACATTGGTTATGTGTTTGAACAATAAAAATGTGTGTTTTACACTAAACATTGCTTACCTGGTGTCAATAAATCACTGAACACTGCAGTCTGAGGTTTCCTTCACATGATTATGATTTCTACTTTAAATAAAGTGCAGATTTTATTTGATAATATTAGTATCTCAGGCCGTTGCCCACGCTATGACTCCAAAACCCTGGCATGGTTTCCCTCCAATGTAAGACTTTAAAACTGAACCCACCAACTGTATAAAATTGGTTAAAAGATTCAAATTTAAACGATAAGCAATAATGAACCAAAAATAAACCAAAGTGAATTTTTATTAATGCAGGCAACAGAGGAGAGCAAGAGAAACTTCTTCCTGTTTGGACTACTGTGTGGCTTGGCCTTGTACAACCAGTGTATCATACACTTACCATTCCCACTGGTTCTGTTCAAGAAGCTACTCAGTTTAGAGCCGACACTGGAGGATATGAAGGAGTTCAGCCCGACTGTTGGACTGTTGGCTGTCCATTTCATTTCAGTAACACATGCTGCTGCTGGTCCCACAGCCTGGCCCCGGACAAGCAGAAGAAAATGTATGGATGGATGTATTTTAAGTTGTGGTGTGTCAAAAGTTACAGTAACTTGTGGCTGCTGTAAAATGTACATAGTTGAACTTCTTTTGATACAACTTTTTGTTTTAATTTCTTTAAAGGAGTCTGCAGACCATCTTAAACTATGAAGATGATGTTCTGGATAATCTCTACATGGACTTTTGGGTATGTGTTTTACTATAGAAGATGATCAGTAATCTGTCTCATTCTCAGGTTTTGCAGCTAAACTCATCTGATTTATAACTAATTTACAGATAAACTGGGATGGAACATATGTTGACCTGGATCCTCAAACTCCTGGAAAGCCACTGACAAGTCAAAATAAGTAAGCATATAAAACATGACGTGCTTGTGAGGTTCATCTGCAGCACCTTTGTCTCTGTGAAATATTTGCTAATTTAACATTTTCCCTCCTAAACAGGAAGGAGTTTGTGGAGGCCTATGTGAATCATGCCTTCAACACATCAGTGGAGAGTGTGTTCCAGGAGTTCAAGCGAGGCTTCTTCCTGGTGTGTGAGCAGGATTTGGTGAGGCTGTTTCGACCAGAGGAGCTGCAGGGAGTGCTGGTCGGCCAGGACGTGCATGACTGGGAAAAGTTCAAACAGGTACATTCAGCCAAACAGACACAGGCTGTAGTTTCACAGCTGTCCTGTAGCACAATAACTGTGTACTGCATACTGTCAAAAGCATTCAGTCGGCTGCTTTAACACAAATATGAACTTGAGTCACATCTCAGTCTTAATCCAGACCTTTGTATGATAGTATAATATAATAGTCAGCCCACCCTTCACAGCTATAACTGCTTCGACTCTTCTGGGAAAGCTTTCCACAAGGTTTAGGTGTGTTTATGGGAATTTTTTGACTATTCTTCCAGAGGTGCATTTGTGGTGTCAGACACTGATGTTGGAGGAGAAGGCCTGGCTCATAGTTGCTGCTCTAATTCATCCCAAAGATGTTCTATCAGGGTGAGGTCAGGACTCTGTGCAGGCTAGTCCAGTTCTTCTACACCAAACTCGCTCTTCCATGTCTTTATGGACCTTGTTTTGTGCACTGGTGCCCAGCCATGTTGGAACAGAAAGTGGCCATCCCCAAACTGGAAGCATGAAATTGTCTTGATATGCTGAAGCATTAAGAGTTCCTTTCATCTGCACTAAGGGGGCGAACCCAACTCCTGATAAACAGCCCCACAACAAAACCGCCCCTCCACCACACCTTACACTTGGCACAGTGCAGTCAGACAAGTACTTCTGGCAACCACCAAACCCTGACACATCCATCGGATTGCCAGTCAGAGAAGTGTGATTCGTCACTCCAGTAAACACATCTCCACTGCTTTAGAGTCCCGTGTTGAGATGCTTAAATCACTCCATCTGACGCTTTGCATTGTGTTTGTCAATGTAAGGCTGGGATGCAGCTGCTCAGCCATGGAAACCAATGAAGTTTGGACATCTGTAACAATAGCAGACTGCAGATATTGGTGACTTAAGTGCACTATGAGCCTTAGAATCAGCTGATTAGCTGTCATTTCCAATTACTTCCACTTTGTTTTAATATCACTAACAGCTGACTATGGAATATTTAATAGCAAGGAAATTTCAATTTCAATGATTTGGATGGGTTAGGGCAGGGGTCGGCAACCTGCGGCTCTTTAGTCCGTATAGAGCGGCTCCGCGTGGCTTGGGAAAATAAGTTAAAAGTATTTAACTGAAGTGTATTTTATTTATGTTAGTTCTTTTTTCAACTTGTAGTTCTACATTGGAAGATTATTGTGATATTGAAATATAAAAATAAAATTATTTATTATTTTTTCATCGCTCAAAATAAGCGCCACACTCGCGGAAGCCGGTGTACCCGCTGAAACGCCGTGCATTTATCGAGACTTTCAACCCCAGGTAGGCCAATTATGGATCTTCGGATCCTCAAGGTGAAGTGGAGGAAGTGATGATGGTGTAAGAGAGACGCCTGCATCACTAAAGCAGGAAAACAGGAGGAGATATGACTGAAGAAACAGAAACAATAGCATCACAAGTCAGTGATTCATCTGTATTTTAATAAAATGATTGTTAGAATTACAATTTTAAAAAAAGAAAGTTCTGGAACTAGCCTTAAGGCTCTTGTGCTTTCCTGCTTGGCACATCTCTGCAACATTGTGTGCAAGTCTGGTGGTGGAACATAGCACCAGCACTTTATCCTCTGAAGAACAGTGTTGACAAGTTTACCCAACTGGTCAATATATTAACCGCATCTCTTAGGGTTGTTTTGTAGCATGAGGCATCATGTCTGTACTTACAAACTGAGTATTAGTACAGATGCAGTGACAGCTTGGTTCACATTGTTAGAATGATTCTGTTCATAGAGTTTGAGTAGAACTTCTACGTACGTACAGTGATGTGAAAAACTGTTTCAGATCATTAAACAAATTTAAATATTAGATAATGATAACACAAGTGAACACAAAATGCAGTTTCTAAATCAAAGTGTTTATTACTTATGTCAAGATGCGTGGCAAGAACCGGGACCAAATGCAGGATTTTCCCATCAGAGTCGGTGTGTTTATTTACAGTGAGAAATGTGAACAATCGTGAAACAGAAGGAAAGAAGTGGTTTCCATGAACGTGCTCCTGACTCCCGCTCCATGCTCATGGTCCATGGTTTGACAGGCAAACAGTTCCTAAACTCTGAAGACAAACATAAAAAAGACAGCTTCTGAAGTCGTTCAAAGGGCTAAGCAACTTTGAACGACTTCAGAAGCTGTCAGAGGAATGAGGACCCAAAATGCAGGACTTGATGATGAAGGCAGTGCGTTTATTTACAGTGGTGTAAATCCAAGCAACAATAAATACCTTGTGCGATCCCGACTCCTGTTCCGTGTCTTCTCCTTTAACCCGTGCTCCGTGCCCGTTCCCTGTGTACTGTCCGTGTGCTGCTTCCTGGTCTCCACAATTCCTCCTGGGGAAACACAAAGGCAGCCGTGAGTACAACACCTGACGCCAGACCTTGCACATAAACCGAGACTGACGGGAAGTCAACGATCCAGCGTCGAGGAGCTCTCAGCCACACTGTTTTGAAGCTCCTCTGATGAAGCTAGATCGGCGCCAGGTGTCATAGTACGGCTGTGTGCCGGCAGGAATTGGACCGAAACGCAAACTCACTGGAGACAGGACGGAACTCAAAATGGCAGCTTTTATTGCTGAACACAAAAAACAACAAAATCTAAACTGGGAAGACTCTAACAAAACACACAGGGAGCTACAGGTAGAAACACACAGCATGAGGGTACGACACGACAGGGAGCACAGGAAAACACAGGGCTTAAATACACAGGGGAGTAATTAGGAAATGAGCAACAGGAGGGAGACACAGCTGGGAGAAATTAGGCTAACGAGACAGGAGAAAGGTAAAACTGAACACATTGATATGAGACATGAACTTTCAGAATAAAACAGGAAACTAACAGACAGAACCAGAACGGACACTGAACTTGGCAGGCAGACTCACGAGCAGACACAGTGACACCATGGACAGACAGAGGGAACACAGGCAGGCATGAAACAAGCACACTAACACATAGCAAACCTAAACAAAAGACAAGGCAGAATAAACAAGTATATAGAAGAATATAAAGAAACACAAAACATCGAGTCCTCAGACTCAGGACCATGACACCAGGTATGTGTGGAGATTCCTGGGTGTGACCGGTAGCTGGCAAGGCCACACTCACCAGAGCTGAAAGTGCCTGCCATGACTGCACCCACACACCTGCCAAAACACAAGCATGGACACAGGACAGCAGAAGCACAGAACACATACATATAATATAATAATAATAATAATAATAATAACAACAACAACAAGTCCATACTGCACACGGACCCCGAGTCCCTGGAACTGGGTCCGTGACACACACTGATCCCAGAACAGACCGCATGTACAAATCAAGTTCTCTCTTTAGTTCGTTTTCATCCTCCTAGTCCTCCTCATCTCCTTGTAACCCTGTTTTTATTCCTTGGGATGAAAAAGCAAAAAGGGGCCCGAATCTACTCCTGCAGGAACAATCGGTCATTGTTTGTTTTTTAAACTGCTGAGATATGAAGTGATCCTCGCTTGTTTGTCTCTAGTTAGTCTGCAGTTTTTATGTTAACACAAATGCATGAGTATTTTACTGACTCACTAACTGACACTGGCACTATCGGCGGTTTAGAGGTGGCGTATGTACACAGATTGAGGAGGATCTAAGTATGACGTGGATGACAGAGGAAATCGGGCATGGCCCTCCTGTCAAAGTTCATTCCCACTTTGAGTTTTTGTTTCACAGACGGTTCAGCCTGATGTAAATTCACTGCCAGAAGAAAAATACCCTATAAATCTATTAGCAGCTATGGTTTAGGCAGCAGAGCGTAAACTAACACGTCACTTGGAGATAACTGTAGATTTTTCCTTCATGGTTTCAAATGTATGCTGGCTGATTTGGTTCATTTTTGTTTTTTGTTTTAAACTGAGCAAACCTGGTCTTCTCCTGAGGACTGCTGCAGGTATCAGAATCAGAATACTTTATTGATCCCTGGGGGAAATTATCATGCAAGCATCTTAATTTAATAAAAAACCAACAACAACAAAAAATAATAAAAAATAGAATGAAACTCATTTCAGGAGACAAATAACATGATGTGTCCAGGACCGTCCTCCTCTGCATCCCTGCTCAGGACATGAGCCCTCATGTTTCATGTCTGCTCACCTGGGCTTCCAGTGTCAGATGTCTTACACAAGCTCAGCTCGTAGATCCCAGTCACTCGGTTGCTATAATGAAGCAGAAGTTATGAAGAAGGAAACTTTGTAACAGGGCAGATATCTTTGATTGTGAAACAGAGATGGCCACAGTGCAGCAGCCCAGATTTACCAGTCAGGAGTTTTGGAGTATCCAGTCCCAAAGAGGTTCTTGAGAGAACAGGGTGGGGAAATCTTGGCGTCTTGGGATTAAAAGACCGTGCAGAGGTCTTTGGTGATAATGGCAGGCTGGATGCAATGGTCCAGCTGCAGAGAGGAGATAAAGGGTGTGTGTTAGACACGATGACATCAAGAGACTTAAAAACACGTACAAACAGGTACAACATGGCGGAGCAGCGGCTGACCTCCAGATACGCAGATAAGGTCATGTAGATCTTCTCTCCATAGGGAGTGACGCGGTTGAGCAGGAGGGAGTTGTGCAGGGAGCTGTCCCACACTGCCTCAAAGTCCTGAAAAAGACAGAAAGAGCAAAAGTTAGCTTGACAGCATTATTTTTTATGAAGTCCTACTTGGTGCTAACATTACAGGGTCTCTGTTTACAGCAGTGTGTCATGTTGTTAAAAAAAGTGAGTGACGTGAGCGCAGTTCTGACATATCAGGAAGTGAACACAGTGACTGAAGCGGTGTTCACATTCATCCTTTAATCATGACAAAACGTGAGGAATCACACTGAGGTGAGACCTTGACAACAGACAAATCAGGAGCCACAGAGTGTCAAGTGTCAGCCGACACCAATGATAAGAAAGAAATTCATTTACAGACACGTGAAAAAGCAGTTTAAGGTTCTAGATCTGGATGATTACAACACATCATTATTTATTTAAAGCAACCCAAAATGCACAAATGACTATAACTAAGTACATCCTGTGATTCAGCAGCTGATAGAACCAACTTTAGCAGCAAAAGCTTGAGGTAATCATTTTTTATTAGTGTTTCACAGCAGTGTGGACGGATTTCTGGCCCGTTTGTCTTTACAATGTTTCTTCGGTTCATTGAAGTTTGCAGATATTTATTCATTCACAGCTTTCTTAACGTTCAATTATGTTGAAGTCTCAACTTTGAGCCACTGCAGCACCACTCTGTTGTTGCTTTGCTGCTGCGCTCTGGAATCACTGACCCAACGATGATCTCTTTGACTCTAGAATACTTCATGGCTCACTCAGTGACCTGGACACTTTGCAGCTTCTTTGGCAGCAAAAAAAGCCCAAATAATCATCACCCGAGCAAAACCGTTGGTATGAGGTGTTTTTGCTGATATGCCGTGTTTGGTTTTCACCAATGTTGAAGCTGTGCATTAGGGCTTAGCTTTTCAACTTTGCAAACCTAACCCATGCTGCCATGTTGTATTTAGAGGGAAAATGGTTTCTCCTGGAAGTCTTTCCAAACAGGCCATATTTGTTGAGTCTGTTTCTAATTGCACTGCCATGAACTCCAACATTTAGCATGCCTGTAGAGCCTCAGATGTCTGGGGTGAATTTTCTGGGACGTCCACTCCTGGTAAGATTGGAAACAGTCTTTGATTTTTTTAACTTGCGAATAAATTTTCTTGCTGCAAAATGATCGACTTCAAAGCCTTCCCACATTCATGGGTATCAACAACTGCTTCTCTCCTCCTCAGTATGTTACCACTTACCTGAATACGCCACACCAGCAAACTGACAGTAGTGGTTACACTTACTGATGATCTAGTGCACTTGATTAGCACTTGGCTAATACTGACCCTCTTAAATAATTATGGAAATAGTCTTGGATGTACTTAGTTTTTGAAACATCTGAATTTCAGCTCAGTGTGTGTTAAATAAATAATGACCTGGTATAAAGTGTTATGTGTTGTTCATCTGAGGTTGCATTTACCTCATATTAAGACCTACTAAGGACCTGATTTTTTTTAATTATGTCCTGATACATAAATCCAGAGAGCTCACATAACTGCATATGCTCAGAATAGACAGCACACATGGATACAAATTACTGCCTTGAAGCAGCAATCTTAAGACCATCACTATGAGCTCCATACAAAGTTACACTGTTCCTGTTATTAACAGCAGGGGGCACTATCAGCCACAGACTGAGAGCCAGATATGCTCTGCTGGTGCCTCATTGGCCTCATTGTTACTGAGGAAAGACTCTATAGTGAGAAACAGCTGAGGGGGAAACATTGATCTGGGAACGTCTGAGTGTTACAGAGGATATACATAGCACTGTGGTTCAGTGTCACACAATCACAAACAAATACAGCAAAGTACTAAAAAGGGTGCTGCCTCCAAAGATCGCTTTTACTGGTTTGGAGTTTACATTTACATTTACAGTAATTGATTACACAGCGGTGGAGAGTAGACTTTATCAAAGTAGATGTCTTTCTGAAAGCGCTGTAACTAAGTTTAAGAATATAATCCACCCACTGTTATCATCTTCAATGCCCTGTACCAACATAGAGCAGAGCAGCTATCTGAACGCTACTCCAACAGAGGTCGATTATCTTGTTAATAATTTCACCTCCTCACTACGTACGACTCTGGATACTGTAGCTCCTGTGAAAACTAAGGTCTCAAATCAGAAGTACCTGACTCCGTGGTATAATTCTCAAACACGTACCTTAAAGCAGATGACTCGTAATCTGGAGAGGAAATGGCGTGTCACAAATTTAGAGGATCATCATTTAGCCTGGAGAAATAGTTTGTTGCTTTATAAGAAAGCCCTCCACAAAGCCAGAACATCTTACTATTCATCACTGATTGAAGAAAATAAGAACAACCCCAGGTTTCTCTTCAGCACTGTAGCCAGGCTGACAAAAAGTCAGAGCTCTTTTGAGCCAACAATCCCTTTAACGTTAACTAGTAATGACTTCATGAACTTCTTCACAAATAAAATTTTTATCATTAGAGAAAAAATTACCAGTAATCATCCCACAGATGTAATATTATCTACAGCTACTCTTAGTACCATTGATGTTAAGTTAGACTCTTTTTCTCTAATTGATCTTTCTGAGTTAACTTCAATAATTACTTCCTCCAAACCATCAACGTGTCTTTTAGACCCCATTCCTACAAAACTGCTCAAAGAAGTCCTGCCATTAATTAATTCTTCGATCTTAAATATGATCAACCTATCTCTAATGATCGGCTATGTACCACAGGCCTTCAAGCTGGCTGTAGTTAAACCTTTACTCAAAAAGCCATCTCTAGACCCAGCAGTCTCAGCTAATTATAGGCCAATCTCCAACCTTCCTTTCATATCAAAAATCCTTGAAAGAGTAGTTGTCAAACAGCTAACAGATCATCTGCAGAGGAATGGTTTATTTGAAGAGTTTCAGTCAGGTTTAAGAGCTCATCACAGCACAGAAACAGCTTTAGTGAAGGTTATAAAAGATCTTCTTATGGCCTCTGACAGTGGACTCATCTCTGTGCTTGTCCTGCTAGACCTTAGTGCAGCATTCGATACTGTCGACCATAATATCCTATTAGAGCGATTAGAACATGCTGTAGATATTACAGGTACTGCACTGCAGTGGTTTGTATCATATCTATCTAATAGACTCCAATTTGTGCATGTAAATGGAGAGTCCTCTTCACACACTGAGGTTAATTATGGAGTTCCACAGGGTTCAGTGCTAGGACCAATTCTGTTTACATTATACATGCTTCCCTTAGGCAGTTTCATTAGAAGACATAGCATAGATTTTCACTGCTATGCAGATGACACCCAGCTCTATCTATCTATGAAGCCAGATAATACACACCAATTAGTTAAACTGCAGGAATGTCTTAAAGACATAAAGACCTGGATGGCCGCTAACTTTCTGCTTCTTAATTCAGATAAAACTGAGGTTATTGTACTCGGCCCTGAAAAGCCTAGAAATATGGTAGCTAACCAGATTCTTACTCTGGATGGCATTACCTTGGCCTCCAGTAACACTGTGAGGAACCTTGGAGTCATTTTTGACCAGGACATGTCTTTCAATGCACATATTAAACAAATATGTAAGACTGCTTTCTTCCATTTGCGCAACATCTCTAAAATTAGAAATATCCTGTCTCAGAGTGACGCTGAAAAACTAGTTCATGCATTTATTACTTCCAGGCTGGACTACTGTAATTCATTATTATCAGGATGTCCAAAAAACTCACTGAAAAGCCTTCAGCTAATCCAAAATGCTGCAGCAAGAGTCCTGACAGGGACTAGAAAGAGAGAGCATATTTCTCCTGTTTTGGCTTCCCTTCATTGGCTTCCTGTTAAATCCAGAATTGAATTCAAAATCCTGCTCCTCACATATAAGGTCTTAAATAATCAGGCCCCATCTTATCTTAATGACCTTGTAGTACCATATCACCCTATTAGAGCACTTCGCTCTCGCACTGCAGGCCTACTTGTTGTTCCTAGAGTATTTAAAAGTAGAATGGGAGGGAGAACCTTCAGTTTTCAGGCCCCTCTTCTGTGGAACCAGCTTCCAGTTTGGATTCAGGAGACAGACACTATCTCTACTTTCAAGATTAGGCTTAAAACTTTCCTTTTTGCTAAAGCATATAGTTAGGGCTGGACCAGGTGACCCTGAATCCTCCCTTAGTTATGCTGCAATAGACGTAGGCTGCCGGGGGATTCCCATGATGCATTGAGTTTTTCCTTTCCAGTCACCTTTCTCACTCACTATGTATTAACAGACCTCTCTGCATTGAATCATATCTGTTATTAACCTCTGTCTCTCTTCCACAGCATGTCTTTTATCCTGTCTTCCTTCTCTCACCCCAACCGGTCGCAGCAGATGGCCGCCCCTCCCTGAGCCTGGTTCTGCCGGAGGTTTCTTCCTGTTAAAAGGGAGTTTTTCCTTCCCACTGTTGCCAAAGTGCTTGCTCATAGGGGGTCATATGATTGTTGGGTTTTTCTCTGTATCTATGAAGCGCCTTGAGGCGACTTATGTTGTGATTTGGCGCTATATAAATAAAATGAATTGAATAGGAGGCTCAATAACGACAGGCATGAATGAAGACAGATCAGAACAGCTGTTTTATCACAGCATCCAGTACCAACACAATCATCCACACTCAAGAGCCTGTTGGCTTCAGAGTCAGCAGCTGAACCGAGTGGTGCGTTTTCAGTGTGATCTCACAAAGTCAAATCCCTTTAATGATGTTCTGTCCTGTCTTCCTCTATCAAAAGCACACAAACACTATAAAACATTGTTTCTGTGCTTTGGGGTTTTTGTTTTCTGTAGGCTGCTCACCTACAACCACCTCATGAACATCTTTCCAATGGAGCTCGCTGCCCTTCTCGTGGATGAGGGTCACTCTGATCCTCCGCTGGATCTCCTGCAGCAAACATAACAGGAGCTCAGGATCACAGTGAGCACAGCTAGAGCAACATTACGCTTTAAAAGAAGATATTCAACTGTGTACAAAGGAAGCAGTTACCACTGTGCGAGTAATAAGAAAACAACATGTGCACCAATCCTGTACCTGGTGCAGCAGGTAGGTACCATGACAGGGCAGGCCTCCACTGTGATCCACGATGGCTGGGATGTACCTGTGCATGGAGGGAGGAGGTGACACAACATCCCAACTTATAATATTCTTCGTGGAGATAATTTTTATGGTTCCTTTAAAGCTTGTGCGTGAATATAACACTCCAGGTGGATACTCACTCTCCAGTGGGCTCCAGCTCGCTGATCTCAAACCAGACCAGCAGGTCGTACTTGCTGACACACTGACCCAGGTTGGATTTGGTGATGGTGTTCAACTTGGTGGCTGCAACTGCCACACACACACGCACGCACGCACGCACGCACGCACACACGCACGCACGCACACACACACACACACACACACACACACAAGCTCAATGTTATCAAGCTGGAATTTGTCTGAATTTAAGAGAAGATGAATAAAAGTGAGGAGTATTTACTACATGCTTTGGGTGACTAAAAGGAGGATGGATAGGTGACATGAAAACACTACTGACCCTTTATACTGAGCCAATAGCTCACACACTTCTATTAAATCTGTCTAAAGAGCCAGTAATCACAGAGGATAGATACTGGAAGCAAACTGAAATGTTAGGAGGAACTAAATCACACATTACAACACCAGTGGCAGCACCCTGCTGTCTCACACATCAGGTCCTCATGGTCCTGTTGAAACGGGCTAATCGCTAAAGCTCACAGTTGCATTCCTCTATACTCAATATGATCGAAAAAAACAATTTTAACAAACAATTAAAAAATGAACAAGTAAAAGATCTACTATAGCCAAAAGAAGACCATTTACAGACTATAGCGCTGTGAACAAGTATTTGCCTCCTTTCTGCTTTCGTATCTTATTCCATATTTGTCACACTTACACGTTTCAGATCAATACATTTATAACATTAGACAAGAACGTGTTAGGATGCCTGGGTCGTTGACCCAGGGTTTTGAGTTTATTATATTATTGATCATTTCCAGTCTTTGGTTTCTTTGAGTTCTGTCTTATGGTTTATGTCTCTGTGTTCTCTAGTTGCTCTGTCTCCCCTGTCAGCTGTATCCCCTTGTCAAGTTCGCGTCTCTGTGTTTTGTTTCCTGTTTTACTTTGAAAGTCGGTGTCTCATGTAAATGCGTCTGGTTTTGCTTCCTTTGTCTCGTTAGGCCTGATTTGCCCTAGCTGTGTTTCCTTCCTGTTACCCATTCCCTGATTGCTCCCTCTGTGTATTTAAGCCCTGTGTTTCCCTGTGTTTGTGCTGTGAGCCATCTAGCTGTGTGTTCTGTCTGTGTAAGTGTATTTTGTAGTGATGGCCAAATGAATCTTTCTGAAGCTTGTGTTGAAAAATGGTTCATTACTCAAAGCTTTTCAACACAGTCCTCTCTGGTGACCACAAATATTAAGAGCAGCTTGAATCCACAAAATAAAACCAGTTGCTTCATAATGATTGCCCACTTGACAGAGTGGAGTTCTGTCTGATATTGGGCCGCGGTGTTGCTTTAAACGTGTATTTTTGGGTGGTTAAAAAAATGTGGTTTATTTGTTTAATAAATAATTTTGACCAGTAAACTCTCCTTGTTTAAACATGCACCATTGTGTGGTCTTTCTTTGCTTGTGACTTCTTGATGTTGGTAAATAAAATAATTGAAAAATACCACATTACATATAATATACATATGATAATGTACAACACATTATGGAGTATGCTTCCGCTGTGAGGTCCTGTCTCCATGCACTTATGCAATTAACCGCTAGACGGGTATATTTATAAATAATATTATATTAGGGAAATTTCCCCAGACATATTTTTGACCTGGGGGAAGAATTGATTGTGAGATGGAAAAGGAAAATGCTTATGAACTTGCAAATTAAAAACATGATACATTTAAAGTAGCCCTTTTTCATTTTTATTTAAGAAGAGAATTTGTTTCACTCTGCGATGGCCGAACCTGTTCCTTTTCATGGAGATAATTTCTCCTGCCTTAAGGGAAACCCCTTCACATGGCACAGAGGAGGCTGGAGTGCAGAGAAACTGGTAGAGATGCAGTTATACAGTCTACCTGGGCCCCACAAACTATCAGATAAAGAGAATAAATAAATCCAATTGCTGCACATTTGGCAGACTAACATTTTCAGATTAATTAAACAATAAAATATATATTTTTACAATATTACATGTAAAGAGTCAAGTGGAAGTTTTTCTAAAGTTATTTAATGATATTTATATTATGGAAGCAGATTTTTGACATTTCACCTTTTTCCCGTTTTCAGATATAATAAACAGGCACAAAACAAAAGCAAACGGCCAGAACACAAAGCTGGAAAACCCACCCGATTGACAAAAATCAACTCAAAATTCTCCCACACAACAGAACCCCCTCTATTCCTCGCTGGCTCCAAATCTCTCAGTAGAAATATCAGTGGTTTGCTATCTGTCACCATCAAAACGCTCCACAAATCCCACGAATGATTCATTTCCTTATAAACCATTGAATCAGACACCGAAGCAGTTAGGTTCTAAATGAAGCTTCGGACGTCACTGATCACGTGACTCTGGCCAAACGAATCAAGCTTCGACACAGTGCTTCTGAAGCAGTGTGTTGATTTTTTTGACGCACACCGGAGCTTCAGCTTCAAGCGGGCCATCACTAGTATTTTGTATTCCTAGTTTTGTTGCCTTTGGGTCCTTTTCCTGCCTGCACACAGCCGTTCACATAACAGAATGTCTAATATTAAACGGCAGTTTTCAAGGGCAAAACGCTATCCAAACATACTTGGTCCTATATGAAAAAGTAATTGCAGCGAAAACCTGATACCTTGTGTGTCACCTCTGACACCAAGAACTGCAGCAAGCGTTTGGTGCTAGAGGTCACATTTTGAGTTTGTGAAGATATTTAAGGTAGACACACGTAATTAGCGACAAGATGAGTAAGGATGAAGTTATTGGACTGTATCAAGTTTAATAACTTCATGCATACCAGTGACATCGCGTCGCCAACGAACACCCCAGTGGCTTCAAGCCTAGGCTTAGCCTCTACAGGAGAGGTTTCAGCCATGAAAAGTGTGTCCATCACAAGCCCACCACCATAATCTCAGGCCTTGAAGCAACAATCATGAAAACTAATCTTAACTGAGAGTGTTGGATGTCCTCATTGTTGCAGAGCACATGGACAGCATACTCACCTGGTTCTGTGGGCCAGCAGCACATGTCACACCATCCATCACCCTTGTCATCACATTCAATCTTGGTCTGAGAGACATCTGAAGAGAAACAGAGCAACTTCAGAGAAGAAACTGAAGCTAATCAGTACATGCTTTCAGGACCCCCCTTGTACCAACATTGTGTCCAACAGCCTCCACCACAAAGTTAGCAGATTTACCAACAACGCCTCCTTCCAATCCAATTCACTTTAATCATGCATTAACAATTCGTTGGCTGCTTTTAAAATACAAAAAAAAACATAGCTCAGAGTATAAATCCCTTTGAGGCAATAATAATTTTAGGTTACTTTACAAAAGTAAAAAGAAAAAAAAGAAATGGTACATTTTAAAATCCTTTGTTTATGGACAGAATTCTTCCTGTTGGACACAAGAAGCAGACTCCAAAAAAACTGAGACTCTACAGAAGTCTGATTAGGCTGCTGTTCATGCAACTGGCTCACTGTGGTGTGACAATAGTGCGTTTTCTGTAAACAGTTTGCAACAAAAAACTGAATGTCCTTCACGTGATCCAAAGTGGGGCCTTCAAACAGTCCAGCACCTGGAACTGTTCGTGTAGTGAGAGTCGCGATTCGTTCAATCATTTTTTGAATGCTTCTGTGGTGATCTGATTTCTATCATTGTTTTGTTTTTTTGCTACGACGTCTTAAAACTTTTCTCTATCGTGAAGTACTGAGAACGTTTATATTATAACTTTGGTTATACACAAGTCATTTTATAGGTTTGCGTCTTTTTTTTCTTTTCTTTTTTTTTTTTACCCAATCAGTCGATTTATGGGTGTAACTATAGTTTTGATTAATGGAGTCTGGTGCGGAGCTGCCGTATATGAAGGTTTTGTGCTCTTCTTCCCGGCAGTCCCCTTAATGCACGCTGGGATGGGCCGCAGTGGTTCTTGTTCTTTTTTGCGGCCTTTTTCTTTTTGGGGGGTGGGGTTCAGTGTTCTTGGTGTTAATTTTGTTTTAACCTTTTTTATGCCAGTCCTTTGTATTATTTTTCACCAGTCCATATGTCATACCACCTCTCATTTAGATGCGGGGTAACAATGCTACTGGTTTAGGAACATGTCCTTTGACGTTTACATCCTGGAATTGCAAGGGCTTAGGCAGAGCTTTGAAACGTGGGAAGGTTATGTCACATTTGAAGCATTTATCTTCTGATATCGTTTTTCTTCAGGAAACTCATATTCACTCCAATGAACAGAGACGTTTAAGAGCAAATTGGGTGTCGCAGGTTTACCAGTCCACTTTCACATCTAAGGCCAGAGGTGTTGCTATACTCATATGGAAAACCACTCCATTTATATTTGGATCCGTCGTTACTGATCCGGGTGGGAGATTTGTTTTGGTCTCTGGGTCCATTAACTCTTTCCCACTGGTCTTGCTAAATATCTATGCCCCTAATTTTGACTGTCCTGACTTCTTTTCCAAAATATTTTATCTAATTTCTGAATATAATATGTCTAGTATAATAATTGGTGGCGATTTTAACTGCTATTTTGATCCTGTTTTGGATAGATCGTCTACAAAAATAGCCCCTACTACTAGATCCACGGCAGTTTTGAACAATCTGGTAAAATCACACAACATGGTAGACGTTTGGAGGCTTCAGCATCCAAATGACAGGCAATATTCCTTTTTTTCATCTGTATGTCATAGCTTTACCAGAATAGATTACTTTGTTACAGATTCTAGACTACTACCCAGTATTGTCAGCTCTGCTAATCATCAAATCTTGATTTCTGACCATGCCCCACTTACCATGAAAATAGATTTTAATTTACAGCCTCGAATTTTTAATTGGAAATTCAATTCTACCCTTCTGTCAGACAAAACTTTCTCCACTTATGTTTCCACTGAGATTTCAGATTTCTTAAAACATAACGACAATGGTGAGGTCTCTGATTCCACTCTTTGGGAATCTTTTAAGGCAGCATTGCGTGGCAAGATCATTTGCTTTCAAACATTTTCGAAAAGAACTACATTAAATCGTCTGTCCCATATTGAGTCTGAATTGTCAACATTAGAGGAGGCACTTCGCCAATCTGATACTGAGGACATATCTAATGCTATTCTGAAACTAAAACTCGAATACAATCATATTTTGGGAACCCAAGTCGGTAGCGATATTATTAAATTGAAACAAAGACACTTTGAGTTGGGAGATAAACCCCATAAATTATTTGCCAGACAATTAAAAGATGTGCAAGCCCATCGCACCATACACATAATTGCCTCCTCTACCGGTGAATTAATTACTGATCCTAAGCTGATTAATGACAGATTTGTTGAGTTTTTCAGCACACTGTATTCTTCTAAATCGAACGCCACTCACTCTGAGCTTTTTAGCTTTCTTAACTCTCTGAGTATTCCAACCCTTACAGAATCTGCCACCCAAGTGCTTGATGCTGATTTCAGCATCACAGAAGTCAAAGCTGCTATCCTTTCTTTCCCTAGTGGTAAAGTCTGCGGACCGGATGAGTTCAACATAGAGCTGGGCGATAGAATGATAACGATATGTATCGCGATATAACTTTTTCTCGATAGAAAAATTAAACTATCGCGATAGACTTCGCCGCTCTTGTCCTCTTAAAAAAAAAAAAAAAGGAACAGCCAATCCAAATTACGTAGCGCAGAGCCGCACCAATCACAGCCCCAGCGTCACGTCACGTGACTTGTTACGTACAGCACAAGTGCCAAGCCGCACATGTGTATTTGTTTGGGAAGCAGCCAGCCACCGGGTAATGGAGGAAATGAGTGTGCCGACTAGAAAAATCAACAGAGCGTGACCAAAGGTTACCGAAGAGAAAACAGATGATGGTTCCAATGCTGGAGAGATTGTCGAACGGAAGAGCCATAGAAGTTCTGTAGTGTGAAGGTATTTCGGCTATTTCAAGTCTGACAAAAAACAGAGTAGCGTGCACTGTAAATTGTGCCGAAAGCAAGTCTGGAAATACAATAAACTGGTGCATGCGCTACGTCCACACGTACCCGGGTATTTTTGAAAACGCAGATTTTTCTATGCGTTTGCACCTTTCGTCCACACGTAAACGCCGTTTTTGGTCACTGAAAACGAAGATTTTTGAAAACTCCGTTTTTGCATTTACGTGTGGACCAGAAAAACTGAGAAAACGCAGCGTCAAAGGTGTGCGCATTTTTTGACGTCACACTGTGTGCCACGTTATTGTTTCAGTGAAATGAATTTCTACAATACTGTTACTGTTAATTCTACTCTCTGCAGTGTTTAAATGCTTACATATACACACAGTTACTGTCCCTCCACACATACGACTCTGTTCTGCTTCGATGCCCCAGCTTTGTTTACTTTTTCCCACTTCTAGGCTTCTAGACTTCTGATTGGCCAACATTTCTGCACGGTTAGGAATCTAGCGCCACCTGCTGCTTTTGCATGTTCATCGCAGCGTTTTCCTTCATTTCTCCCTTTATGTGTGGACGGAATTATTTTTTAAAACGAAAACGGAAAATCTCCGTTTTCAAAAATACCCGTGTACGTGTGGACGTAGCCTCCGTCTCTGACTGGAAGCACTAATTCGTCATTCGGCTTTTGTCAGACTAAAGTAACTGTTAAAACTGTTTGAAAAGCTAAGCTATACAACAAGGAGAGATTGAGAATTTCCTTTTAGTTCTCAGTTTATTTGATATTGACAAAAGTTAGTCAATTTTGTCTGTTCTTCTGTAAAACAAACTAAGATTTATTTTTAGAATTAATATTTTGTTTCTAAGTGAAATTGACAATTTAGTCTGTTTTGTTTGTTCTATTTTGAAACTTAAACGCTTTAGCGGCTGCCTTTTGTGTAGTTTGCAATATTTGCCTTTATCTATCTGAAAAAGTCTCATGTTCCTTAAGTACATCTACCCTGTTGAACTTATTATGGGAAATAAATATTTAAATAAAACAAGCTGCTGATTATTTCACATTTTACTTGTGAGCAATGGCACATTTAAATCTTACAAATATAGTTATTTGGCTTATATCGTGATAGATATCGTTATCGCCTGAAATGAAAAAAACATATCGTGATATGAAAAAATCTTATATTGCCCAGCTCTAGTTCAACATAGAATTTTATAAAGCCCATATTGATATAATCGCTCCACTTTTACTCAGAATGGTGAACTGCTCTATTGCACGGGGCTCTTTCCCTGATACCATATATGATGCCCACGTTTGTCTTCTCCCTAAGAAGGACAGAGACCCCACCAATGTGACTTCATATCGCCCACTTAGTTTATTAAACTATGATCAAAAAATCATTCCAAAATTCTTGTCTTCACGCCTTAATAAATTTTTGGGCACTTTAATTCAACACGATCAAACTGGTTTTATTCCAGACAGATTTGCTTTCTCTAATACCCGTTGTCTATTGAATGTACTGTATGGAACAAATCCTCCAAATTCAGCTGTTATTTCATTAGATTCCCAACAAGCTTTCGATCAAATTGAGTGGAAATACCTGTTTGCTACACTTGAGAAATTTGGCTTTGGTAGTAATTTTACAACTTTGGTACGTATGCTTTATGCACGGCCAAGATCATCGATACAAATTTTGATAGATCACATCCGTTTCTACTTCACTGGGGGACTAGGCAGGGTTGCTGTTTATCTCCACTGCTCTTTGCTCTAGCTATGGAGCCTCTGGCCATTGCAGTTAGAAGCAGCTCTGATATTGTAGGTATTAGTATTCTCTTTTTAGAGAACCGGCTCTTTCGGCTCCGAACCGGCTCTTCAGGTTGTTTTGTTGCTTTAATTTATTTATTATTAACAATAATATAAAATTATGCACAAAAGGAATTACTAATGTAAAAAAAAAAGTGGTTTTATTTATATATGTTTATATATAAATATATGCGGTGGCTCTTAGAGACAAAACACGTACGAACTCCAAAACACATTTCTAGCATGAACTGAACTTCCAAAACAGCATCCTGGAGCACTTCTGTTGTGTTTTGAGTTTTTATGTGCTTCTGAGTTTGTACGTGCTTCGGAGTTTGTACGTGTTTTGGAGTTTTTACATGTTTTTACGTGTTTTTTATGTGTTTTGGAGTTTGTACGTGCTTCAGGGTTTGTACGTGATTTGAAGTTTGTACGTGCTTTGTCTCTAGGGGCCACCATTAGTGATGGGTCAGTTGCGAACGAACGACGCGAGCCGGCTCCTTATCGCGAGCCGATTTTTTTTTTGTTTTGTTTTTTTCTTTCTCTCACCCTCTCTCTCGCACTTTTTTCCCGCTTCACTCAGCATGTGAGCCTTGCTTTGCGCTGGGCAGAGGGGGGAGGGGCGGTAGTTAAAATCAGTAGCACAGGAACAGAGCGGGAGGGAGAGAGAGAGAAAGAGCCAGGGACACCAACGTCACATTAGAAAGGTATCCGGTTGTTCAGTCTGATGTCACTAGCCGTGTCTGGACCTAAACTCCGCTGCAGGTCCATATATCAAACGATCACTATGGCATTACTGAGAGTTGAAAAACTGTCTAAAGTCTTTCATCTTTAATAAAATGATCAGCGTTCTGCTCTACCAGGTGTAACAATTGAGTTTAACATCCAGGCATCCATGAAAACGGAATTTATGACATTTAACGGAGTTAGAAGTTAGCAGGGAGTTAGCTCGCTAGCTTCTATCTAAATACAATATTGCATGTCCTAACTGCGGGGTTTTGGAAACAAATTAAAACATACAGCTCTGTTATCACTTCCAACATAAATGAAGACAGTAAACTAAACAGCAGTGACGTTTGTGGAGTTAGCTCGCTAGCTTCTATCTAAATACAATATTGCATGTCCTAACTGCGGGGTTTTGGAAACAAATTAAAACATACAGCTCTGTTATCACTTCCAACATAAATGAAGACAGTAAACTAAACAGCAGTGACGTTTGTAGAGTTACTGAAGTTGGGCTAGCTGGTATATAATGATGTGCTACGTGACCACTAGCGACACAGCTGTGTTAGCATAATATAAACAAGCTAAAGAAGTCCAGACGCTTTTCTTTGCAAGCTCCTTTGACTACGATGACCTGGATGACTGAGAACCTTCACAGACATAAACAAGCTAACTTTTTTTCCTCTCGATAAAAGTTAACATGAGTGTTCTCGGTGGTCAGGAACAAATGTAATCGCATGGCAGGATGCTGTAAAAGGACCAAACTTCAGCCAGGAGAACAACTGAGATAATCCATCCACAACATGAGCTTAGTCATTCATATACTGCTGCATGGGCTGGGCTGTAGTTACATCCTAAGGTTTTAAAAACTGAGCTTAAATAAATGATTAGCAGTAATAAAAGCCGAGGGAGGTCAACAGTGATCACTGACTGTTTTAGGAGCTTTTTGAGATTAAATAGAAGAAAATACATAACATTAAACATGTTAACAACACAAAAGCCATATTAAACGCAGACTACTTTAGGCCCAGAAGTAGGATTCGTCACGTCATCACTTAACAATCGGATAGTAATCATCCACAACTATTTTCAGTTGCAGATGATAAAGGATTCAGAAAGTTTATTCATGCAGGTCTATATGACAGAGAATGTGCATGTTCTTTTTGTTTTCACATTATAATTTATATTTATTTATATATATATATATATTTATATTTGTGGTTTGCAGTGTTTTGTGTTGTTTCACTTTAAATTTGTAAAAGGAAAAAGCTGAAAATTTAAATAGTTAAAAGTTGAAATGTGAATAGTTGATTTATGTATTTTATGATTTATTTATTACGTTTCATGTGGAGTGAATAAATAAAAGTATATTTACGGTGGCTAGTGATGGGATTTCCGGCCCACAGGTTGTCATCAACTTTCAGCCCCGATAAGGCGGCCCATCACGATCATCAGTCCGGATTTACAGAAGAAGCTGACATCCAGCACAAGTTATCGAGAACAATGGCCAACAACATAATGCACATATATTTGATTTTTAATTGCCATTAAAAGTCTTTGAAAGTTATGACACGCTAATGTGGGTTCTTCTGTAGATCATGTTAATCATGTTAATAAAAACAGAATCAGTGAAGTTTGTATGAAACACAACATTTGTGCTACTGCCAAAACCTTCTGTCCATGACTGTGTATCATGATACTTTTCTAGCTTTTTAAGTGAAGGGCTGCTGCCAACATATTGCTTGAAGGTTCTGTGCAGTTTATATAGAGCAGGACAGACATTTGTGTTTTCAAATGAAAGGAAAAAAAATCAAACAGGTGAGGCGTTGCAATAAAATAAATGTTAAATAAATGATTTTTTTAGTGCTGCTACCTGCCTCTTCATAGACACTTATCCTAAATACCAAGATGTCTTTTTGTGAAAAGAACTCAAAAATAAAAATAAAACGTATTATGATGAGGTAAACAAAAGTATATAGTTCATTATATGTACACTTGTTTACTGCCTTATCATATGGTAGAGTTTACAGGCTGAAATGTTAGACTTTTAAAGCAAGTAGTCACATGTATTCAAGCATATTGGTTTCAGAATCTGTGCAATTCTTTTGAACCTATTTTAATGGAAACATGTCAAATAACAGCAAAAATCTGACTTGTGTGTAAAAATAATAATATGTTGGCTTTAGATCATATATTTGTAATCTCCCTGTGAGTTTAAGGCAAGCATGGCCAATCATTATGAACTGCTTTGGCTTTAAAGCATCAGTGTACACAATTCAGTAATTCCTTAAAATCTCCAGAAAACAAATCTAAACCAAAAAATCTGAAAGAGACTTTTGTTTATTTATTCATTTATTTATTTTGCTTTCTGATGTAGATGTCTTCGTTTTTATTTCAAAAAAATAATTCTCTAGCGGTGGTCCTCGGCCCAGCTGTGGTTAAAGGTTTGGCTCTTGCCGTTTTCGCAGTTGGTTCTGGCCCTCTTATTTGATGTCGCAAAGATGTTTTCATCTGGCTTCCTCTTAATTGGCAAGATGGAATTTTGTGTCCTGTAGCTAGTGGTTGCGCAGGATGGAGCCATAGAATCGTGGCATTTCTGCTGGTCATGATCTGACCTTTCATGTTGGTACAGTGTTTCTCTGCGCACATCTTTCCAATTAGTCTTTTTTCTTTTAAGACCTGGGTCACTCGTATCCTTTTCATTTTCCTGCAGATGCTTTCTTTTACACTGTGCTTTCTTTGGAATTGTCTCAGAATTTTCACTCTGACTGGAACAGTTTCCTGCTGTTTTATGTATTAGCACCTGACTAAATTGTGGCTGTTCCTCTGAGTTGAATGGGGAGAACCATTTTGGCTGTGGGGGATCACTAGTGTTTTTCTCTCTGCTGCAGAGGGAGGGAAGTTCCTTTGAGCAGATTGTCTGGTGTCAGAGGTGGGCTTGTGTGCAGACTCTGTCCTGCTGGTATGGAGACTCTGTCCTGGCGTCTCTTTCTTCTTTGTCCTTAAGTAGTTGATGTGCTCATAGCAGGACTCAACATAGGAGCTACTCTGGCGTATCCATGCAAGGTGGCTCAGTTTTGAAAAGGCATGCTCAAGGACCTGATTGGGTGTCATTCTATTTTGGGGATTGAGGTGAAGCAAGTGCTTTACCATTTCTACAAACATCAGGATATCACACCTTTTTGCAGTTGCATCTGCATAATCCTCATCTTCAATGATCTCGGTATATAAGAGTTCATCCAGAGACTTCAATTTTTTAACTCTTTTGTCAACAAACTCAATCCCAAACTCCTGGAAATATTGTTCAGTTGTCTTGAGTTTCCAGTGGTAGATGTTGTCGGAATTGAACTCCCTGCAGAAATACTTTGCAGTCTTTTGCCCATAGTTTAACATTTCCTCTGGGAGTTCTCCTTGAGTCTCCGTTATGTATTTTAGTATGGCATATTCACTGTATCCCGGGTACAGCAAGTAACCAGTGTATAGAGACACTGCCATGCAGCGCTTCAATGAGTCATCTGTTTGCACATGCAGGAACATAAGAATGATGATGCAGCCTTGACATGAGGTTTGACAGGTTGCCTGAAACAGTGAACACCTCAGACACGCAGCCTGCCGTGGACAGCAGAGAGATGATCACAAGAACGGGATCACAATCAGCGACATGCTTTTTGTTTTTAACCCGACCTGTTGACATTGAGGCATCTTGAATGATGAACACTTTATGAGGAAGTGATGTGGTGCATGAGCACAGCTGAGCCTGGTACGATGAACCTGGAGGTAATGTAGGGAGAACAGGGTGGAGAAAAGAGGCGTCCTAGAGACGCCACAGAATCCTTCTATACTTTAAAAGTAAAACATGAATACACAGCTCTAATTACAAACCTCTTGCCTCCCTTTCTTTTCTATTGCTAACTTTCTTTCTCTTATGTCACCAGGAGATATATAAGCGCTGCATTAAGCTGTCACATAGTCCAGTCAACAAATACTCTTCCACCTCAGCGAAACCATCCACATCAGGTCGAGATAGACTCACAGCTAGGCCAGTTACTCACACAAATTGGCATCATCGACCCACAAATTTGATGCTTCAGTGCATTTTGGACATCTCTGCAAAGCAATCGAGGTACACACAACATGATGGGAAGGTGTCCGGTCCTCATCAGGACTTAAAATTAGGTAAATAAAACTTCAGATCAAGAATGACACATGACATATTACACCATGTCATTATTTACTTAGTGCTTCTATAGAGTATCAGAGGGTAAGTAACAGCCAGGTGCTGCTAATCAAATCAAACTGATTATCAGTAAGAGTGAGCTCTATAAAAGCAAAGTCTTTGCTTGTCTGGAGCATTCAGGTGTGCGCCGGAGATATCAGACACAACTATCGCTGCCTCTCTACCTCGAAAGTGTTATAAAGTAATTTCCAAACAATTTGACATCCAGATCTACAGGGACAACATTTAAGACCGCTGCCTGTCTTCCCAGAGGTGGATGTCCTGAGAAATTCCCAAGATCAGGCGATACGATGCTCAGAGAAACGACGAAAAACCATATACACTACAGGCCTCGGTTAGTGTTTTAAAAGTTAAACTTCATGGGGGCGCTCGTGTACACTGATGGAGTAGGACGCACTCTTCTCAGCTCCGCACTTTTCTTCTTATTTTCCAACAATTTAACGCGACACCCTGCATCTTTACTTAACTGGTCAACAGCACTACTGCCTTGCATCGACTACGATAAATACTGGACGACATGCCGCCTAAAAAAGACGCAACACACTGCCAGAAAGCAGTAGCTGAAAATTCTGCGAGCACCGACGCCATATTAGCAGCTATCGCTAGCCTAAAAACTTCTATGGAGACCCGCCTTGACACAATTGAGTCTATTCTGTCTAAGCTCCAGGCAGATATCCGGTCATCCGAACAACGTCTAGATGTTATCGATGAGTCGCTTACTACATTGGACTGCCGTGTTTGTATGCTGGAAGCTACATGCAAGAAACTAATGGCGGCCACCGATAACCTGCGTGGCAAGCTAGGCCAGATGGAGGCGCGCTCGCGTCGGGCCAACATTAGGATTGTTGGAGTGAAGGAAGGTGCTGAGGGCGGTAAGGGCGGACTTTGTTTCATCCCTGCTGCTGGATGTGTTGGGGAAAGACAACTTTATTAAGCCGATAAAAGTGGAGAGGGCACACCGCACCCTTAGACCAAAACCAACGGCTGGCCAGCGACCGAGGGCTATCATAGCCAAGTTGCATCATGACAAAGACGTGTGGCATGTCCTGCGTCTGGCACGCCAACGTGCACCGTTGAGCTGCGATGGAGAGAATCTGTCCATCTTCCCCAACTAGGTCCTTGCGCAGCGGATGGCCTTCAATACGGTCAGGAAAAAGCTTAGCGCCTCCGGAGCGACGTGCAGTCTGCACTACCCGGCCCAGCTTCGGGTAGTTCACAACAGCATCACTAACACGTTCAAGTCTCCTACTGAAGCTGAACGTTTTGCGGACTCACTGTAATTGTGACCTGGTAATATATTTGTTCATGTTGTTGATGCGGCTGTATTTTTGAACATTCTCACTCTTCTCGCTGAGCTTCTCTAAGTTACAGTAGCTTGTGTTAGCATATGTATGTCACACAGTGGAACTTTGTATTTATCTTGCATGTTGGTCTTCCAGGGATGAAAAGTGTGTCCATCACAAGCCTACCACCATGATCTCAGACCGTTCTGGCCCCTGTTTGTTATTTTACAGGGCCCTGACGCGAGAGCAGCCGTGGTGGCATCGCATGACGGACTCCGATGCAGAACGCGAGCTGGGCTGGGATGCGATGGACCCAGTGAAGGGACAAGAGGAGGATTGGAGGCTTCTCCTCGTCTGCCGGGGACGAGGCTGGCGTTGACTCCGCTCTAAAAAAGGAATTCCTGGCCTGCTGGTGGACCCATAATAAACATGTGGCATAATTAGACCAGGGGATTTTAGTAAACATAGAAAATTGTATTTTTACTAGTTTTAGAATCGGGTTTGTTTATTCCTGGGGGATTTTAGTTATTGATAACATTTTATTGTGTACGTTTTTTAAGGGTGTTTTTATTTGTGCTCCCTGGCCTGGAAATAAACGGTTTCCGATCAGACCTGCTTCATCTTTGTGCCCTTGGTATCTGACTCGCTTGCTCCCCCATGCATTTTAAAAGAATCCTTCTCTTCAGCATGACATTCTGGCACAGCTTTAGTGTCTGCGTTACATGTACACAAAGACAGAAACGTTCAATGATAAAAACACACAGTAGAATAAAATTGTAAGAAGTCATCAGTTGATGCAGTTTAAGGACACTTGTTCTTCTGTGCAGTCTCACCTGGAGCTCACGTTTCTAGTTCATGACATCATGACCAAAGATTCTTCGTTTAATAGTTTAAAGATGTCCGTGAATGCACTGCTAACTGCTCTTCACCCTTATAAAAATCAACATGCATTTAGAATAAGAAACACTTTTACAAAACCAAAAGCTTCACTGTACTTAGTAATTTATGTCTAAAAAACAGGTTCAGTTTGTAACTGAGAGAGTGGCTCGGTGGTGCTGAATTATATTTCCAATAGAAACACAATTTCATATGTTGTAGTAACAACACACTGCCACAAGATGGCAGCCTAGGCCTACTTTACCATGCTGTTCCAGTAAAAAAGAAAAAGTGACAGAGCCCTGAAAGAGTGACAGTGACACTTTTTATGAACTCATCTGTAATGTGTCACCTTTTCTGTAGAATGAAGAAGTGCTTCCCTTCTTTCAAAGTAAATACAGGCTTACAAAGATCCTCTAAACATGTTTCTGAAATAATCCTAAACACAATCATTAAACCAAAAATGCAAGAAACAATTTATTTAATCACTCTTCTTAACTTAATTCCTTAACTTAGTAAAAAAAAAATAAACAAAAACTTTTCTGCTGTCTCACCTCTGTCAGTTTTCATGCTTTTGCAAGAACAGGTTGAGGCGCAGGTGGAACTTTGACTTCACTGTGGTTTGTATGTGCAGGCAGGAGTGTGACATCTCAGAACAGCAGAGGATTGTGGAGCATGGTGACTCCTGCTGCGACGCCCCCGTCTGACTGTCCTGAGCTCTTGGTCCTCAGCAGACGGTCCACACACTCATTCATCACCATGTCTTTACCCTGCCTGTAAGAAAACCAAGAAAAGGCTAACATTAGAAACAGCCACCAACCAATCCCTTTTACTCCACCACCCAAAAACCAGTGAGAAACACTAACTAGTATTAACTTGGAATCAAAGTCCACTAATCCCCAGGCTCCCAGCATAACATACAGTCCGACACAAACTCCACAAACTGTCTTGCTTCAGCTGACTTTCCTTCACCTTCTCTCCAGACAATCTGTTGTGCTCTTTTCAGCACAAAGCCACACTCCTGCTCACTGATCCTCACCTCTTTTTAACCTAATCTCAGCAACTTTGTCCCATAGCTCGCACATCCTTTCCACCTCCATCTTTCTTCCCAGCCAACTGATACATACCTTTTCTCCTTCCTTAAAAGCCAGCCTAAGAAATACGATTTTATAAACGCCCCATAAATGAAACTGCCATTTTCAAAAATCGTATCATCCAAATTCATGCAGCGTGGCTAAATTATGAATGAATTACAAACCCGAGCTTCCTTGCTAACATGATTAACAGCTAAATACTATCATAGTGGAGGTGTAAAATTACTGCTAAAATAGCTCATATGAACCCTGATACTGGACTATGTATTTATCAAAACAAATGATCTGATATTACAAACTAATGATTGCTTTTTACAGTATTAACCCAGAGTGATGTAAGGCAGGGTGGTTAGTCAGCCATAACCTGGGCCCTATTTCAGGAAGCCGGTTTAGAAAACTCAGAGTGAAAAACGATACTCAGGGTTGAGTAACCCCGAACTGTCCAACTCGGAATATTCGGTTTCAGAAAGGCTGATAACAATTAGTTCAATCAACGTGGAGTTGCTTTAACCCCAAGTTAAGCGCGCGCACGAGGATACATAAAGCCCTGATTAGTGGAGCACAGATTAAGCGAGTCACCATGGAGACGGAGGGAAAGAAGGCGCGGTCAATGTATCTTACAGCGCTTGAGGCCGAAATTCTGATGGCAGTATAGGGCTTTGGAGCGTGATGTCACGGGGGTGGGTGATAACATGCAAATTTTGCGGAAAAAAAGTAACACAGCCTCAGCTGCAAAAGAAAGGGAGCATGCATGGCAAAACATGGCCGACAGAGTCAATGCATGAGTGTTAATTTAAACATTGATCTAGGGATTTCCACCCATTTAACATGTTATTTTATTATATTTTATTTTATTTTTTATTTCATACATTTTATTTTGTGATGTGATGTGAGCGCAGGTGCAACCCAACAGGCCCCAAACGTGCCTGGCAGCAAGTAAAAATGAAATATAAAAATATAGTCCAAACAGGTAAGGTGTAATTGTATTATGAGCCATAGTGCTTGGTCTGTTTGTCCTATAAATCAATTGCAGTTAGAGGCTACATTAATTTCCCCTCTGTAAGCACTTATTGAAATTATCTGAGCACATTACAAGTACATATTTGCTTACTCTGTATGCTCAAATGTGACCCGTTATAGCCAACAGAAAAAAAGCGGAGGCCTGAAAAACAGGTGGGGGTCCTCCACCACCACCACTCACAGAGCCTGGCCACTTGGCTTCCACATTTGTGATAATGTTGGCAGCATCACATGTGATCTTCACAGTGCAGAGAACACAAATTAGCATCCATTACTATAATGAAATAATTTGTTAGTTTGAAATGCTACAGGGAACTATGTACCTGTACATTAATGCTGTGGAAAGACTTCCTGTTCACATAGTCTCCTTCATTTACTGAAGGAGCAATGATTGGAATGTGAGTGCCATCTATACAGCCAATCACGCCTGGGAACCGTGAGAATAAATGTAAATTTAAGTAGTAGTTCAAATATCACCACATCATGTATTAAGTTTTGTTCATCCTGCTACCTGCAATTTTAACTCAGGGTATACTTACTCAGATTTAGCTCTAAACCGGCTTCCTGAAATAGGGCCCTGCTGACAACTTGTATCTGGTAGCTTTTTCACATCCTGATCAATGTTGTTGTCAAGTGTGTCTCATATACACTATTATCTCAGTCACAGTACAGCATGCATGAATCACAGTAGATATACAGTAATGCAAAACAGCAGGCAGTCATGTATGTGTCGTCACTGTTTTGACTGAGGCTAGCTCATACATGGAATGCAAGAAAATGCTGCATGTGTGTGCAGATCCACTCATGCACTGCTTAAACTTCCCTAGTTTAACAAATGGTGAGCAATAAACAGAAGTTTTCAACATTTTTAAAGATGCTTCTATCCCCCCGCTGTACCTCCTCCTTCTCGCTGAGACTCCAAGACAAACTGTTCTGCTGCTGACAAGGCCACTGATACTGTTTTGTCCCTCTCTGGACCCTGTAGACGAGCGCAACCACAGAGAAATAAATCAGAGGAATAAAATGCAAACGATATTGCTTACACTGAACAGCAACACCCAGGTGAGGATTATCTAATGCCAAATTTTCCAAACAATGAAAAAACCGTGCCCTTTTTCTCACCATGTCTAGAGTGTAGAGGTCAGCCAATGTCGCTCGGATCTGCTGCACAGCTTGAGGCTGGTCTGGGAAGAATCTGTCCAGGACTCCAGGTCTGGGGAGCACTTGCTGAACCTTCTTGGTACCAGCCAGGTGAGCGCTGATATCTGGACACTTCACAGCTCGAAAGCGCTCCATGAGGAGACGAGCATCCCAGCTCTGCAACTGAAAATAGACAATGAATTCTCTGCTTGTCTTTTTATCATTAGATGTATTTCTGTATTAAAAAATTCAGTTTATTGGGCCACTTTGTGCTAGAAGCATTTTTCCAGCATAAGACAGCCTCTATCATTTCACTAACTTTTGGAATCTTATTTCACTGCTGCTAATGACGTTTCACAAACTGTCACAGGTTTTTTAGCTTCGTTCGCATAAACTTTCTTGTGGTTGAGATTCCCGAGAAAACAGCCAGCACACTGACCAGCAGAGGGTGACAACAGTTGGTTTATAATACGCTGAGATTTGACAGACAGAGACAGAAGAATGAAGGAGAACAACACAGAGTCACGCTATCAAGGAGAAGCTGGACGGTAGATTCAGCAGTTTGGCTTGAAACTTGCAAACTGTTTTAACTTGTTATGTCCGATTAAGTTTTCCTTCCAGGATGCTCGCCAGTTTTCTTTCACTTGTTTCCTGTTCCTGCCAGCCAGTGGCGTGTCCAGCAGGGTGGCCTGGGGGGGCACAGGCCACCCCCCCAACCAGACTGGCCACCCCAGGTGCCACCCCAAAGGCAAAACAATAAAATTCAATCAAATATCAAATGTCCGATTATCAGTGGCGTGTCTAGAAAATTTTTGTTGGGGGGGCCAGGTAGGGGCACAGATTTGGAGAAGGGTGGCAGATGTAATTGGCAGATAATGTTTAAAAAAAATTCTACCAACCGTTAACCATAATTAAATAACCCTGTAAACCTAATAACTGAATGTGCTTTTAACTCTTATTAGAATGAGATTTTAACCACTACGGTGCAAAGTTTTTAGATACTGCGTTGATAAAGTACAAGAGATACAATCAGTGCTTTGTCAGTGTTTACTCAGCATTCAAGGACAGCAATATTTGCATAGTATTTTTACTGACATATAGTGCACATATGTTTTGGGCAAAAACATTTTTTAATATTAAAATACGAACATTTGTAACAAATAATTGACAAATCAGCCAATTCCAATGTAAAACTTTATCTGCCTGTTAAAAAAAGAAGATAATCTTCTCACAAACTGGTGTTTGATTTTGAAAAAAGTGGGGAAACAACTGAAAAGACTAACATTTGAATGAAACCTGCCTCCCCTTCCCTCATCCACCTGCTGGCCTCTGTGGAAGCCCCGCCATAGCCACCACCAAACAACTGAGTTATTTTTACACATCGACCTGCATCTGGCCAATCCACCACCTCTCATTGTTCATGCAGTTACAAAAAAAAATAAAAAATAAGTCACCGGGCATATCCCCGGTATGCCCGATGGCCAGTCCAGCTATGTTAACCTGCAACCAAATCTGCAGCTCCATACAGCAATGTTACGACTTGGATTATATCTTATAACTCATAACTCTTATGTTAGCTCCCCTCAGTAGCATACTGTCTGAAATATTCGACGGCTGCAATAATTCTTCAAGTGTTATTTTTTCCTTGGTATTCTAATTTCACCGAAGTTTACTAAACTCAACAAACTTAATATTACTTACCGGGACATTTATTCTGGCCTCATTTTCTTTCACCGAAAAATTGTTTCCTGCGGTGCCATCTTTCGTGCTTGGCTCTCCTACCTTTGCTAACGTGATGCACAAAGCGCAGAAGCCGATGCTGCATTCACTTACACTCGGATATCTGAGCTTCACCGTGAAAACATAATCGGACATTTGATATTTGATTGAATTTTATTGTTTTGCCATTGGGGTGGCACCTGGGGTGGCCAGTCTGGTTGGGGGGTGGCCTGTGCCCCCCAGGCCACCCTGCTGGACACGCCACTGCCGATTATGTTTTCACGGTGAAGCTCAGATATCCGAGTGTAAGTGAATGCAAGTCGTAACATTGCTGTATGGAGCTGCAGATTTGGTTGCAGGTTAACATAGCTGGACTGGCCATCGGGCATACCGGGGATATGCCCGGTGACTTATTTTTTATTTTTTTTTGTAACTGCATGAACAATGAGAGGTGGTGGATTGGCCAGATGCAGGTCGATGTGTAAAAATAACTCAGTTGTTTGGTGGTGGCTATGGCGGGGCTTCCACAGAGGCCAGCAGGTGGATGAGGGAAGGGGAGGCAGGTTTCATTCAAATGTTAGTCTTTTCAGTTGTTTCCCCACTTTTTTCAAAATCAAACACCAGTTTGTGAGAAGATTATCTTCTTTTTTTAACAGGCAGATAAAGTTTTACATTGGAATTGGCTGATTTGTCAATTATTTGTTACAAATGTTCGTATTTTAATATTAAAAAATGTTTTTGCCCAAAACATATGTGCACTATATGTCAGTAAAAATACTATGCAAATATTGCTGTCCTTGAATGCTGAGTAAACACTGACAAAGCACTGATTGTATCTCTTGTACTTTATCAACGCAGTATCTAAAAACTTTGCACCGTAGTGGTTAAAATCTCATTCTAATAAGAGTTAAAAGCACATTCAGTTATTAGGTTTACAGGGTTATTTAATTATGGTTAACGGTTGGTAGAATTTTTTTTAAACATTATCTGCCAATTACATCTGCCACCCTTCTCCAAATCTGTGCCCCTACCTGGCCCCCCCAACAAAAATTTTCTAGACACGCCACTGTATATACTTAGTCTGCTACAAACCAGGAGGCGTAAAGCAGTTAAAAGTTTGACCCATTGTGTAAACTAACTTGAATGATCAACAACCAGGAGGAGGCAACGATTATGGAGGCACGGGAGGGGAGGACCACGCAGGTGGAGGAAGTGAGGAATGTGATGGAGAAGATTGAGCTCAACAAGGGACAGGATGACCCACTGAGCACTTCAGAGGGGCAAGTGGAGCACGCAGGCAACAAGACCAGCAAAGGTCATTTGTATGTTTGTATGTATTGTATGCTTTATATTTGGAGTCCAGGCTGAATTTTAGAGGAGTACCTGATGGCTGAAACAACAGTAATTTATGTTCCCTGACCAAGGATCAAGGAACATGTATTTTACACCACTTGATACATGTACAGTCAAATCTATTGAATGTTGATATTATTACATTTAATGTAACCATTTAAAATGATTTTGTTTTTGTTTTTCTCCCAAAATCACGTACGTCAACACAGGATCCAGCAGGGGGAGAGTTTTTGGTGAAAGCCACAAAAAGACAAAGATGGGTATGTCATTGTTTGTGGAAGTATTTAGACTAGTTTGATACACTGTAGTAGAGTGTGTATGGTAGATTTGATTCAAGGAACATTATCATATGAAGATGAAAACCAAAGTTGTGCGATCTCTGAAAGTGTTTTGTTTATTTGCTTTTTGTTTGTTTATTGTTTATGAAACTGGTGACTTGGCTGTGATCTTCAGTCCCAGAGGCATCGAGATCCAGACCTAAGAAGAAAAGGCCACTACTAGTAAGTATGCTTTTGCTAATGCTTTTAATCACCACAGCTCATTCCATTCAGTACAAATACCTGTAGATATGTGATGATTCCAAGTTTACATTATGGCAGGAAACTGCATACATGTGTCACCTTATACACATACCACATACTATAGAATTCAGTCCCCTTTGCTTTTTGCAGTCTTATTGCAATATATAAGTACTTTTAACAGATGATGCAAGTACAGTTAAATGCATTCACTCCAGTAAAAATGCTTCTAACACAATGCTGTTGCAAGCAGCAGATTTTCTTTTTCTGTTGTCGATGTAGATTAGATAGAACTTTATTAATCCCTCGGGTGGTTCCTCCGGGAAATTCAGTTCCCAGTATCAGGACACTGACAGAAGTTGCATATTACAGAGTTAGAATATCAGGACGGGACCAGGTTGGTGGGGGTCAAACAGCAGATCCAGTCGTGCAGTGATAATTCATATTTAATGCAGCAGATTTTGTAAACGATTGTATTCTAATCACATTGGCTAATTCTATATGCATATATAGATAAAAGGTATTTTTATTATGTCAAGAGTCCTCCAACAGCATCCAGGAAGTACTATCCTATTCCCATGCCTCTGTCCAAACCAGGCGAGTGTTTCCATGTCACTTCAATGTGTTCTTTGCCATCAATAATTTTATGTTGATTTTTTGTTACATAAGCATGCCTCATGTGACCTTCCACTTTTTTTCCCTTGTCATTTCTCACCTCCTTTGGATATGTATGTATGTATCTCTTATTTATATAAACCTCCTACCCAACTCTGTCCTCCTTCCTCTTCTTTTCTCCTTCCATCTCTCTCACCGTTCATCAATATCGCACATCCAGACTATACCCGTAAGATAGAGTTGATCCGCTAGCTTGTGAGCGGCTATGTGAACGGCAAAGTGCTGGACACGCTGTCCGAGCACGCCAACTCCCTGGCGTCCTCTGCTGTGGCCAGTCTGGAGGACGAGGCTGACCAGCTCTCTCACTTCCCCTTCCTCCCAGTGGCCAGTGACCCTGTGCTAACTGTCCCCAAGCATCATGGTTGGTACAGTGGACTCTGTTGTAGCTAATGAGCCAGACATTTGATGCTGGTGCTGTAGTGATTAGAGTCGTGCTGTGCTCTTATAGTGCTCTGTGTCTGCAGGCGGTAGCACGGTAAAGCTCTGCTGTGGTTATGAGTGCTGCACCTTGCTGACATATCATTCACAGCAAAAGAAGACGTGAATAGAGCAGTTTTCAAGTGTAATAATATTCCTCTCGATCATATTGAGTATAGACGAATGCAACTGTGAGCTTTAGCGATTAGCCCGTTTCAACAGGACCATGAGGACCTGATGTGTGAGACAGCAGGGTGCTGCCACTGGTGTTGTAATGTGTGATTTAGTTCCTCCTAACATTTCAGTTTGTTTCCAGTATCTATCCTCTGTGATTACTGGCTCTTTAGACAGATTTAATAGAAGTGTGTGAGCTATTGGCTCAGTATAAAGGGTCAGTAGTGTTTTCACATCACCTATCCATCCTCCATTTAGTCACCCAAAGCATGTAGAAAATACTCCTCACCTTTATTCATCTTCTCTTAAATTCAGACAAATTCCAGCTTGATAACATTGAGCTTGTGTGTGTGTGTGTGTGTGTGTGTGTGTGTGTGTGTGTGTGCGTGCGCCAGTTGCAGCCACCAAGTTGAACACCATCACCAAATGTGTGTGATGAGTGTTATATTCACGCACAAGCTTTAAAGGAACCATAAAAATTATCTCCACGAAGAATATTATAAGTTGGGATGTTGTGTCACCTCCTCCCTCCATGCACAGGTACATCCCAGCCATCGTGGATCACAGTGGAGGCCTGCCCTGTCATGGTACCTACCTGCTGCACCAGGTACAGGATTGGTGCATATGTTGTTTTCTTATTAATGGTAAATGGTAAATGGCCTGTATTTGTATAGCGCTTTTCTAGTCCCTAAGGACCCCAAAGCGCTTTACACAACCTGTCGTCCACCCATTCACACACTGGTGATGGCAAGCTACAATGTAGCCACAGCCACCCTGGGGCGCACTGACAGAGGCGAGGCTGCCGGACACTGGCGCCACCGGGCCCTCTGACCACCCCCAGTAGGCAACGGGTGAAGTGTCTTGCCCAAGGACACAACGACCGGGACTGTCCAAGCCGGGGCTCGAACCGGCAACCTTCCGATTACAAGGCGAACTCCCAACTCTTGAGCCACGAGCTACTACTTGAGCTACTCACACAGTGGTAACTGCTTCCTTTGTACACAGTTGAATATCTTCTTTTAAAGTGTAATGTTGCTCTAGCTGTGCTCACTGTGATCCTGAGCTCCTGTTATGTTTGCTGCAGGAGATCCAGCGGAGGATCAGAGTGACCCTCATCCACGAGAAGGGCAGCGAGCTCCATTGGAAAGATGTTCATGAGGTGGTTGTAGGTGAGCAGCCTACCTTTAGGGTCTAGTCGTGCTTTACCTCTCTGTAGTAAACAAAAACCCCAAAGCACAGAAACAATGTTTTATAGTGTTTGTGTGCTTTTGATAGAGGAAGACAGGACAGAACATCATTAAAGGGATTTGACTTTGTGAGATCACACTGAAAACGCAACACTTGGTTCACTCTGAGATATTTTCAGTCTGGAAAGATGAATCTGTCGGGCTTTAGGCTGCTTCTCACTTTAAGCAGTTCATGCTGTAGCTGATGGACCAAAAAATGACATTTGATATTTTAGACATTCAGCTGCGATTCAGATTGTGTTGGTACTGGATGCTGTGATAAAACAGCTGTTCTGATCTGTCTTCATTCATGCCTGTCGTTATTAAGCCTCCTAAGCTCCAAACCAGTAAAAGCGATCTTTGGAGGCAACACCCTTTTTAGTACTTTTCTGTATTTGTTTGTGATTGTGTGACACTGAACCACAGTGCTATGTATATCCTCTGTAACACTCAGACGTTTTCCCCCTCAGCTGTTTCTCACTATAGACTGAGATTGTGGTGTTCAACAGTAAAGTCCCTCGTGCCCAACTCTGTGCTGCCCTGGGTTCCTTTCCTTTGCTTTGTCAGCCGCTGCTCCGCCGTGTTGTACCTGTTTGTACGTGTTTTTAAGTCTCTTGATGTCATCGTGTCTAACACACACCCTTTATCGCCTCTCTGCAGTTGGATCATTGCATCCAGCCTGCCATTATCACCAAACTGCACGGTCTTTTACTCCCGAGACGCCAAGATTTCCCCACCCCGTTCTCTCAAGAACCTCTTTGGGACTGGATACTCCAAAACTCCTGACTGGTAAATCTGGGCTGCTGTACTGTGGCCATCTCTGTTTCACAATCAAAGATATCTGCCCTGTTACAAAGTTTCCTTCTTCATAACTTCTGCTTCATTATAGCAACCGAGTGACTGGGATCTACGAGCTGAGCTTGTGTAAGACGTCTGACACTGGAAGCCCAGGTGAGCGGCCATGAAACATGAGGGCTCATGTCCTGAGCAGGGATGCAGAGGAGGAGGAGGAAGCTCCTGGACACATCAGTGGCTTACGTGCGTGGAGAGGAGAGCCTCGCTGGCTGGAGGCCCAGAGGAGATATCCTCATCCTAGAGCACCAGTGGGAGCTAGAGAAGATGGAGCAGCTGCAGGAGGTGGGGCCTTAAAAGATTCATAAAGAAATAAATCTCTGTTTAATATCGTAGAGGGAAAAATGACTTTTCAACTCGAAGACCAAAGTGCTATTCTAAAAAGTTTAACCCTCCCCTCTTCTCTCCACCTCACATTCGCCCCCATCTTTTTTCCAGGTGGAAAAGACCCGTCACCTTCTGGGAGAGGCGGCTCCCGTGGGAACAGCTCCCACCACCAAGTCCCTGAGTGAGTCTCTGTCCCCCAGCGTGAGCTCCAGCACTCTGTCCACGTCCACCTCCGTCTCCTCGCAGATCTCCAGCACCACCTTTGAAAGCGCCATCAGGCCGAGCGAGAGCAGCGGCTACGATTCCGCCGACATCGAGAGCTGGTGGATCGTGAGAAGGAGCTGGCCACCAAGGTGAGAAAAACGTCGGCTTAGTGGGCGTTCTTGTTGCTGCCTTCTCTGCTTGGAGCTGATCGGTCTTGTTCCTGTTGTGTTGTAGTGCCTGCGCCTTCTGACACACACCTTCAATAGTGAATACAACCAGCTGGTGAACAGCATCAGTGACTGCAAGGTGAGAAATAATACAAATAAATTTAAAAAAATAGCCTTTCTGTGTCACATCAGGGAGTTGATATATTAACGTCTACCTCGTCCTGCTGTTGTTTCACTTCAGCTTTCTCTCATCTCACCGACCGGACATGATCCATCCGTGACGAGCTTCAGCAGTGCCACCCTCACCCCTTCCTCTACCTGCCCCTCTCTGTCGGACTCCCGCTGAGGCTCAATGGGCCAGAAGTAAACATATTTTTAGGAACATTGACCTCGATCTGCAAACGGTTATTGACAGGTTATCTATTTGATTCTAACTTGGTGTGATTTGTGTTAAAGGGCCCCTAAGAACAGCTCACGTGCCTCCAGTCCCTCCTGCTCAGACTATGAAAACTTCCCGATGGTTCCCACTCTGGAGACCTCCTACCTTGCGCGGGCTGCAAAGAACGAGTTCCTGAACTTTGTGCCTGATATTGAAGAAATGCGACCAGGGTGATTAATGCCATATTAACCCAAATACTGTCACTATGACATGTGTCTCACAGACCAAATGTAAGTCGATACTCATGTTCTCTAGTTCAAGCAGAAATGATGTGGATCGATTCAAATTCCTGAGCCTGGATGATTTCAGCTGGAAACAAACCAACTCTGCTTCTTCCTCAGAAAAACAAGCGCTCGCTTAATAAATAAATAAATGAATAAAATCCCTTCTTTTCAGATCTGTTGTGTCCAAGAAGGGTTTTCTAAGCTTCGTGGAGCCTCGCTCTAACTCATGGGGGAAGCATTTTGTGGTTGTTTGCCGGCCGGGGGGGGGGCAGTGTTTTGGAAATGACAGTCTTCATTACAAAGCTTTCTTCGTTATGAATTAGCATACATGTTTTTATTGAACATTTGAAGAACTAGCAAAAAAACCCACAAACTCTTGTAGTTCACATAAAGTCAGAGATAAAAACGACAAGGAGCAGTTGCATCTAGTACAGGTAGAGCTGCTGCAAAAACCCACAGAGCCCAGCAGCCAGCAACAAATTCTGGATCCTTTGCTTTTAGTTAGCAATTAGCATTAGCAGCACATCCTGCGTCCGATGTGAAAGGACTTTTATGCTGCGCACTGTGACTCACAGCAATGGTCCTGGGTCAGCCCTGACTTTGTGTTACACTAATCCTAAAGTAATAATGGTATTTCTAACCACTGACATACCACAACTTTATCCTTTCAACAGCTGCTGAAAGTAAGGGGACCTAACTACTATCGGATATTTATATAGAGATTACCCTTCAAGGACCTGCAGTTCAAAAAAGCGCCCCTCCGACAGCCAAACCCATCTGTTCTCTGATTGGATTGTTACATTTGTGATTGACATGACATTGACCAATCAGATGAAAGGAAGAAAAATAGGGTCAAAATTCGTAGTTGTAACTTGCAGGGGTTTTTGGCTAAGTCCACACACAAATCTTTTTTACACATACAAATCTTTTTTACGCATGCACAAATTTTTTTTACACATACAAATCTTTTTTACAAGTACAAAACCGATTTACAAGTACAAAATATTTATGACCACATTTTGAGCCCATAGAGGTGTCTATGACGTGTTCAGCAGTCTGATGGCCTGCTGAACACGTCATAGACTTTCTGAAAAGCCTTTGAAAATACCGAAAATACCAAGTGTTAAAACTTATTAATCATTGTGATTCTTGACAGTTTTCTCTTGTAAGTAGACTTGTGGCTTAAGTCTCTTTTCATGCGACTCAAACGTTTAAGTTTTGCCTCCCCGCCTCCCTCCAGCAACCCCGCCTCCAGCTCAGCTTTCCTCCTCTCTATTCCCTCCCCTCAGCTTTTTGTGTTTTTGTTTCGATGACAATGTTTGGGTCTAATTTTGTTCCGCTTGGTTGTCATTCCCAAACTCCCCTAACTAAGTAGCATGTTGTAGTAGTCTACTTGTGTGTGCACGACTCTTTAGAAACTTTCCGTTTGCCAATCATCTGTACAAAAAAATGTCTCTATCAGTGTTATTTGTCTCCGGAAATGAGTTTCATTCTATTTTGGGGTTTTTTTTGTTGTTGGTTTTTTATTAAATTAAGATGCTTGCATGATACCTGCAGCAGTCCTTAGGAGAAGACCAGGTTTGCTCAGTTTAAAACTAAAACAAAAATGAATCAAATCAGCCAGCTTACATTTGAAACCATGAAGGAAAAATCTACAGTTATCTCCAAGTGACGTGTTAGTTTACGTTCTGCTGCCTAAACCATAGCTGCTAATAGATTTATAGGGTATTTTTCTTCTGGCAGTGAATTTACATCAGGCTGAACCGTCTGTGAAACAAAAACTCAAAGTGGGAATGAACTTTGACAGGAGGGCCATGCCCGATTTCCTCTGTCATCCACGTCATACTTAGATCCTCCTCAATCTGTGTACATACGCCATCTCTAAACCGCCGATAGTGCCAGTGTCAGTTAGTGAGTCAGTAAAATACTCATGCATTTGTGTTAACATAAAAACTGCAGACTAACTAGAGACAAACAAGCGAGGATCGCTTCATATCTCAGCAGTTTGAAAAACAAACAATGACCGATTGTTCCTGCAGGATTAGATTCGGGCCCCTTTTTGCTTTTTCATCCCAAGGAATAAAAACAGGGTTACAAGGAGAGGAGGAGGACTAGGAGGATGAAAACGAACTAAAGAGAGAACTTGATTTGTACATGCGGTCTGTTCTGGGATCAGTGTGGTAGTTAACCCTCATTTAACACATTCCTCTCTGCTCCTCTAGCTCGCTCTATCTCACTGAGAATCAGAAAGCCTTGACATTTACTGCTATTAACTTTACACTCTTGTTGTTAAGACTCAAAGAAAACACGGTGAAAAGGTTAGAAGGACGTAAGGAAAAAGGAATGAAGGTGCAATGTTTCTTTAGTTTTGCTTTGACAGCAGTGGTTAGCCAGCAAATCTGCTTTTAAATGGCCCACAGGACAGATTACGATGTAGTCCCATGACTCCCTTCGCTGTCACACCAGTGTTGACTGAAATCTCTGAAGTGAAGTACTCGTGTTCAGCAGCATCACAGGGAACCATGTGTTCATTTTTTTATTCTTATTCTTGAATCAAAACTTCATCTAACTCTCATTGTGTTCATATTTTTTATTTTAACATTGTTATTTTTTTCTTATGCTTTTAATCATTCCACCATGAAAGTTTCTATGAAATGTAACAGAGGGCATTTATTTCTTAAGTTTTTTAACCTTATTTTGCACATTAACACATATCTATAGCAAGGACAGAGACATAGCCACATATGTTGAGTCCAGGATTGTATCTGAGCATCAGGAACAAATGATAAGAGCACATGTCAGAGGACACTGGATGGCTGTTTGTCAAAGGGTTTAATAGAAGGAAAGAAGTTAAAGGGACTACATATTCAAAGGTCTTATTTCTGATACTACCCCATGAAAATATTTGCTCTGTGTGCCGTGCTGCAGCTGCTACATTCCGCTCTTTGGCACGTATGCCTCTCGAGATTTGTTAATGCAGACAGACATTGAAAAACTCTGGTCAACCAACCAGAAGTCTGCCTGCTGTGTGGTATGAAATGCGTGGAAGGAGAGCTACCAACTGTCTGTTACATTTAGATAAAAAATAAAGCTCTTACGTGACCTCGGGTCAGCAGCCTGGCGGTCGGAGAAACAGAAACGTGTTGGATTGTGGATCTCTGAGCTGCACATCAAAGATGCACCTATGCACAGATCAAATCTCAAAAGTACCTCATATACATGTTGATGCGAAGCGCTGCAAAAGCAAACGTTTCCACTTCATGTGCAGAGGTGTTTTTATTTTGGAATGTGTATTTATTGTTTGCAATGTATATATATTAGTTTGCAGCTCTTTGCACATATTTGTAGTATTTACAGTTTATAGTAGGGATTTTAGCCAACAGCTAATGTTTTTTTTTGTTTACTGGGAAATGAAATGCTGCCAATTCCCAAAGCTGTGTTTCAGCTGCACTTCCTGTTGTAGACTTGTGATGCACACAGGCTCTGTTCCAGCACTCAGCATGTTCTTCCTTATTTTCTCCACCAGGGGGAGTTCCTAAACTATGACATCCTGATAGGAGTGAACCAGGGAGAGGGGCTGAAGTTTGTGGACGACAGTGAGGACAACGACGGCATCTCAGCTGCGGAGTTCGACTACACCATCTCCAACTTTGTTGACAACCTCTACGGATACCCAGAGGGTGAGGAACGCCACCTCTGTACACTGCCACTTTTTCAGTTATTCCATTTTACAGCCTCCTCTCACTTAACTGTGTTTTGCAGCATCATCAGGTTTTGTCTTATTAGGAGCCGCGTTTGTTAATTTGTTAGTTTTTTTTCTGTTTGCTGTATTCATTAAAATAAAGGGATAATCGTCAAAATGACAAATGTGGACAATTATCAAAGCTTACATTACAATTCTGACAGCTTGAGTTCACATGAATTTTCAAAAGAATATAAAAACCTGTGAAAGTGCTGTAAGCGTTTAAAACATGCGAGTAAAGAATGGAATCAGTAAAATGTGAGCCCAGTGAAGTTACTGTGACTCAAACATAGAAAAATGAGATTTTTTTTTATTTCCCACACCTAATTAATTAGAGATTATTTTATTTAAAAGTATTTTATAGCATATAACACCTTTGAAAATATGCTTCGGTTCACATTTAACTCCAGAAAATCATCAATCAAAATATGGATATTACCTGACCACAGATTCGTGGTGACGTCACTGCTCTTTTAACTGTTTGGTGTCTTTGCTGTGTTTGGTGGTTGTAGAAATGGTTTATTTGAGCTTTGAGCTGAGATTCAGAGGTTTCTGTGGACACTGCTCATGTTGGCACTTATATTTCTGACCTTTTCTTATAACCGATTAAACATGATCTCCTCGATTTGCTCCCATTTTTGGTGGTGTGGGTGCAAATGATCAGTCATGACATAATCTCATAATAAATAAGATACTGCAAATAATTATTTCTGCATTTGTGCGATTGGAGTGAATTGAAAATGTGTATGCAATGACACTGTTTTAAAGATTTAGCCTAAATAATTTTGGAGTGAATGAGCCTAAACATGATGACCTAACTAGTGATACCCTGGCACCTGTCTCACACACACACACACACACACACACACACACACACACACACACACACACACACACACACACACACTCTCTCACTCAAGCATGTTATGCCAGTTTCAGCTGAAACAATGTTTCAAACCATATTCCGGGGTTTTTAGTTCACCATTTAAGAGGTTTCAAGAAGAAAATAAAAGACAGATCTGAATGTTTGAAAATTATTTGGAAAAATTCTGTAAAGATGAGATGAAAAATACTCAAAGGATAAATTCAATTGGTTTATTTTTTAGATAAGTTGAAAAAAAAAGTTAAACAAGCAAGTAAATAAAGAAACAAGGTAAAACGAAGTAATAATGAAAAAAGTTAAACAAGTAAATGAAGAAAAAAGGCAGAGGAGAGAAAATCCCAACAATCCCCTCTGAGCAAGCACTAGGCGACAGTGGGGAGGAAAAACTGCCTTTAAACGGGCAGAAACCTCCGGCAGAACCAGCTCAGGAGGGGACAGTCAACTGCCGGGACTGGTTGGGGGGGGTTAACAGAGGTGGAGCAAGACGAGGCTACATCAGGTGAGGAAGCAGTAGCGTCTCTCCTCCGGAACAAGTGGAACCATTTTTTCTTTTTTTTCATTCACTTTTCCACGAGCGCTTTTTTCTCCAGGATGAGGGTTCTCAACTCATCGATTGTTTCTGTGTTTTGCTTTTCAAGTTTCTCACATCTTTGTTCCACCTCTTCTAAGGTTGCTTGTTGTTCTTCAAGCTTGTCATTGAGTTGTTTGGATGTTGCCTCCTGTATCAGCTTGTCCTTATGCATGTCTGCATTTCTCTGTTGGACCTCTTTGTGCTTGTCTTCTAACTGCTCGTTTCTTGTCTGGATTTCTTGGAGCGTGAGCTGCAAGTCTTCACGTATTTTGTCTTGTTGTTGTTTTTGTGCCTGCATTTGAGTGTTTTCACGCTTCAAGTTATTGAATTCCACCAAAATCCCTGTGAGCATCTGTGAGCAGCGTTTCTCCAACTTGTCCTTTTCTTCTTCCACTTTAGTTGCTTTGTCCTCCAGCTGATTACAAAACTCTTGCAGTTTTAGATTTTTAGACTCAAAGTCCTGGACAATATGTTTTCCTTCTTTCAGTCTTTCTTGTTGTTGCTCTTTCTGTTGAAGAAGGTCTTTATGTTGGCGCAGTGTTTCATCCAGGCTTTCTTTCAGCATTCGGTATTTTTCCTGCATGCTCTTCAGTTCGTGCTGCATGTCTCTTTGCTTTTTGTCATGCTCTTCCTTCTGTTGGAGGATTTCTTTCTTTTCTTCCACAGCTTCATGGAGCTGTCTTTGGAGGAGCTGATTCCTTCGGTCCATGTATTGGAGATCCCATTGTATCTTATCAGTCATCGTTTTCTTGTCTTGGAGCTGGTTGGTCATTTGTTTTAGTTCTGCACTCTATTGCTTGTTTTCTTTAATGAGGTGCACAATTTGCTCTCGGGTCTGAGTAAACTTGATTCCCCAGCCCTCATTAATAATTTTTATGTCCGGCTGGCGCTGTTGTCTGTCTTCCAGCTCTTTATTTTGGGCTTCCATTCGTCTACACTTGAATAGGAAGGTTAACAACAAACCTCCAAAACAACTGAATGTGAAACTGCACAACAGATTTGCTCCACTATCAAAGGACCCTGGATCTCTATCGGACAACCATCCATCTAAAAGTAGCGAAGTAAGGTCCGAAAATCTTTTGAAAAGTAAAAGGCCACAGGGAAAGCTCAAGGCTAGGCCTGAAACTCTGATTGTGGGTGACTCTGCCGTAAAGGATGTACAAAGGATGTGCGTTAAGAACACTAAAGTCCTCTGCTTTCCTAACGATATGGTCAACAACCTGAAGGAGAGAATTCTTCTTCTAATTGCAGATGAATATCCAACTGTGACAAACATTGTTCTGCATACAGGGTCAAACGATGTGTCCAAACAACAGTCAGAGGTTCTGAAACGGGACTTTACTGGATTATTAAATACTGTAAACTCTCTGAATGCAGCTGTATTCATCAGTGGACCTGTACCGCCGGTCAGAGGAGGAGACGAGAGATTCAGCAGGTTGTTTACACTGAATAAATGGCTTATATCAGCATGTGCTGACCACTCAGTGCTTTTTATCAACAACTTTAATATTTTTTGGGAACGCAGGCATCTGTTTAAAGAAAATGGATTTAATTTTAACAAGTCAAGGGTGAAACTGTTCACCTCCAACTTATTTTATTCCATACGTCATCCATCTGTGCTTGGTGCCAAGGCTGAGATAAACAAGGAGTTATCTCATAAAGAGGAACAAACAGTACTCCAACAACAGACAAAGCCCAGCAGAAACCTTGAGGAGGAGCTCCATCTGCCCCCACCCAGGAAGAGCCTCAGAAAGGAGACACATCTGAGACTAGAAGAGGGGTCCCTATTTGCCTCCAACTCTCTCAACAACACCAACGACCAGGACCAGGGACCACGATCTTCCCCAGTCCCCCAAACCCCTGACAGGCCATCACCCCCATCACCCTCCTCCCCCTCCCTTTCTCCCTCCTCCCCACACCTGAAATTCACTGAGGAGATGATGGAGCGGGTCAATGCTGGGCTCAGATCTACCCCCCGGCCCAATCCCTTTTTGTCCCCCATAAACCCCCCACCAGAGCAACCAAAGGTTCACCATCGAGCCCCACCCTCAACAAAGCAATCGAAGTCACATTGCCCAGCCTCGCCCCCCTTAGTTCCTCTTCATGCCCTGTCTCCGCAGTCTGATGTGTGATGTGTGAAGGGTCCGGGCTGTGAGGATTATGGCAGTGATGACTTTTCCCAGGAGAAGCTGGGACCCTGTTTACTAGAAGGTTTTAAAATCTCTGTACTTTCAGGTGACGGAAGGAGACATGTGGCCTGGTCAAAACACAGAGAGCTGCACTCTAAAAGATCTTTAAATATAGTAAACATACCTTGTGTGCCACAGACTGCTCCCAAACACGAGGGGACAAGTAATGCCTCTAAAACACTTAAGTTGGCTTTATTAAACATTAGATCTTTAGCTGGGAAAACATTTTTAATTAATGATTTAATCACTGAACACAGCCTTGATTTTATGTTTTTAACTGAAACTTGGTTGGACCAAAGTAACAGTGGAGCTGTTCTCATCGAGACGACCCCTCCTAACTACAGTTTTATCAGTGAGGTCAGGGTGAGCAGGAGAGGAGGAGGGGTCGCTGTCTTATTTAATGAATCATTTCAATGTAAGCAGCTATCTCCTGGAAGTTTTCAGTCTTTTGAATATGTGGCTTTACAGCTGAAGGCCCCATCCAAAGTTGTGTTTCTTAATGTTTACAGGCCTCCCAAATACTGCACAGACTTTTTTAATGACCTCAGTGAACTGCTGTCTGTGATCTGTGTTGATTTTGACTGTGTAATTATTGCTGGGGATTTTAACATCCATGTGGACAACCCTCAGGACAAAGGGACTAAAGACCTGAGTAACACTCTGGGCAACTTTGGGCTGACTCAGCATGTAACAGAGGCCACACATAATAGAGGACACACTCTTGACCTACTGATCTCCAAGGGCCTGAGCATTTCACACATTACTGTGTCTGATGTGGGCATGTCTGATCATTACTGTGTTTTCTTTGAAAGTAAAATCTCAGCCCACACAAATATATCAACAGCAGTGATCACAAAACGGTGTATAACTGAAGACAGTAGTGAGATCTTTAACCAGGTCTTCCCATTAACACCTGATCTGTCCAGAGGGTCAGTCAATGAGCTCGTCAATAGCTTCAATGCAAAAATGTTAAATGTAATGGATACAATTGCTCCCATTAAGGTGAAGGTTATCTCTGGAAGGAAAAAGTCTCCATGGAGAAACTCCACACTAGTGAAAAATGAAAAAAGAGAGTGTAGGAAAGCTGAGCGCAGATGGAGAAAAACAAACCTCCAGGTTCACTATGACATCTATAAAGAGAAACTTCACAATTATAATTTACAACTGAGGAGTGCAAGGAGGTCCTACTTCTCTGACATCATCACTAAAAACAGTCATAATGCTCGGGTCTTATTTTCTACAGTTGACAGGCTAACAATCCCTCCTGTGTCAGTGGCAGCTGAACTTCAGTCGACCATGGCCTGCAATGACTTTGCCAAATTCTTCACAGAAAAAATCCAAAAGATTAGACAAGCAATTGGTACATCAACAGCAGATCCAGGATATGTACTGTTTCCACCGAAAAACTGTTTAAACACCATGAAACAGTTTGACCCTATTAACAGCAAAGACCTGGAGGACATCTTAGGTCAACTGAACTCCTCCTCTTGCTGTTTAGATGTCCTGCCAACAAGTTTTTTCAAAAAGGTCTCAAAGACTTTAGAGTCAGACCTGTTACAGATCGTCAACTTTTCCTTAATGTCAGGTGTGTTTCCGGAATCACTAAAAACTGCTGTAATCAAACCTATACTGAAAAAGGACAATCTTGACAAGACACAAATGAACAACTACAGGCCGATCTCAAATCTCCCATTTTTAAGTAAGATCATTGAAAAAGCAGTTTCTCAACAGCTCAGTTACTTCTTAAAACAGAATAACTGCTATGATGCCTTCCAGTCAGGTTTTAGACAGAACCACAGCACTGAAACCGCTCTGACCAAAGTGTTTAATGACATATGTCTGAACACAGACAGTGGAAAAATGTCAGTCTTAGTTTTACTGGATCTCAATGCAGCATTTGATACAGTTGACCACAACATATTACTCAAACGACTGGAGAACTGGGCAGGTCTCTCAGGAACTGTACTAAACTGGTTCAAAACATACTTAGAAAACAGGAAATACTTTGTATCAATAGGTAACTTCACATCTGAGCAGACAAGTATCACATGTGGAGTTCCCCAAGGTTCCATCTTGGGACCCCCTCTGTTTAACATTTACATGCTCCCACTAGCACAGATTATAAAGAACAACAAAATAAACTACCACAGCTATGCAGATGACACACAAATATATATCACAATGTCACCAGGAGACCGAGGCCCTGTACAGGCTCTTGGTAAATGTATTGAGGAAATTAATGACTGGTTGTGCCACAGTTTTCTCCAGCTAAACAAAAACAAAACTGAAGTAATAGTCTTTGGCGCCAAAGAAAAACGATTACAGGTCACCAGAGAACTTCAATCTATACACCTAAAAACCACAAACCAGGCGAGAAATTTGGGTGTAGTGACGGATGCAGACCTAAACTTAGAAAAACACATTAAGACAATAACAAAATCAGCTTACTATCACCTCAAGAATATATCAAGGATAAAAGATCTGATGTCTCAACAGGACCTGGAAAAACTAGTCCATGCATTCATCTTTAGTAGGCTTGATTACTGTAACAGCATCTTTACAGGTCTACCTAAAAAATCAGTCAGACAACTACAGCTCATTCAGAACTCTGCTGCTCGAGTCCTCACTAAGACCAAAAAAGTGGACCACATCAGTCCAGCTCTGAGGTCTTTACACTGGCTGCCTGTCCGTCAGAGGATAGACTTTAAAGTTCTGATGCTGGCCTATAAAGCTCTGAATGGTTTAGGACCAAAATACATCAATGACCTCCTGACCCAGTATGAACCATCCAGATCCCTCAGGTCATCTGGATCCGGTCTTTTATCAGTTCCCAGAGTCAGAACCAGACACGGAGAAGCTGCATTCAGCTTTTATGCTCCTTATATCTGGAACAAACTCCCAGAAAGCCTCAGATCAGCTGAAACACTCAGTTTATTTAAATCCAGGTTGAAGACTCACCTGTTCTCAGCTGCATTTGAATAAAGCACCAAATCCACACTTTTAAGCTTAAATTTCAAAACTAACATTTTAACTACTGATTTTATCTACTGTTCTGATTTTATCTGTTTTGATTTTATATACTGTTTTGTTTGTTTGTTTGTTTGTTTGTTTGATTGTTTTAATCAATTTTAAATCATGCTTTTTATTTGTTTTTGTTTCTAATGTCTCTGTAAAGCACTTTGAATCACCTTGTTGTTGAATTGTGCTATACAAATAAACTTGCCTTGCCTTGCCTTACACTTGTCCTCCAGTTGAAGTTTCTCTTCTCCAATTTGTTGCATTTTTTTCTGGAGATGGTAGTTTTCCTTCCTACTCTCCTCTAATGCCCTTTGGAAGGATGAGACGACGCCATTTGGGGAAATTGGCCGGCCACGCCAGGAAGGAGAGGCGGCGTAATCTTTTTGAATTGGTTGTTTTTTTTCTTGGAAACATGTTGGAGTTGATTAATTAAGAAATTAATTGTCACAAACATCCCCAATATTATATAACAGACAACAGAAAACAAGACAGTTTTTTTTCTACGCAATAGAACTACAATACAAGTTTGTTTTAATTATCCTACTTTTTATAAAAGATAACATTTAGGAAAGAATATGCATTTAATTAAAAAACTCTATTCATCTAAAGGGTAACAAAAAGGGGGAGCTTCCTGCTCGAAAATGAAATGTCCCCATTTTTCTGGGCGTGGGTGCTTAACTAGTTAAAAAGAACACAAACAAACAAACATCTGTCTCCTATTTTTTATGTCACACAGGAAAGAAGCTTCAATATCTGATGAGAAGACATTAATTTGTTGGTGTTTGTGGTGTTTGGTGCAGTTTTCTTGTTTTCTGGGTTGTTGTTTATTTACAGGGGAGATGAAGATCTCTAACAAGTTGATTTGTTCACATTTGCACATCTTAATTTTTAAGAGGAACGTGTTTGTTGAGTTTGTACACTATATGCATGTAAGGCAACCGTTTCCTTTTTCAGTATTTTGTGAGGTGCATTTTTCTCTGTTTTAACAAAAAACAGACATAAAAGACATTTAAGTCGACCTAAGATGATTTGTTTAAATTTCTACATGGTCTTACTGAGGTGATGCAAAGTGAAACATGCTTTCTTCTTTTTTGGTAATGTGCTGGAAAAGCTTGAAAATGGACCTTGAATGTGCTTAAACAGTGCTTGAATTTGACCCTGAAAGATGTGCATGAACCCTGATATTAATAAAAGGTTGACCTAACTGATCAAATAAAGTCTGTGCGGTTTAGTTGTTTCACTCATATTAAACCAAATGATGGTGTGGTGGCCTGTTCTAGTGTGAACTGAGAGAGGGTTTGAATGTAAGAGAGAGGGGGGGGAGGAAAAGGAGACCTAAAATGTAACCCCTGCAGCTCGACTGAGGAGGTGAGTTACATTAGTGCTTCCTCTTTATTAGAAAGCGGTTTGAGTGAATTAGAAGTCTTGTTTTTTTTGGAGGATATACTCATTAGTCATGCTAGGCATCCATCTGAACTCTATCAAAATAAAGGTGTATTTTAACTCATTTAAATTGTTTCTAATACCAGAGATATAGGACTATACAAAGTAGCTGCTGACATCTAAAACGACAGCACACTTATTGTGTCTTTCTTCACCTCATCACTTTTTTCTGTGTGTGTTTTTCTGTTGATGCCTTTCAAACAAAACTAGCCATGATATTTTCCACCTTCCTCCTCTGACAATTAATATCAGTTAACCCCAGATGTCTCATGCAGATATCCTAATTCTGTGTATGGTAATCTTGCACCATTAAACTGTTAGTGAATGAGGCAACAATAAAAGTGGGAAACGTGCATTAGCAGATCAAGTGGTGCCTGCTTATTTCCTGCTTTATGTGAGCTTCTGCTGTAGTTTATTATGTGCTTTTAGCCCCAAGAAACCAGCCTTTTACTGTGGCGCACAATAAGATCTTCTGATGTTTGGTGTCATCTTCCTGTGATCTCCTGTGAACAGGTGGATTAATTCACTTCAAGTTTATGTATGTAGCACCAAATCACAGCAGGCGCTGAACACTGTAAAGACTCTAGAATAATTATGGAGGCACATTTAAAGCTCCTATCCTTCTGTCCCACATACCTAAAAGTTAGTTATATGATAAATAGCCCCGTGTTTGTTTACTTGATTTGTAAAATGCAAAGTGGTGACTTTTTCTTTTCAAGTACGTCCTCATATGGAGACAGTTTTTTTTAATGGCATAAAACAAGTCATTGTTTACAAAAATTAGTACATTTTATTGGGCAGAATGAGGTAAACAGTGAAGAAAAGTATGAGAAAACAGAGCACGTCTCCGGAGACTATGGCAACTAGAATTATTGTATACGTGTGTGTATTAAGGACTGACACAGACAAAGAATGAATCAGACAATGAAGCAATGTCCTTTTTAAATGTTTATTAAAACCATTCAAGTATTGAGTCATGAATAAAACAGCAACCTCTGATCTGCTAATTGGGAAACAGAGGATGTCAGTGTATTTTTCAGTGCTAGTTGTCCAAATTGAGTAAGAGGACTTTACATTTGAATAGATTCGATTACAAGTTATATTTGGTTTTAATTGAATGAGTTTAATTTGATTTAAATCAAGCCAATTCACAACATATAAACTTGAAATATATGGTAAGATAAAGGTTGTGCAATAATACAGAGAAAGCCCCAATCAAATGATCCCCTATGAGCAAGAACTTGGCAACAGTGGGAAGGAAAAGCTCCATTTTCGGCAGAATCAGAATCAGGGAGGGGCCATCTGCCTCCACCGGTTGGGGTAAGAAAATGAAACTAAACTATAGGAAGACAAAGAGGAAAGATGTTCATGATATATATGAAACTTTCCGCTAGCCCTGACTAAAATATTGTTTTTGACAGGAAATTATTGTTTCATTCATTTTTATTCCACGAGGTGGACAGCAGGAATAGAACAAACCAGATACTAAGAAAAAAAGTATATAATGAAATATTCTCGATATGCTAAAATTCCCACTGAGACTGGATAAGATTATTCTAAAACTGGCAAAAAATACAATTCTCTTCATGCACAAAAATCCCACCACTGGGCCCATCACATCCCAGCCCAGTTCGCATTCTGCATTGGAGTCCGTCGCTCGATACCACCGCGGCCAGTAGCGGTTCTTTAAACGGGCGACACGGGCGGTTGCCCGGGGCAGCATCTTGGTGGGGGGCGGCATCATGGGCATCGGCGAGAAAAAAAAAAAAATTGCTCGTACTCATGCTGCCCCGACGTCAGCCAGCGCATATTGGGAATGGTACAGGCACCGATCGGTTTTCTATCACCCATTTGCTGGGAGTAAGGGTGCCCTCCGTTTGCGAGGCCCTGGCTTATAGCAATGGCGACCCTCTCCCAACATGGCTGCACCCAGTGAACAACAATGAGACACTACTGACAAATGCAGGCAGTGGTGTACATCTGCCCTGATGTCAATCACATGCGTTGTCTCCTACTGTCGCCGTTCCTGCTGTCGGGACTGGGTACCACATCACGCTGACCGGTCTCCAGACGAGGCATCGCACCCCCCACGATCACGCAGCGGCTCTCTCTTTTCCACCTGGCCTTCATGCGTTCCTCTTCCAATCTAGGGCCTGTCTCCTTCCAGTGCTCAGCTTGCTTCCTTTTAATACGACCTTTAAAAAGCTGAAAGGACACCTCTGGACACACCCATGCCTCAACATGTGATCTCTATCAGCTAATTTGTCCCATTGCCAGCCAATCCACAGTGGATTAAAACAATGTAAAATAACACACTGAAACAATGTGATACAAACAGAATAAAATCATGCAAATAAAAACTACACTCACAAATAAACACTAAAATCAGAAAAAAACCCCAATATAAACGATGAATACAAATTTCTACTGTGTGAAACAGTTTCACTCTTTGAATATTTTTCATTTCTTACAATCAGAATTCTCCAATAGATTTTTAGAAGAAAATTATTTTCTTTCATGCATCACCAACTGAACCTTTTATGTTAACGTCTCAATCTCCAGCCTAACCTCATTGAATTTTGCTTAGCAAAGTACTTTTCAACTCTAATAAATTAGTAAGATTATATTTCTTATCATCTGTTGGTCGTCTGACCTGATAAACTTCAATGAGCATTATAACACAGGAATGATTGTCTCTAAAAATGGGCTCTTGCACGCTTTTCCATCACAACTTATGGATGATGAATGATTTGATTAAAGCTGTGAAACATTACTGATAAACTTCATGTGATGTTACATTAAAGCCAATTTTCTATTAAAATCAGGGTCTTTTCTAGCTGACCTCTGACCTTTGAGCAGTAGTGTGTACTGTATGCTTGTATGTAACTGTATCTGACCTGGATTTTATCACCAGTTTCAAATAAGAATCTTCTTTAAAGTCTGTCTTTCAATACAAAATAAGTTAAACTTTATCAAGGCTGATGGTAAATTGTCCCTAACAAATCCACTTTATTGCGTGCTCATTGACCTTCTCCTATCAGAACTGTTTAACAAGTCCACTTTATACATGCTTATTAATCTATCACGCTTATCAGTGGCTCATGGTTGCTTAAAGCCTATGTCTGAACTTGACCACAGAGCCAGAGCATCGTTCAATCTTGGCAACAGCTCCCGGATGACAAACTCCACTTTCTCTGCATCAAGACAGCTCATAACTTTTTAACAGTGTCTCTCTGTCCTCATACTTCTATACATTCTTAACAGTCTGTCCCTGTCCTGGTACTCCTACATCATCTGCTATAATCAAAAACCATGGACTCTCACTGCAATGTACACTACAGCTAAAAAGTTTAAAGCAACAAAACAACCTGAAGAGTCAGTCGCAGCCGAAAGATTCGGATCTTTTTAGTGAGTCGAGCCGAAAGTGCCGGTTCTCTAAAAAGAGCCGGAAATCCCATCGGCCGTTTCTTGAGTAATGAAAGTAGTAGCAGTTTAACCAATAGCTGCTCCCTGAACCTTACTTTCGTTTTCGTGTCAAAGTGAAAGTGAACTAAAAGGCACATACGCTGAGCGTGTCTGGTTTGGTGACGACTGTTTTTAAACCCATAAAGCCAACAGTTAACATTGCAGTTAAAATACATTAAATGTGAACACCTTCGGAGAAGTCTGCGTTGAAAGGTGAGTGTTCCGTGTGTAATGACAGGACTTCAGCCTTTAACCCTCGCATATTCGTCTTGTAGCCTATATGATTTGAACGTCGCTAGTTTTGCTTTTAAACACTGTTTTTTACAGACTGCAACCAATATCCTCACAGTCTTGACTTTAAATGACAATACTTACCGTAAAACTACATACACAGGTTCTTAAGCTGCTTCCTAATGTCCCCCTCCAGGCAGCCCTGGGGTTTTCTTAGTGTTAAATTGTTTCATTCTGAACTTCTTTCTGCTAAATTGTGAGTGTGAATTATGATTTATGAGGATACGTAGTTTAAAAAGTGAACATGAGATCATTAGTTCGGAGCCAATCGCGTGAGATCAAGAGCGTTTCCGTTTCTATTATCCACACTTTTCCAGCGTTGTAGCAGTTTGGAAACAAACTAGCCCAACTACCTTCTCATGGAAAGAGTAATCGCTGTATTTGGCCTCCCTAAGCACACAGAGTTAGTCTGCACAATAGCACAAGGCATGTTGCAACAGTATGCATTATTTTGAACAGTGCCGCAGAAAGAGGGGTACTACTGCCTGCACCTTTTGTTAAATAGATCTGGTCAAGTGTGCAGAGGACAAGGACGGACGATCAAGCAACCTGATACTTTAAAACAATCTCCAAAAGCTGATTCTGTTCATCTGGACAAAACGCTACGTAGAGATGAACAGAATCAGCTTTTGGAGATTTACTTTCCTGGATGATTGAGAATGCATCAAGACACTTTAAAACAATGATATTTACTTGGAATAAAATTCATTCGAATTTATATGTATATATATATAAATCCTTATTAGAAATTCAACCTGTCCTTCAGTAAGCAATGTGCAGTTTGCAGGGGTTCCCAGCCACAGAACCCAAGTGATTACTCAAAGAGAAAATTTTTAATGATTAGAGCATTACAATATTTTGCTTCTGAGGACCAAGGCTTTCTTGTATTTTTTTTTTTAATTGGTCTTGAGCAACAGATCTCCAGGCTTTGACAGTCTTTCAAAGTTTTTCTATGAATATTGGCATTTTCACTACAGGCCTTGTAGAATATTAACACTTAGATAAACCTATGTCTGGCTATATGTAATTTCATTGTAGTATTGTTACTTAGACTGAAGAACATGGGATTATTGGTTTCACCAATATATAATCTCTACCATTTTGAAGATTATTGCTTTGCAGTCTAGAGTGCAATCTTCCCACATAGTCTGTCCATGCTTTTTTCTATGCTGACTGTCGGACAGCTGACATGTGATCTTTAGCCTAAGTCCTTACCTAACAAAACATTCAAACAATTCTATGATCATATTACGATTTCAAAGTCTCCGTACGCCAGTATTTTAAATACACTGATACTGTACACAAACCTTAACACCAAGGACTCCTACTGGCCACACGGGCCAGCCAATGGATGGATGGATGGTTTAGTGTTTCATTGAACCTAAAGACTAATCTGCACACAAATTTCTAGTAATTTTTTTTTCTTCTGTCTTTCTTTTTTACTGTGTTTCTTTCTTTAAATCGGGACATGATAGTGTGTCTAATCGTGTCTTGTAGACTGTAGGGTTTGTGATTTTACCAACTAGGTGTTGGACAAGTATTTGGTTGCCTGTTTCTTCAAAGTACTTATCCGGGATCTTTTTTTTCTTCAGTCCTGGAGTTAAAACAAAAGTTCTTCTTGATATCCTGATGTCATGTCTTGTCTTTAAATATCCCAGACATGAAGAGCCAGAAACACAATGACAGCTCTCAGATGAAAGAAGCCCTCCAGCATGATAAACAGCAAAATCCTCAAAAGGAGAAAGAAAAGCATGAAAAAGAACAGCACAGCAATGATAGCACAAATCAAGACAGCTTCTTGCCATCCTCTTCAAGAATTTGCAGTGCAGAGAATGTAAAAGACGGACAAGCAGAGTGTCCTGAGTTCCTTCAACAGAAGGAACGGACTTCATCTTGCTGTCAGCTGAAGGATATGAGGCGACTTCAACATGGAGACATGAAGCTGGGTCCCCTAAGATTCGACAAGAGACACACAGTCCTCATAGATGTAAGACCAAGTTATTTATTTATTTATTAATTCCTATTAGTATTGATGTAGTTTTACAGTGCCAGAGCTGATAGGTGGGCAGGTACAAATTTGCAAAGACAAAGGCAAAGTGATACTGGAAAACTTTAACTCAGGAGGTAGAGAAGGTTATCTACAAATTGGAAGGTTGGTAGTTTGATCCCTGGCTCCTCCAGTCTGCATATCACAACAATAACCCCAAGTTGCTCTCTAATGCAGGTAAAGAATAAATATACATGAATGCCAGATAGAAAAAAGTGTTTGTGTGAGTGATGTATGTTGTATAAAGCGCTTTGAATTCTTTATAAGAACTAGTCCATTTACCATAAAGAGAACAAAGGATGCAAAGACAAAAACATAGAAATAAAGGAAAAATCACAATTGGTCACCAACTACTGCCTGCGTAACAAAACGTTAAAAAAACTGATACACAAAAATCAAATCTTGCTATGTTGTTTGTATGAGACCATGAGTGTCTCTGCATGTGTGTTAGTCATGAAACATAATTGATGAGAAACTGCAACAATGTCCTCTGGAAGTCAGAGGCAGACAGAGAAAGGCCCAGGAGACCCACTGTCCACAGCCCCTCAAGAGCAGTGAAGACCTGAGGCCAGATGTCATGATGATAACTGCATGCCCATCCCTGCATAAGGAAGAGGGAGGCTCCAGACAGAGTCCCCATGGTCAAAGAACCATGGAGAACCATTGGATGATTTATTGGAAAAGAGGTATTGGTTGTGTTCTTGAAATTATACTTTTTATCTTTCAGGTGGATACTTTCAACTCTCAACGGATATTTGTATCTCAGAAAGGGAGAGATCTATGGCACAGCGACTTTGTGAAGATGCCTTGTTCACAGGCAAGTATGGCTTCCTCATTGCAAAAGGATTCACTTATTATTCAGGAGAAATAAGTAAGTAACCAAGTAAAGTTTAGTGGCTGTCACAAACCAGAACTCAAAGTGACTAAAAGAAATAAAGACCTCAGAAAATTAAACTGCCATTAATAGCAATATTAAGTCAATTTAAGACACAAGCCTGTGATTCAAGACTATGAGCAGATGTGTTTTACAAGAAGAGTTTTACATTTGGATCCTGCTCCTCCTGCCACACAGCAAGCCCATTTAAGCCTAATCTTAAAAGTAGAGATCCAAACTGGAAGCTGGCTCCACAGAGGAGGGGCCTGAAAGATTCAAGGCTCTGCCTCCCATTCTACTTTCTGATATTTTAGGAGCCAAGTTGATCAGCTGTCTGAAAGCGATGCACTCTAATGGGGTGATACAGTACTATAAGTTCTTTAAGATAAGATGGAACCTGATTATTCAAGACCTTGCATGTTAGGAGAAGGGTTTTAAATTCAATGCTGGATTAACAGGGAAGAAGAGAAGATGAAGAGAAGCTAGTATAGGAGAAATATGCTCTCTCTTTCTAGTCCCTGTCAGTACTCTTGCTGCAGCATTTTGGAGCAACTAAGGGCTGTTCAGGGAGTTTTTGTGACATGATACTAATGAATTACAGCAGTCCAGGCCAGAAGTAATATATGTATGACGTTTTTCAGCATCACTGAAAAAGTTAATACCAACAGCATGCTCTAATCGCTGTAATAAAATATTACGGTCAGCAGTATCGAATGCAGCACTGAGGTCTAGCAGGACAGGCACAGAGATAAGTTCACTGTCAGAGGTTTTTCAAACCTGCGAGACATGTTATACAGGTTTTTAGGCATTCAAGAGCCACTGGAGGCTAAGAATTGCTTTGGGTAGGTTGCAAGAGGTGTATTATCTAGGTAGCTGGAGAAAAGCAGACTGCAAGAAGTTGGTGTTGATGTACAGTGACGTGCATGTTGTTCACACAGTAGTAATTCAAACTAATGAGCAAGCCACAGGGTACTGAAATATATGTATTAAAATAACTGTCACTAGTCGCTAGTATCCATGATCTCATTCTTTCGGTCACTACTCACAGTTTATGCCCACAAGTGAGGAGAGGGACCTAGCTCGACTGGTAAATCAACAGTTTCATTTTTAGAGACAGCTGTGTCCTCAGCAAGGTGGACAGCAGTACAACATGTATATCTCTGCGTCCTGTTAATTTAAACATATTCCATTATCTCTTATCTCATCTTAAATATCTTTCAAATGGTTCATTAAAAATGAGTTCTGTCATTCTGTCATCGGGTGATTGCAGCTATTGGGCGATCGTGGCTCAAGAGTTGGCAGTTTGCCTTGTAATCGGAACGTTGCCGGTTCAAGCCCCGGCTTGGACAGTCTTGGTCGTTGTGTCCTTGGGCAAGACAGTTCACCTGTTGCCTACTGGTGGTGGTCAGAGGGCCCGGTGGCGCCAGTATTCGGCAGCCTCGCCTCTGTCAGTGCTCCCCGGAGTGCCTGTGGCTGCAGTGTAGCTTGCCATCACCTAGGGCTGTGCGATATGACCAAAATCTCATATCCCGATATAAGAATTCTATCGTCCGATAACGATATAAATCACAAAAATATAACATTTTCTGTGAATCTCGGGCAGCTCGTCTTGTGGGAAGTGTTTCCAGCTGCGCGTCATGTAGCTGGAGTCGAGTGTTTTAACCGATGCATGAAACGATACATTTTTAGACATAAGTTGTAACAGCCACCGTTTTCTTTGTGTTATTTATTACACGGCGTGCTGCGGGAAAAGCCTGTTCTAACGTTTGAGTCTAAGGTTAATTGTTGTAGCACCTGGCAGCTCTTTTTTAATTCTCATCTGTAAATAATCTGCTGTTTCACATCATTCAGTTTATTTTGAAAAGTCTCAACAGGATTTTAAGCTTTATTGTGAAAGGTTTATGTGGAAAATAAACGAGCGGACAGGCGATGGTGTTACCGTCGTTGTTGCTAACCACAAAGCATAAAAACAGGCGCTTTTCCGTCCATAGTGTGGTTATATAAAATATAAGAGAAAGAGAGAACTTTAAGAAATTAACGTAGCAACTACAGTGACCATCAAAACAATGAAAAATATTGCCGTAAACAGTTTATTTTGCGACACCACAAAACAAATGATAGTGTAAAATGAAACGATAGATGTTTTTATATCGTCATCCGATATATATCGTTATATCGAACAGCCCTACCATCACCAGTGTGTGAATGGGTGGATGACTGGATGTGTAAAGCGCTTTGGGGTCCTTAGGGACTAGTAAAGCGCTTTACAAATGCAGACCATTTACCATTGCTGGATGTCATCACTCACAGTATAAGTTCTTGGCACTATCCCATGGATCCTGGAAAGTCTGGATTTTTAATTTTTTATTGCAGTGAATTTCTCATCTGGGGCTGACAGATCATGTGGTCCTTGTCCTCTGCTTGTTTCCTTATTTTTCTTTTTTTAAATAATCTTTTATAATCTTTTCATATCCCTTTGATTCCATTTTTTTTCTATTTACTTCATTCACAGTGCTCCACCGAATTCACTAACTGTCCCCTTCTATCCACCACTGCATTCTGCATTCATCAGCTTCTCAAAGTACTTGTTCCCATCTTCTCAATATGCTCTCTTCACTTGTGTTTTTTGCCCCATCTCCCTTCCCTTAACCCCACACGGTTGCGGCAGAAGGCTGCCCTCCCTGACCCTGGTTCTGCCAGATGTTTCTTCCTGTTAAAAGGGAATTTTTACTTTCCCAAGTGCTTGCTCACAGGGGTCATATCTTTGTTGGGTTTCTCTTTGCAATTGTAAAGTCTTTATCTTACAACATAAAGCAGAATGAGGCAACTATTGTGATGATTTAATAATAATGTATACTTCATTGATCCCTGTGGGGAAATTCCTCTCTGCATTTAACCCATTCACTCAGTGAAGCAGTGGGCAGCCACTGGGTGCCCGGGGACGGTACCTTGCTTAGGGGTACCTCAGGGTGGCCATTCAGTGGATTCAAACCCCCAACCTGCCAATCATGGGGCCACCACTCTACCTACTGAGCTATCCCTGCCCCAAATTGTGCCCCATTTGGCGCTATATAAATGAAATTGAATTGTATTTTGAAAGATAGGACTAAAAACTGAGGCATCTTAACCTCAGTGAGCAATCGGAAAACCACAAAACGTAAAACCATAACCAAAAATTGGACTAAGTCAATAACTCATACTTAAATGTTAAGTACCATTAGTTGAAAACACAAAAAGCTGGGAGCCCAGGACTATGACTCACAGTCTCCAGTTGTGTGCTAGTTTTACAAATTTTCCCCCACTGACAGAGACTAACATGAAGCACATTTTAAATGTGTTTTAATTGTATTTCATTTAGGCTTATATAAAAGTAATACAGATTTTATATGTTGTCTCAAATGGAACAGAGCACATAAATGTAATTGTCATTTCAGGTAGCACATCAGAAGTCAAGGTGGGATGTGATATCCAAAAAGCTGAAATCTCTGGCCAGTAAGAAAACAGCCAGTGTCAAAGATGTAGAGGTATGTTGGCAAGAGTGGACATTGAATCATTGTTCATTTTTACACTGATGATGTGAAATTTGTTCCCAAGGACACATGAAAAGTTAAACGGGTGCTATTCTTTGACCATGCTTAATGTGAATTTCTATGACTGTTATATAAGCATATTAGGTGGTCTTAAAACTTCTCTCATCAGGAAGCTATCATCAAGTATAACCCCAAATATAAAGATCAGTGGTCATTTGATGCCCTCCACACATTGTATCAGGTGAATGCCCACATTTGGTAATTGAATTATTAGTTTTGTGACTTGACTATTTAAATGAGCGATAATAAGCAATGAACATATTTTCTTTTCAGAATACCCATGATACAGAAAACTACTACAAGACACTGTTTCCAAAGATTGCTGCATTGGCCTTGAAGCTCCCTAGCTTTGTGAATAAGGTATCATTTCCAGTTATCTTCTACAAGTAATATTGTGTTGACTATTGAAATAAATTATCTTCTTGGAAAATCGAAGAAATACAAAACCCTCCAAAAAACTTATAACTTAAAATCAAGAGAATAGCATTTTCATATAAGCAATGAATTGCCAAAAATTGTAAAATTGAAACTTGAACAGTTGAAAATGCTCCAAGTCTCTTTGAAGTAGCCCCAAATACTGAGTCACTATCTTGAAATGTCACTAAAAGGAAAGTTCTTTAAATTAAACAGAAATCGAATATATTTCTTAGGGCGCAAACGGTGTCGGACCCTAGTTTCTTCTCAGACTACATGAATGACAATATGCTGAAAAGGAATGAAGAAATAAGCACCTGGTGTTGGTGGAAGCGGTTAAAAAGCATCTATCTATAAACATCTCTTGTTTTGTGCCTCCTGCACTTACATCTAGTCTTCAAGTTATCATCATTATTCATTGATTTTATTGACAAAAATCTTTTTGGTGTGCTGTCATTTAAACAATACAACATTAATGCTTTGCTGCATTCCTGCAAATGTACAAATTATTGGATTAAAATAAAAATGCTCCTCCTTGTTCACCTGAATTCAGTCCCTCTTTTGGAGAAAAATTCAAAGAATACATAAAATTTTAAAATGTGCAAAATCTTAACACAAAGTCATTAGGACATTACTTTCGCCTTTACATTTAAGTTCATTCATTTGAAGATCAGTAAGGTGCTCATTCAGCACATCTCCGAGAAGCAAACTAAAGTCAACTGTGATTGTCATGTGTGTGATTAGAACATGCAGGCGTGTGGTCAGTGTTTGATTTGCTTTTGGTTTGTATTCCACTGGCCCCTCAGAAATTTACAGTATCATTCAATCATATTCATCTGTTGTAGGAAGCCAAAATTGCGACTGATATTAAAATATATCTAATCGTGCGGCACTGATACATAACCTATTAAGAATGCCTTGGTGACTTTAATTAGATTGTGATCAGGATGCTTATTTAGACCTAAAGCCGACACATTTATGTTTTCAGTATCTGAAAGGTACTTATTTTTTCAACTCCAAAAATAGATATAAAAGTAGGCTGTAGTCCACTGGTTTGCGAAGTCTCTGGGTGTAAAGTCTCTTAATATAGGGACTGTGAGACAACACAGAGACTACAGACACATTTGTGCGCAGTTCTGCAAAATAACAGTTCAATTCAGTTTTATTTACATAGTGCCAAATCACAATAGCAGCCACCTCAAGGCAAAAAGGTTCCAGTAAAAATAGGAACCTTTTCATCCTATACTGTAAGTAGGTAGACTGCTGATTGTCTAAAACAACAGGGAAGAACAGCAAAGCTTACTGTGAAAAGGTTTAAAAAAGTTTACTTTTAACGCCTTTTTGTTGTATGCATGATGATCAAAATGAACATAAATATGAACAAAAGTAGACAGCATTCCTGGTTGGTGCTAGTTGTTAACGTTATAATGTTACACTAAGCTGTTATGTATATGTGGGTCTGCAGAGCACTTCATATAATTAACTCAGTACCATGACACCTTTGGACAAATTAATGCCAATTAACTTGAAACAATTATTAATTATTAGGGACATTTGTATTCTAAAACGAATAGTTTTCGATGAGAAAACTAAAATTAAGTTCTCCTGAAAATAAATAATCTGACTGACAAAATGCGTTTCCATGTTCTCAGGCTATCCCGCTTCTACGAAAGGGACAGAGTGCAGCCATCACAATGTCTCAGGTTCAGATATCCTGCCTACTTGCCAATGCTTTTTTTTGCACCTTCCCTCACCGTAACACCTCCAGTCCCAACGCAGAGTACTCTGGTTACCCCAGCATCAACTTCAACAGGTTGAAAAAAAATCCCTTCACTGTAGTCTCTCATTTTGTGTGCCTAATGTATGTTAATTGTTAATAATCATTCTCCACACAGTCTATTTGGAAACTTGTCAAGGAGGAAGATAGAAAAGTTGAGGGCCATCATGCATTATTTTAAAGAAGTTACAGATGAAAGTAAGTTGAATCCTCCCATTCTGCCCGTTTGTGAGACATCTCAGTAAGAGTCCATTGGTGTTTAGCAATGTCATTGCAGGTACCCGACCTAAAGGACTGGTGACATTTGAGAGGGAGTGCCTCAGCTACACGGACATGCCCACATGGGAAAGGTAATAACTGATAGATTGATAGATCTGCTGTGGTAAAGCAGCAGCTGTGTTACCACCTTGATTTACTACCTTGAGTTTCTCTAAATCATGTTGTTGTTCATGTGATAGCTGTAAGGCGAATCTGTCTAAACTTCATATCACCTCAGAAGGTCAGATTGAGCTTGAAGGTAAAGGCATGCTTCAGGTAAGAACTGTCCCACATGAATAATGATTTACAGTTTCATATTTTTTGTTTGGGATTTGGTTATTTGTGTGTCTATGTATGTCTATGTGCAGGTAGACTTCGCTAACAGCTTGATAGGTGGAGGTGTGCTGGGCTCTGGTCTGTTGCAGGAGGAGATCCTGTTCGTTATAAATCCAGAACTGATTGTAGCTCGCCTCTTCACAGAGAAACTTGAAGACAATGAGTGTCTGATCATTACAGGTTTGTTCATAAATGGATTAATCATCTCACAAAAATTAGGCTGATTTCATACAAAAATTGCCTGAATGATTAAAATGATTAATTAAGTTAATTTTTGAAGCCAAAATATCAAATAACAACTGGTTCCATCTTTTCTACTATAAAGATTTCTTTTTTAAATTCATAGCTATTTTAATAAGTGAATGACACACTCATATGTCAGAAAACATAAATGGTTATTTTAAAAAAATCAACTATAACATGAATTTAAGACAAAAAATAGTAAGGATGGATAAAGAAAATAAAATTAACAATTATATGTTATATTTCAATTTTGAAATTAAAATAATCATCAAAAAACAACAAAAAGAATCTAATTCAGTTAGGACCATGTTACCAAATAAATCATAGCATTGCAGCATAGCTCTGTGTTGGGAGGCAAAATGACAGATTAATCAACAATCAAAATACTGTGCAAGAGTCTCGAGCCATCCCTCATCTCTTTCTATCTTGTTCCAATTAGTCTTAGTAACAGCATTTCTCCAGGATTCGTGAACGTGTTTGAAAGTTTTTCTTTGGATATTAGATACCTTTTCTCTCATTCAGAGATGGAGAAAGTTGAGAAAGACAGGACAGGAGAGGAGGAAGAGAGGTCATATTTAAATTAAAGTTCTGCTCAGTGGTATTTGATAAACTAGAAATTTAAAGCTTACCTGTAAGTCCTCATGTTTTTAAATGAGATATTGGTTAGATACATGGAAAGGACTGATTCCTATAGCACTTTTCTACTCCTCGAGCACTCAAAGTACTTTATACAACATGCTACATTCACTCGTTCACACCAGCACACATTCATACTCTGATGGATGCTTTGGAGCATTGGGGTTAGTATCTTACCCAAGGATATTTGGCATGCAGACTGGGGGAGCCAGGGATTGAACCACAAACTTTCCAATCAGCAGATGACCTGCTCTACTTCTTCAGCTACAATCATGAGACTTCAAAGGTATAAGCATCACAGCTTGTTGTGTCAAAGTAACTGAGGATAAAACACAGAAAAACATGAAGGAAATTTTCCTGGCCTGGCTTTTTATAACTTAAAAAATATTCTGTAGAAGATCAAAAATGTTTTCTTGTCGGAGGTCAATTTTGAAAAAAAAAAACAAAAAACCCCAACAACAACAAAAACCAGCAGCACTGTACACAGCGGTAGACTGGTGCGTAATAAGCAAGTGAATAATGCAGCTGTGGTGGAAGTGAAGTGTAGTTTTGATTTTCTTCTGCTGTTTCAGTCAATTTTGGTCTAAGTGACGAAACCTGCAGCTTCAGAATGTGTGAGATGCTGATGTTGTGTCCAAAAAGTGACTGTCTGCCAATAACTTCTTTTCGGTATTTGCCAAAAACTGATTTAAAACGCTATAAATAACTTGCTGGTGTATAATATGTGAAGCATATGTCAAATGTATGCTTCATAAATGATATCAAATCATCTTGAGCCACAAACAACATTCCTGTGACAAGGTAGAAGCCGCAATCAGTTTTTGGCAGTGACTTTTATATATGTTTTACTTATCCAGTTAAAAAAAATCTCATTGACATTAAAATGTTTTTTTAAGAGTAATCTGGCCAAGAGGACAGTGGAAATTGCAACAAATATAACGATAGTTCTGTAAACATATTTTAAGTGGACAAAAAGGACCGGATTGGTTATAATGTAAGTATAATAACACAGAGTTATAAAGATAGTTGAAAACAAGTAATTTTTCAATTTTAAATATAACAACTTGTAAACCCTGTTCACTGAAGTCTGTTTACCAACATACGTAAAGATATTACACATAAAAAACACACAGAAACATTGGAAGTGCCTCCACTCGAATACAAAGATAATGCTAAGATAAATAGCTCTAGGAAATTAAAAATGGGGAAAATGAATATAGTACAGAAATTCATGATAAATCTATTCACTAAAAATGAATATGCATCAATATTTGTATTAATGTACAACTTTTGTTGTCTGTTTCTCAGGCTCACAGCAGTTCAGCTCCTATTCAGGTTTTGGAGACTCCTTTGAGTGGGCAGGTCCTTATGAAGATCAGTCTGAAAGGTCTGAGGGGGTCATTCATTATTTGCCTTTAGAACTTTTGGTTTTTTTTAGAACTTTTTATTGAGTTTTCTGATGCATTTTGATCCAATTTTTAGGGATGAATGGGCTCGGCGTAAGACAAAGATCCTGGCCATTGATGCTATGAACTTCAGACACAGCGTGGATCAGTACAGAATGAGACATATTACCCGAGAACTGAACAAGGTGAAGTTTATTATGTGTTATTTATTATGTGTATTCCATTTACACACACGTGGAAGCATATACTACACTGTTTACTACCCAATGTAGGATTGGATAATCTCAAACCATTTCAGCTGGGTTACGACTGGCAGATAGTGATGCCTTGATCCTATTTTGCAGAACTCCATCACTGACACAAGAGATCCATCACCATTACATTCTCTTGGTGGATGGACACAAAAGTCTCACGTTTGGACACACCAAACCAAAGTCCATGGTTAAATAAATAGCTAAATGTCTAAATTTTTGTCTTGGTCCGAGCAGTTCTCTTCTTATAGGCGTCCCTGATTTGTGGTAGTTCCACTATGAAAGTCTGATTCAGGCAATCTCCTACAAATTGCTAATGTGGTTTTATACTCTAATTTGCTGGGTGGTAGTTTCTAGGGGGGGGGGGAGGTAATTTTAATGAACTAATTCTCTGAAGTAAATAATTTTCAACTTCATCTTCAACCTTTCAACTAGCTGAAAGCTATTTCAACTGATTTGGCAGATCTTTTTTTTTTACACCAGATGCCCTTCCTCCTAGGTATTGAAGCACGTGTCTTGCTTTAAGTGTCTTTTATGAGCGCTTTAATGTGAATAGTGTTGTGTAGGTGACGAGAATGTCAAACAGCATCAAGAGTTTAAAGCTAGAAATAAAAACGTCGATGTTAAATGTTACCAGTGCCTATGTCCCACAGGTTGGATATTAGTTAGAAGAGCATGTGAGCAGAATTCAACTTGTGAGGAAATTTCACAACAAAGCAGAGTTGCTGCAGTGTGCATGGTGGCAAGATTGTGTGCTTAGTCCAAATCAGCTCCCCAGGCCAGGGCCGTAACAGCAATTGGGAAAAACTATGTGAATAAGTGAATAACTGTGCCTTAACAAGACTTTTGTGTTACACACAACTTTTTGTGTGTAACCATGCTGTATTGTACACAGGAAATGAGACATGAATGCAATTCTACAAAGAACTGAAAACCTAATCTCATGATTATAAAACAAAACAACAAAAAAACAAATTAAAAAAAATAAATAAATGAGTGGGTTTGTCCAAACCCTCTGACTGGGCATGTATACATACAAATTTAATTATTTAATATTTTCATACTTGTATTTTACTTTTCATCTGTGACATATTTGTATTGCTTGCTTAAAAGTTATAGTAAAGCTTATAATGCTACTTAAAAGTAAACCCATGCTTATAATGTATGACTGCAATCTAAAATGAATTAATCTCATGTATCTTTGAAGGCTTACTGTGGATTTAAAGGGTACGATGGGCATGAAAACCCAGATATCGCTACGGGAAAATGGGGCTGTGGCGCCTTTAATGGAGACCCACAACTCAAAGGTGAACTTCTTTATATTCATTAGTGCAAAGGTCTCTGAATTTAGTGTAAGGACTAAAGTGATATGCTTGATCATATATGCAGGATTACACTTTGATTTGGAGTTTCTGACATCAAAGAAAGCCAGCTGATTAAATGTATAAATGTGACCTATTTCTACAAACCAAACAAATGGTTAAGAACAAACTGAGTGCAACATTTGTTGTGGAAATTAATGGTGTATTAAATTTAAAAAAAAAAAAGTCAGCTGCTGTAGAGTTTTATTCTTACAAGAAAGAATTTAGTCCATACAGCAGTGTAATGAGGAATTCACAGAACCAGAGGAAATCTATTTATACAGGGTCTCACCACATCTTTATTACCCTGTTGTCAGACAGAAATACACTTACCATACACAGATTAAGAGGATATATTTAGCAAACAGAGTAATCATGTCTTATTGGTCGAGACAGAAAACAGGACAATTCAGTTCACTTCAGGTTAATTTATATAGCACTGAATCACAACAGTTGAAGGGTTAGGATTTAGGAAAGTCTGTCACAGTGCAACATGAAATAAATGTATGTAAGTTCTTATCTGTTCATGTGCAGCTCTGATCCAGCTGATGGCAGCAGCAAAGGCTAAGAGGGGTTTGGCTTTCTTCACCTTTGGGGATGAAAATCTGAAGCAACGCCTACAGCGCATATATGAGTTGATGTTCGCAGAAGGGATTACAGTAGGTGAGTGTTCCCAAGACATGCAGTTTTCTTTTCTCCAGTTTCTAACATCGCATTACTTTAAAGCTTGTATATTTTCCAGCTAATTTACTGAACACCTAATAATTTCTTTAAAGGGTTAGCTGGTGTCTGACTGAAAGCGGCATTTCTAAAAACCTGGGCCTTTAATATAAGGGAAATGGAGACCTTTACTTACTTCTTGAATGCCTTTAACAGCCTGGACAGTGATTTTTATTTGAAGGATTCAATTTTTTTTCGTAAAGTTCAAAGGATGATCACACTTGTGTCTGAATGCCTTGCCTTAATGCCTTCACTTTCTGCATTGACAGTAAGCACATAGTATTTTGTTACTGTCAGGTGAAGTGATTAGGACCCATACAGTTTTCGATTGTTGGTCACAGCAGCTTTCTAGCTACTTCCCACACCACACACCGCTCCTTCCTGACTCCAGAAACTAAAAGGGGTCACCTGTGCCCTCCGACCTCCCGGCACCACCCTGTGAGCTTACCGTAACAACCCCCCCCCCCTCCCATTGCAGCAGAGCCAGAGGCCACACGCCTGCCACATGTTGGCTTTACTGACCTGTTACATTTGGTTGCTAGGTAAAGAAAACCAGCTTCTTCTAATAATGCCCATGTCCCTAGAGCCCTCTGTTCTACCTCTCCCAGAACCACACCCCTATAATCAGAATGAAACTATGTTGTGTTCTTTAATTATTTAGAGCTGAATGCCAATTTTTTAAGATATAACTTTTCAGAATTTGGCTGTAAAAAGTGGTGTTTCTTTATTTTTTCTAATATACCTTTTTATTCCTTTTTGACAGGGACACTGTACAAACTTCTGCGTGACTTTAGGTCTGCCAAGCACTGTGATTCACATGTGGATCTGTTTGACTTCATCGAAAAAAACAGAAACTCCAAGAGTCATCTGTAAAGGAGTCTGTATCCACATTTGCACTAAAATCTTGGAGGGTAGTTTTTATAACAGAAGAAAATACTGAGCTACTTAATCATTTTGAGAAGACAACTATTTTGAAGTGCTTTGTTTACATGATAATTAACTATACAGTAGCAGCCAGGAACAAAATAAACATCCAAATAGCATAATTTGGGTGTGTGCTTTGAGAGTTAGCACAGTGGTCTAATCTGCTTTATGCTAAAATTTACATTTGAGGTCACTGCCATACACCAGGAGTTGTGGTCAGAAAACATTCTGAAGACATAATTCTTGAAATTTCTTGTAATTCTGCAATCTCATTAAATTACTTATATGACAATTTATTGCCAGTTTGTGTGGAATTTTATTTAATACTAGACTGAAAGAAACTTTCAGTATTTGAGATGCTGCATACATTTGTTAACAAATACACAAAATACACATGGATAGTTACCTTAATAAAACACTATTTGCACGATAAGACTGGGATATATTTTTCAGAGTACTCCATTCCATGTCCACTACATTCTTTTGCCTCTGTTTGTCCATGTGGTGTATGTGATAGGACTGTGTTGATCCTGCAACATCATATTAATGTTGCTGCAGGACTACAATTGCACCTGAGCCATCTTGTATGCCATGTATGCTGGTTGTGGTGGGTGAAGATGACGGTGATCAAGAGGCAGCTCCTTGCATTCTAAAGTGACTCATTGTGAATTCTTATCTCTACTCTTTAGAAAGAAGTGAAAGTATAAAGAAAATGTCCAAAAGAAAAATGAGGTTAATCTACAAATTCTATTCGGGGCTTTCTCGTGAGCATGATTGGGAGATCTTGAGTATTTAGAAGATCTTTGGTTACAATGGTGACTGACTTCTCTGCAGCTTCTTGATTACATGTATAAAAGAAAAAGTGCAAAATTGTAAATTATATATTTGTGAAATATTGAAGAGCAAAAGCAGGACTATTCAAAAAGCTTTATTTGCCAAGATCAATGAAAACAGAATGTGTATAATAATAATAAAAATACAAGTTAGTTCTTTATACTTAGGACTGCACTTTTCTGGACCACAGACCTGTGATGTTGTTTCTGAAATCTGTTGGAGCCACTCTGGAGCAAAGTGTGCTAAAATGCGAGAAAAGAACTATCCTCGTTTTCTTCCTTAAAATATGAACATCATTAATGTTTCTGATTTTGTAATTCTCCAAAGGTTGATTCTGTTCATCTGGACGAAGCGTTTTCGGTGGGAGAAACGTTTCGTCAAGTGACTTCTTCAGTCTCAGCTGACTGCAGGTTTCCCCAATTTTATAAACAGTACATTTGCATAATGACTGAAACTAGCACCACCGAAGGAAATGCATCTCCCACTGAAAACACTAGGTCCAGATGAACAGAATCAACTTTTGGGGAATGTTTCTGATTGTTTGACCCAAAACAGTATACCACACATCAATAATATTATTTGAAGATTTGATCTGGATTAATTATCTGACTGAATATAAGAAAAATAAAATATTACAGTCTTAAAACTGTAATTTGTCTAAATTCACAGATGGATTACAGGCATATCATCAGAGTTTTCTCTAGTGGCGTCCTTCACTGTAAACATGAGATTGTAATAGTTGGTAATAGTGTTAAAAGTCATTGTGTGTTTTGAGATTACATCTGTTTACAATTCTAATCTGTAAAAATACTGAAGTAAAAACACAATGACGTAAAATTTCTGGAAAATGGTGAAGCCGGTCTGGATTCTCTGAAGCTCTGCAGATAGGCTAGATCCCAGAGTGGTGGGAGATCATCAGCCCTTAGTATCAATGTAGATTCAGTTCAGTGCTGTGTCCAGCAAATATTGCAGCTCCATCTTGTGAGTGTGCTTGTTTCCAGTGGCTGGAGCTGCTGCAGCCTCACGACCAGCATAGCTACACACACACACACACACACACACACACACACACACACACACACACATTAAAAAAAAAAGAACAATACTGCCAATAACAATCACCTTTAACCTGGTTTACAGGTCTTTCTTTTTTGTTTACAGATGCCTTTTCCTCTTTTTGGGAGTAAATTAAACACAAAATATGAGTGAAGAACAGTGGAATGAGGCTGTGAGTTTATTCAACATTTAAAAGTCACAACATTAAACGTCTGCTGTGTGTTTGTGTACTGACATGGCCTCTAAATGATGTATGAGTTCTCACTCCTGTTTACTATAATATCACTGCTCATGATGCAATTCAATGTGTCCTGCAGGATGGCTGTAGCTTAGGTGGTAGGGTGATCCATTTACCAGTCAAAATGTCAGGGGATCAAACCCTGGATCCTCCTGTCCATGTGCCCAAGTATAATGATAGTGTGTGTGAATGTTTTTTTTTTTTTAAAGCATTCGATAAATGTGCAAATAAATAAAAACTGATGACCATGAAGACAAAGACAGGTGACTATCAGTGAGCAGCAGTGTGCTACAAAAGAGTGAAGGTCAGAAGGAGTTGCACGGTGTCTTTGTAGCACTAGATAAAGCATATAAGTGCCAAGAGGAAATGTGATACTGTACTACAAAGTCAGGAATAGCAGAGAAATATGTGAGGCAAGTGCAGGACATGCAAGACAGTGGTGAGGTGTGTGGTAGAAGATGCAGATGGGTTCATGGTGGGACTGAGATTACATCAGGGATTGGCACTGAGCGCCTTCCTTTTTGTATTGGTCTTGGACAGGTTGACAGATGAGGTCAGGCTGTGTCTACTATGATGTTTGACATTATAGCCTGTAGTGAAAGTAGGTATCAGGGAAACGAGGGTCTGCAGAGGTATGCACTGGGGAGAAGAAGGTACATGAAGAATACATGTGTGTGAATTAGAAAGACACAAGTGTAACAGTGAAGGTGGATGAGTTTAAATATCTGGGGTAAACCATCCAAAGCAAGACTGGTGAAGATAGGAGTGCACGTGGGGTGCAGTGAGTGGAGGCAAGTGTCAGGGGTGATGTATGACAGAAGGATAGCAGTAAGAATGAAAGGAAATGTTTAATAGATGGCAGACAGACCTGCTAAGTTTTATAGTTGGGTGGCACTAAAAAACAAAAACAAAAGGCAGAGTTGAACAGGATTAGAAATGATTATATCAGAGGGGCGATAAATCAGGTATGATATGTGACAGAAGAATGGCAGCACAAATGAAAGGGAAGTTTTACAAGACTAGTAAGACCTGTTATGATGTATGGTTTGGGACAACCAAAAAGACCAGAATGGACTCGATTAGATATATCAGAGGGACAGTTTAGATTGAGGGTTTAAAGACATAGTTAGTGAGACAAGCATGGTGGTTTAGACATGTGGAGACGAACAATAGTGAACATATTGGTAAATGGACTGGTATACTGCCCTGTCTTCAGGTGTACAGTCAGCTAAAGTCAAACTTACCAGATGGGGCGTGTGTGACCGATGGTGGTGCTGATGCGGGGCTTGACATAGTCATAGTAGCCGTGGTTTTTGTGCTCTTCTTGACACCAAACCAAATCTGCATTTGGATAGTGATCAGCCTCTTCTTTCACCAGATCAAAGGGGAATGGTGACAGCTGCCAAAAAAAGAAAGATGCCACAATGTGGTTGGAATGAACACTCAGGTTTCTGCTACTTTTGGTGTGGAAGTCTGTGCGGTGTTGCCTAACAAGGTGCTGTGATTGACTTAAGGCAGACAAATACTGCACACTATAAGGCCATGCCACCATTGTTTTACCTGTACAGCAGTGAAGTATGTGAAGTGTGAAATTGCCTTGACATTAGACTAAACGAGTCACTCCACAGTCTCAGATTCAGTTTCAGCTTTTTACAGACTTACACAACAGTTTTACCAAAACACTGATTACCTGCTCGATGCGTACAACAGCAATAGCTTCGTCCATGCCTCTGTTCTTGCGTTCCCGGGTCAGTTCATAGTAAATCTTGCCGGTGCAGAAAATTAGTCTCTTCACCTTCTCAGGGTTGGTGGCTGTATGCCCATTATCTGGGATTAGACGCCTGAAATGTGTGCCTGCATGACAGAATTCATAAAAACAGAAAATAACCAAATATTTTAAAAGTTCTTTTGCACTCTTTTGATCTGTACTCACCTGGAAGCATATCATCAAAGCTGGACTTAACCTCAGGGTGGCGCAACAGCGACTTTGGAGTTAGTACTATGAGCTGCGATTAAAGACAGAGCATAGAACATGTTCATAATTTCAATTGACTCTTATCTTGCATGTTTTGGTATATATGTCTTACGGGCTTCCTGAAAGGCAGCAGGATCTGTCTGCGGAGAACGTGGAAGTAGTTTGCAGGAGTAGAGCAGTTCACAACAATCCAGTTACAGTCATAAAGCTGATGCATGGCAAAGTCTTCAGACAGTTTCTGCCAACATACAATGAAGTAAAAAAACAAACAGAAATTACAATACAACATACAAAATTTTACGTGGAAGATTACAAAAGATAAGAAAAGTTTAGTCAACCTGATGACAAAATGTACACAATACAATTATTTAATTCAAAAATTCAAAAGAACAGAATTATTTGTTCCAATTATTTAATTTGTTTAGGTACTAAGGTAAATTAATCAAATAAAAAATATGACTCTGACAAAGACAGAAGAGGACGGAAAATTACTAATGAGTCCAAAGAAAAACAGAAAGATATTTTTAATTGTGGCAAAATACGAATCCAACCTGCACTGCATGTTCCACTCTGTCCTTAACATACGTAGTTACTGTGATGCCACCCATTGTTTTTGCTGTTGAAGCCTCTAGCTGAACTAAGTTTTTTAAAACCAGATGGGCTGATTAAGGACTGATATAACTGAGAAACATATCAACCATGACACAGGCTTACACTAAAGCATGCTCAAAATGCACAAAATGAAGATAATGTTGTATGTTTACTTAGGTCATAGATTCCCTAGATACAGATTGTTTTTGGCTGTAGAGTTCCCCCTGCTGGCCATTAAAAAGAATGCTGATTTAACTTCTGAAATTCCTTCTCTTTTCAGACTTGAAAATCATTTACTTGACAGACTATGATTCCTTAATGACATTCTGACACAAACTCACAGGGAATACATCTGGGTCATCATTGCACATCTGTAGAAATCTTTCAGGGCGTGCAGATGAGTGCTCTGGACCCTGTGATGAAAAGGAAATGGAAGCAATACAAATGTGATGCAGTTTTCTTTCCTGTAGTGTATTTAAGGTTTGTTTATATGTGATATTGCAGATCTCAAGTTTATTAGTAACACATAAGGCACTATGTATCCATATATGTCCTTTCATTTGCATCAAAATAATTTTACTACCATGGACAGAATAAACATTTTGTTCCAGTACAACACAGTACCCCACAGTTTTACACAGAGACATAAGTGATTTGTGCTCTGACAGTGCAAGCCCATAGAATAGTATTAAAAATATAACAATTCGTAAAATCAAGAAGACATCGATACAAGGCAGGCGTTGCATTATAAGGTGGTAATACAATCCCAAACTCTGATGGTGAGACAAATCAAATTGAGATACATGTGGAATGTGGTAGATTAAATTCTTACCATTCCCTCCATGCCATGAGGAAGCAACAACACTATGCCATTCTGTCTGACCCACTTGGCCTGTCCCGAGCTGATAAACTGATCGATGATGCACTGGGCTGTATTGTGAAAGTCTCCAAACTGGGCCTCCCATAGAACCAGTGCATTGGGACTGGCCATAGCAAAGCCTAATTCAAAACCTGCACATGGGAGAGAAGAATGAAACGGAAGCCTTGATGTTGAAACATGCCAGCAAATTGAAAAGTGACACTTCAACTGTGAAATACTGTACTTCAGGTACTGTGGGAGACAGAGAGGTAGGCAAAGAATCATGCAAAACGCACCAGATTTTGGTACTTTATTGTGTTTATGTTACCTACCCAGCACTGCATATTCAGATAGAGAGCTGTTACACACAGTGTAAGGAGCTTGATCAGGGGAGATATAATTCATTGGGATGCACATCCTTTTGTCAGTATTTTGGTCATGAAGAACATGGTGTCGATGGCTGTGAAATATAACCAGAAAAAAAATGAGTGGTATGACTGAGTTTGTCCTTTTTTTTTTTTAAATTCAGAGATAAGATGCAGGTGAAGAAATTAATACAAGCACAGGTCAAAGAGATTTAGATGCAATCACCTCTTGATATTTTATTCTTAGGAAGTTGGCTACATAAATATGTACATAGATAGTACATCTATTTCTTACCTGAACGTGCCCCTCTCCACATCCTGACCACTGAGACGCACATGGATTCCCTCCTTGAGCAGAGAGCCAAAGGCCATATACTCCCCTAGAGCCCAGTCACACAGTCGCTGGCTCACCATATTTGCACGTCCCTTTAGGATACGACTCAACCCTACAACATGAACACCAATGCAGAAAATCCAGGTCTAAAACAGCTTGAAAGTACATTCAGTGGATCTTCATTTTTGTCACAAGAGACGTGAGGGCACCTCCATGTATAGCAAAATCCTGCACTGGGACAGATGCAGCAATGTTGCCAATGTGGCTGAGCGCTTGCTCGCTGATGCCAGTCGAAGGACAGGTCATACTTCTAGGCTGACCCTCCAGTGTGAAAAAGCCTAAATACACAGACACACAAAAGCATTAAAAGCAAGAGGCATGCATGGGATGCCCTTCTTGCCCAAGATTCAAAAATATTCTGTGTATTCAGTTGTATTCATTGTATTCTGTCTTAATTTATTGTGTTTGATGTTAATTTCTTGACAAAATAGGGAGTTAAAAAAACAACACACAGAAATGGTTTAGCTTCATTAACAACATGTAGTCATACCGGGCCAGGGTGAATCTAGCCAGTGCTTGATGTGTAGGATCTTTTCATCTTTGGAGCGAGTATAAGCTTCCTCACAGATTTTGTCATAACTGGCTACTTCCTCCTGCAAGAGATCAATGCAAGTTGGGCATCTAATGAGAAAATTTAGTCTTTCTTTTTATCTTCATTGTGATTTTTAATCTAGTAACTGATAGCAACAGTATAAGTAAAATACTGGTGGCAGCCTCCTAGTAGACACACCTATGGTAATTACAAAATCCTAAGTGACTTCCTTCTCGAGTTTTAGCATTCACAAGATTTTCAGAAAACTTGAGGTTAGCTCTCTTGAATGGCTCTCTAAAATTCACACTTTAACACTCAACCTGCTGAGAAGGTCCATTACGTCATATAGACTGGAGTTGACTGTCAGTGACAGCTGTCCACATGAGAAATCTGTGTGTTACTTGATCAGTCTCAAAGAATTAGCTGAGCTTTTTCATTTGGTATAAAATCCTGACAATGATCATCATCTTCGGACTGAGTAAGCTCAAGCTAAATGTGTGATAGAGTTTAAAACTGCAGCCAAAAATCAAATCCACTTGGAGGTCAGAAGAAGTTATATTGTGTCTTTGTCTACAATTTGCATGCTTCATAACCATCTACAGCACAGGTGTGCAGGTAGCTTTACCTCATATTCTTGAGTTGTGACGACTCCTTCATCAATGAGTTTTTCAACAAATTTCTGCAGGACTCCTTTCTGCTTCTTGATGCGCTTGTACATCAGCGGCTGTGTGAACATGGGCTCATCTATCTCATTATGTCCGTTCCGTCTGTAACACACCTGAGTGAAGAGGCAAATGTTTATGTTTGTTTTTCTGATCACCTATTTGACCCTGTATGCTGTATGAAAATTTAGTATGTCAGTACTGACTGGCACACTTGTTGGCACAGTGTAGTAAAGTGACAGTCCATTTAAATGACAACAGCTGATCCCACCATCTATCGTTTTAATTAGTCTTTTGACTCTATTATTTTTTCTTCTACTGGCTCATTTCACATCCACACAGTATTGTTAAAGTCTAAGATAACTGGAAGATAAGTGAAGCAAATAGACGTAGCTTCTTTTAGCAACCAACTAATCCTTGAGATAGCAACAGGTATTCTAGCCTTTTCTGAACGCACCCTGAGAATGAATATTTCATTCTCCACAATTTCATTGTACATGTACAATGATAATAAATATCATTGTATATCATTGTAATATATTCTATTCTATTCTATTCTATTCTATTCTTTGTTGCCATTAGGGTATCATCATGCTTCACCTGACTGTAAACTACTACTACCCATTATTCTAAACTCCTCACTTTTAAAGTTTTTACCTTGATTTAGTTCATTTGTGTGTGTGTGTGTCTGTGTTTTTCTAGACTGCTTCTAACAAATGATCCTTTATTGGATTAATCAAAAATTGGACTGAATTGAATTAAACCGTCATGTTTCTAAGGTCAGATGGGGCTTAATGCCCTTTTTAGATGTTGGAAACATGCTTACTCCTACTTTATGCTTTGTTCACAGATTTACTTTCATTATTTCGGGTTATAGTTAGTAAAAGTGTTTCCTGTTTTCAAAGTATTTTTTCTTAAATAACAGCAGTTTCAGTCAGAGTCATTTTACTTGGTGGTTAACAAAAAGTTATAATAACAAGCATTTTTACCAGGTCTACAACGACATCTTTATGGAATGTGTTCCTCCATTCAGCTGCAACTTTGCACACATACATCACAGCCTCTGGATTATCTGCGTTAACGTGAAAGATGGGTGCATTGACCACTCGAGCTACATCGGTTGGGTACGGAGATGAACGAGCCACCCTGGGGTCTGTCGTAAAACCAATCTATGTGGGCAAGAGTAACACACATGTATATTAAAACCAGTTACAGTTATGACACTGTGCTCATTTTAACTACTGGAACTGCAATTCTAGCAATTCACACGCAGTGTTAAATACACAGTATTATGGTCAATTCAAAAGTACTTTTAGTGTATATTCAATAATCCATACTCCAGAAGCCTAGTTTTATCTGGGGAAAACTAATTCAGTTACAAAACCATTATTATTATTATAACCATTAAGTGATCTATTTGTTGAAATACCTGTCCATACCATAAACTTGATAACTGCTGAAAGAATTTTAAACGTAACAAACTGAATCGAACAGTCCATACCTGGTTGTTGACCACCACGTGTATTGTACCATGTGTGGTGTAGGATGGCAGGTCAGACAGGTGGAATGTCTCATACACTATACCCTGACCTGCAAATGCAGCATCGCCATGAAGGAGAATAGACATCACCTGCAAAATGATTCACCAAAATGCAAACATATTGGAAAACATCCACGGAGACATTGTCTTCTGTTTATATGGTAAAGAAAAAAATTCAACATACTCTCTTTCCCTCAGTGTCCCCACAGTAGAACTGCTCAGCTTTGGTCTTTCCCTGCACCACTGGATCAACGGCCTCCAAGTGGGAGGGGTTTGCCACGAGAGACAATGTCATGTACTTGTCACTGACCCGGTTCATCCTCCTGTGATACATCCCCAAGTGATATTTCACATCGCCAGAACCCTGAGAGCACAAAGTCAGATGCTGAACCTTTCATCTTTATTTATTTTTATTAATAACATATGTGCACATGTGCTATTCAATAGACGGCCTACACAATTTTAATATTGCAGGTGGAGCTAATGTTAACCTGAATTTAATAACCCAACATAATAATCTGCTACTTTTATTGATCTATAAAAACATAGTAATATCGCACTTAATGTAATAAATTTATATTTTAGGAAGGTGCTGTGCCACTGCATGTTCCCCTTTTAGATATACCTCTGCATTCTGCAGCCATCAGTCTACAGTTGAATTAATATGCTAGAGTTAAATACATGTGGCAGGTCACATATTTTAATAATTGCATGGCATACTGACATTGGCTTTTTAGCTTGTTCTTAACAGCTAACCTAACCAACGTACTTGTGTAAGCCATAATTGCAGTGAATGAGAACTGCTGAAAAGCTGAACGGGTGTCTTACTTTGTTTTTTTTCTCAGGTTTTGATTTGATTTGATTCCACTTTTGTTTGATTTTGATTACATAACATTTTCTTAATAACAGCTATCGTTCACCTCTCACCTCTGGGTTTAGTTAGTACCACCTCTTTGCTGTCTCTGTGTGACAGATGGGGAGCACTACTAATTTGTACCCCACTTTTAACTGGACCCCATCATAGTTACTATTGATACCTTCTGGTTGGAAAAAAGAGGCTTTCTCAGCTAAAGAGTGTCAATCATTTTTAAAGTTATTCATGTGCCTAAACACATTTTCCAAACATCAGTTGTTATCATTAACACAAGCACTGTCATAGTTATATTTTTTGTGTAAATCTGTTTCATTGCTCTTGACTAAATCTAACTAAATAATGTTCAAACCTCATCCGCAGCCTCTAACTTAGAGTCAAACTGACAAAAGATTTGCTCCAGCTCCTTCCGGATCACATTTGCCAGCACATTCAGTCTGCCTCTGAAGACACATAAGAGGAATAAAAACACTTCAATAAAGATACAGTAATTCTACCTTTGTAACACATTTCTGCACATTCCTAACAGAGATGCAACAGGTTTGAATTGGCTACCAGTGATGAGCTGAAGAGTTTAAATGAATTTGTGGCTCTTACTATTAGTGTAGACAATCACCTATATGAACAAAACAAGGAATGGAACGACAAGTCTCAGCCTTCCTCTGGCTGTAGTTCCCGTCCCGATTCTGCCCTTTGGTTCTCCCTGCCTTCCACTTCCAGCACAGCACTTAAAGCTCCTCTGTTCGCGATTCTGAGGGGCCAATGCAGCTCAGTCAGGCTATACTAGCACCTGAGGAATAGCAGCTGAGAACCAAGTTGAAGCTGTCTTTTTTGTGGTCAGTCTGGTCATTTTGTACTTGAACTTGCCCAGTATGACCAAAAGACAATACCAACCAGTAAGAGTGGGGATCATTTGTGTAAACTGCTGAGGATGAAAAAAATTTCAGAAGCTTGTAGACAGTTTTAGTTCAGCTCTGGTGTTGGTGCATGGGGCCTTTCTTTCTCAATATGTGGACATGGTACACTACATCCTTGTACTCTGCGTTTAACACCTGCTGAAAGAACTATGATGTAGGTAGCTGCAAGCTGCTAACTGTCGAGTTACACAACATTGCCAAAAGTATTTGCTTGTCTGCCTTCACAACTTTATGAACTTGAGTGAAATCATATTCTTAATCCACAGGTCAAAGGAGCTTGCAAAGAAAAGCGTCTGGACTTCTTTAAGTTGCTTGAAGACGTTTCACCTCTCATCCGAGAAGCTTCTTCAGTTCTAAGGTCAAATGGTGGAGAGTCCCAGATATAAACCTAGTGGGAGCGACCCCCCACAGAGGGACAAAAGGACCCCCTGATGATCCTCTAATCGCCTGAGCCAAGGTGTGAAACTGGGTGTGGGTCCCAATCAGCCAGAGTTTCGGGTGAGTTCATTGTGAAACCTGGCCCCACCTTATCATGCGAATTCCTGAGGTCAGATGGCCCGATGGTTCACCCGAAAGACAAAACGCCAAAACACAGTCTTAACAATGTGGTGTATGCTGTACAGTGCAGCGAGGAATGCCCAGACCTCTACATTGGACAGACCAAACAGCCACTTCACAAGCGCATGGCACAACACAGAAGAGCCACCTCCACAGGACAAGACTCAGCAGTCCATCTGCATCTTAAGGATAAAGGACACTCTTTCGAGGATGCCAATGTTCACATTTTGGACAGAGAGGACAGATGGTTTGAAAGAGGAGTGAAAGAAGCCATCTATGTCCACTGTGAGCGACCATCTTTGAACAGAGGCGGGGGTTTACGACACCAACTCTCTGCCATCTATAATCCAGTTTTGAGATCCCTTCCCAGACGCCTTAACGCCCACTCACATCCTGGGCCATCTGACCTCAGGAATTCGCATGATAAGGTGGGGCCAGGTTTCACAATGAACACACCCGAAACTCTGGCTGATTGGGACCCACACCCAGTTTCACACCTTGGCTCAGGCGATTAGAGGATCATCAGGGGGTCCTTTTGTCCCTCTGTGGGGGGTTACTCCCGCTAGGTTTATATCTGGGACTCTCCACCATTTGACCTTAGAACTGAAGAAGCTTCTCGGATGAGAGGTGAAACGTCTTCAAGCAACTTAAAGAAGTCCAGACGCTTTTCTTTGCAAGCTCCTTTGACTACGATGACCTGGATGACTGAGAACCTTCACAGACCTTAATCCACAGGGTTTAATATGATGTCTACCCACCCTTTGCAGTCACACTATATTTTTTAAGGTCAGACACTGACTGTGCACGAAAAGGCCTGGTTTGCATTCATTCCAAAGGTGTTCTATTAAGTTAAGGTCAGTACTCTGTGCAGGCCAGTCCCCACCAAAGTTCTTCCGCACCAAACCCGCTCTCCATGTCTTTATGGAACTTACTTTGCCCAGTGGTATGGAGTCATTTTGAAGCAGGAAGGGGGCACCTTCAAACTATTCCCACAAAGCATGAAATTGTACAAAATATCTTAGTATGCTGAAGCATTAAGATTTCCATTTACTGGAAGTGGCCGAGCCCGCCAAAAAAAAAACAAAAAAACAACCTTCCTCCATGAAACTTTACACTTGGAACAATGCAGTCTGGCAAATTTTGTTCTCTTGGCAACTGACAAAACCACGCTTATCCATTGGATTGCCAGATGGAGAAGCTTGATTCGTCACTTCAGTGAACAGGTTGTGTGCTTTACACCACTGCATTGTTGGGTATTTTACTTGTAAAACCACTCTGACCTATGTATGTAGGGGAGCGTTATCCATGGGATGAACAAGCCTTTTCTTTTTATCTGAGGGTGTGACTGGGTCTGGAGTGCTTGGAAAAATTATCTGAATTTCTCTGATAAACCTGCTTCAGCAGGGATGACAATGCTGTTCCATTTGTTATTCTGTTTCTCCCTGGTTGATTTCTGACCTTCTTTCTTGTGCATTTAAGAGCTTTCTTTGCGTGTGTGTTTCCTTTCTTTCCGTTCTGCCTAAGAGGGAATGTGTTCTGCCTGGTGTTGCACAGTCCTGATTACCCCAAGAGTCTAGATTACCCACACTAAAAAACAAGATCAATCAAACCCTCAAGGAACTCAGAACCAGACCCTGCAAGAATTTAGAAGAGGAACTTGCAACACTTCCACCTTACTGCATTTTAGAGGTATTGCACTGGAATTTTGTTGTTGCCCATCTTCTACCCCTCCTATACTTCTAACACCATCTCCAACAAAAAAGGCCTCAGAGTTTTATATTGGCACACCTTTGCAAATCTCTGCTTTAGTACTGTATCACCCTAAAAGAGCACTTTGCTCTCAGACTGCTGGTTTATTTGTGATTCCTTGGGTACTCAAAAGTAGAATGGGAGGCAGAGCCTTGAGCTTTCAGGGCTCTCTTCTGTGGAATAAGCTCAGAGTTTGGACTTGGGCGACAGACACCCTCTCTACTTTTAGGCTTAAAACTTTCCTTTTTAACACAGCATAAAATTTGGGCTGGATCTTCCCTTAGTTACCCTGCAATAGGAAGAGATTTCTTCCTGTTAAAAGGAAGTTTTTCCCTATCACTGTTGCCAACATGTTTACTCATAGAGGGTCATCTGATCGTTGGGGTTTTCTCTAGTTCATCTCTATTACTGTTGGGTCTTTATCTTACAATATAAAGTGCCTTGAGGCAGCTGTTTTTGTGATTTTTTGCTACATAAATAAAATTGAATTGAATTAGAACTGAATTTGCTGGTCATCGATATGCAAAAGGTAAAATTCATAGCCATGGCACCTGTGTGGCATTCCCATGATTACACTCTCCACTCCACTCTGACTGGACTTGTCAATGATGGTCTTCAGGGCTGGAATGAGCGACTCACAACCTTCCAGGCCAAAGCGCTTCTCTGAAGACCACTTCCTTTGGAGAAATTCCTCAAACCTGCAAAAAGTTGGTTGTGGTGTTTCACACTGTGGCTCGGAACTTTACACTTCCATCAGACTGAGAAAGGCCTTTTAAACTTTTAGTTATTTGTTGAGGCGTACTAAGAAAGTGAAGCACCACAGACACACCTGGTTGACTGGATCATTCTGGCCAGTAGGGTCCTCTTCTCCTCCAGAGTGCACTGCATGACTCCTGGAGTCTCAAACTTCTGTCTGATCCATTGGCACTGTTCCATGTCATTAATAAACATAAACTCTACACCGATGTGTTGACAGTAAGCTCTCTAAGAGACAAAAAAAAGTTACGTTTGTATTAGTTTGGATAAAAAAGAGGTTCCTGTTACAACTTTTCTTGGCTGTGTGTATCTGCTGATATATGGGTATCTAAATCAGCATCTATATGGGTATCTATACCACAAAGACATTGGAAATCAAACAAGTTGGATCATCACATTCTGTGTTTAAAAAATAAGCATTTATATATATGATCCTTACCTCAAGGCGGTATATGATCTCTCTGAGAGGCAGAGCACTTTCATTCCCACCAATGAAGGTGGTAGTGGGAAGCCGGAACACCTTATCTAAGTCACTTTCAGCCAGCCCATAAATGCCTGCAGTGTAAACAATGAAATAAAAAATCTTTCTTTCAGCCCATCATCGCACAATATATGTAGGCTGTGAAATTGATAGGACAAAACCAAATGGCAACTTCTAGAATAGAAAAATGAGGCAGACAAACAATGGTACAGTTGACAGAAAACGTATGTATCGTGTTAGTGTTTCTGACATTTTAACAATACAGCCCATCCAAGATATAGTATTCCAGTTTAGGTGAGTGAAATTGTTATTAGCCTGTTACTTAGAACTGTGTATGTAGAAGATGCATCTGTACAGTTTGTAAACGCAGCTTCCTAACCAAGCCTTCCACCCTCTGGCCCAAATGTAACACTTTTGGCTTCAAAAGACCAACAATGCGACAGCTAAAACACTAAGGTAGAAGACTCTGCATGAAGAGTTGTTAGTTAAACAACAGCTACACATAACTTTTAGTGATCTTATTAGTTTGGGTAATTTTTTAATTGTTTCACTTTGTTCTATCAATTTTGTATGTATGTGGGTTTTCTTTACATCTTATGTCTTATAAAGTACACAGCATTTTGAATTGCCTAACTCAAAGGTTCAGGGTAAAGCCACTTTTCACGCCTTTAAATTGCTTTTTATCTCTGGCATTTTGACTATTATAACAAAATGAATTAAATTCATTCACAAAGAAACATCAATGGTTTGCAATCTTTTTTATTAAGTGGCTATAATAATTTTTCTTTGACTGAAAAATGCTTAAGTAAGTTTTGCAAAGATTTTTATCTTTACCCTGTGTGAATCCATATGAACTTAAACCCCTGTCTATAATATTTGCATTGAGCTGTACAGGGATTTGATTTGATTTAAAAATGACTGACATATCATATGTCCTTACAACCTGACCTGAACACAAGATGATTCCATTATTTCCCATTATGCAGTTCTCTTGACATAATCTCACAAGCAGCGAAAGCAGTTTGATCTTTGTGGATTAAACTGGTCAAGTCTTCCTTTAAGGAACATTTTAGCTTAAAATCTCAAATCTCTCTTTCTATCCTTTAATTCATCAGGGGCCAAAGCTCTTTTACAGCAGCTGCAGCATCAAATCTCAGCTGATTACATTCTCAAAATGACAGAGCTTTCTTTCTCAAAACCCCGAGGCTCTGAATTAACTCGCCAAACAAGGTCAGGCAAATCACCCCTTAATATCAGCATCCATGGTTTAAACTCCTGAACCATGGTCATTATGTAATATTAACTTTTCATTTAGCTTGGTTTTATGGGTCTGTAATTTCCTAATAACTTGCCTGGAAAGAAACAGATAACCTGTCATAAATACATAACTCTGTTATTTTTTTAATGCTTTTTTTCCCTTCTTCTTTTTTAAAGCTCCAATCTATAGTCACAGAAACCACACATAATGAGAAGCAATGTACTTAAAGCTGAAGGTAGGTTAAGTTTACTGGTCAAATGGTGCGCCAATGTAGTGAAGAGACACGGTCTAAGACGTCAGAGTGGCTTGTGTTTATCTAAGCATGCAATGTCCTCGTCACACCAAACCGTGATAAGACAAAACTAGATAGACAAGGGGCAGGGCAACTTGTTGTATCTATGTCTTTTTGTGCATCTCTGTCAGCAAATTAGTACAGAGTACTCTGCTTATCATGGGGGATTATTAATTCAATACATCCCAGTCAGCGTGTTACATAGGAGATCTTTAGACTTTTCTGCCTTTCTGAACTACCTCGCACATAAAAACCTAGCCTTGTTTTCTTTGATGATGTAACATAATCAAGTAGTTTCTGCCTGTAATCTAATCATAGTAACATTTTATTGAAGCACACTTAGATAAGCCTGTAAAAGTCCTGCTTGACCTCATTGGCCACTGAGCAAAGGTTGTCAGGAGCCAACAAGCACACCTTCTTTCATGGGTGACTTGCTGCAAGACAGTTATTATTAGTTATAGTTAGTTATAATATCAAAGAAGTATGTTTTATGGCAAATGCACATGCACTGACACTCATGTTTTTTCTCTGACAGACACACACACAAAGCGTGGGCCTGTGATAGTAAATAAAAGAGGAGGGAGGCTAAAAGATAAGAAAGCAGGGTTGTCACATTGATAAAGAAAACTGAAAGGGTAAATGGGTCGGTGAAGGTACATAAGGAGTGGATCAGTGATAAAAGAGCAGTGGGACAATTAAAGGTATCAAATATATCATGACAAAAAGGATCAAAGTATAAAAATAACAGGAAAAGAAAAGCCAGTGGAAAAAAGAGAAAATGAATAAACATGCAACAGGATTATTGTTCTCACCGACGTTCTGGAAACCAATAGTACAGGGGGCATCGTCAAAGTCTACACAACTGATGTCCAGGGGATCCAGCTTGGCTATGTGATGCCCTCTTACCTACACAGAAGGGAATATGGCTCAATGCATCGATTATTGATACTGAAAGTGTCCATTACTGTTTTTGGTGCACTGGGAAAATTGGAATTATAATGGTTATATGTCAGCTATTTCATTCACTGATTTTTTTTTTGTATTTCTATGTGTATTCTTCCCCATTTATTTATTAATTATTTTTATTCTTAACATAAATAACTACATAAATAAATCTGTTTATAAATAAAACATTAATAATACTGTAAATTGAAAAGACACAGACAAAAAGTACTGAACACATGAAGAAAGGGAGGTGCAAAAAGGCATGGAAAGTCATGACACCAGCGGAAATGAATCAATAATTAGAACGTTTCTTGAAGATGTTTTACGTCTCATCCGAGATTCTTCTTCAGTTCTAAGATCAACTGGTGGAGAGTCCCAGATTTTAAGCCCTAGAGTCCCCCAAGAGGGTCATGGACCCCTTATTGATCCTCTACCTAATCACACAGACTAAGGTGTAAAAACGGGTGTAGGTCACAATCAGCCAAAGCTTCGGGTGAACCCACTGTGAAACCCTATCATGTGATTTCCTCAGGTGAAATGGCCCAGAATGTGAGTGGGCGTTAAGGCGTCTGGGAAGGGATCTCAACAATGGATTATAGATGGCAGTTGTTCAGTTGTTCATGGCAGTTGGCCTCTGTTCAAAGATGGTCGCTCACAGTGGACATAGATGGCTTCTTTCACGATGTGAACATTGGTGTCCTCAAAAGAGTGACCTGTCCTTTAGATGCAGATGAACACCCAAGTCTTGTCCCATCGAGGTGGCTCTTCTGTGCTGTGCCATGTGTTTTTGGCTGTTTGGTCTCTCTGATGTAGAGGTCTGAGCAAACCTCACTACACTGTACAGCATATAATATGTTGTTAAGCTTGTGTTTAGGAGTTTGTCTTTGGGATGAACCCGTTTTTGTCTGAGTGTGTGGCTGGGTCTGAAGTACACTGGGATGTCGTGCTTGGAGATGATTCTCCTGAGTTTCTCTGAAAAACCTGCTACATAGGGGATGACAATATTGTTGCGTTTGTCTTTCTGATCCTCCCTAGTTGGTGTCTTCTTTTCTGTGCATTTTTGCTGACTTGATGAAAACCCATTTAGGATAACCACATGTTTTAAGAGCTTCCCTTACATGTGTTTGTTCCCTCTTTTTCCCTTCAGGCTTAGAGGGAACATTTTCAAGTAGTAAATATATTTCAGTTCAATACTTTTCCTTGTGTCATTTCTCACTAATACACAGTTTATGGGTCTATGGTTTCTTTTATTTGTATGTGTGGACTGGATGGATTATTATTGACATCTGGTAAGAATATCATGCCAATAGCACCTTTAAAAATATTGACACAAACGTACACAGGTCCTGTACGTACGTTTGTGTCATTTTAAAACACAACAGCTCCCCATTCTGATGAGTTTCTAACACAATTTCCAAAGGCAGAAACTGTCTCTTTATATCCCATTATCAACTCAGACTTGCATGAACAATGGTCCAATAATGCATAATGCATTGGTGTAGTCTTGGACTATTTGAGGGTTCTTAATAATGGAAACTAAGCATTCAATTTACAGATGAATCTGAGGTCACAACATTGCCAATTCGGGATGTAAGGCTGAAATTATGTCCACAATCAGTCATCTAAACTTTTGAAAAATCAAATACCATTTATTCCTCATTTGGTGGTGATAGCTGCTCTTGGTCAGTTTTCACGTTCACCTTGAATTTTTTAGAGTAAGGTTTTATAAACAGCAACTTAATTATTGACCATGGCATTGAACACCTGCCTCGCACTTTCCACAATCTACTAAAGAAAATATTGTGCAGTAGTTAATGGCAAAAGGAACTAAAGTAGAATTACTTTTAGTGTACCGTGTCAGAGTAAAACACCAGACTGAAAGTTGTTAATCTTTTGTTTTTTCCTTTATGAATAAACTGAAAAGGCTTACTTTAATTTTGCTTCCTTATCATTTCACTGCAGATTATAGCAGAGAACTGATGATATATGTGAAGTGGGTTTTACTATCTTTGCATTTTGTAACACAGTCTGTGTCACTTCCAGAAACTAAAATGAAAAAAAAAAACCCTAACTCTACAATAATGAGAGACAAAACATTTTCTGTGTGGTTGCAGTTAACCTGGTATGCTCGAATAAGTGAGTGTACGGCTAGATGATCCTCCACCAGCTTCTCCACACTGGGTTGAGTCCCCACCAGTGCCTGGGCACTGGACAGTCTTTCTGAAGTCCTACTGAGGTGTGGTGGGCCCTGATAGGCAGCACCAGGCGGAGCCCCAGCACTGGCATTACGGAAAAACACATCCCAGGACTGCATAGAGAAAGAAAGAGACAGTTTACTCAGCAATATGCTAACTAGTCACATGAATTAATAGCCTGTCACTAACGTAGTTAAGTTAAACAGTGATTACTAAGCAAGACTCAAGTCAAGTCAATGTTATCGGGAGCATTTGCCATAACTGGCAATGAGGCAAGATTTACAAAAATCAGTGTAGGTAAAATGAAAACACATAACTTTTTGAAGGCAGTTTACTCACACTCCTGTAGAGATTAAGAATGAATTGTACCCCAAGTTAATATCCGTGTGAGGGCAGGAGAGTGACTACTTCTTGCAATTTAGTGTGAGTCATTACATTACGAGCTTTTCACCATGTACTTAGTGCAAAGCGTACAGTGATTCTCCCAGGCTGACTAAGGAAATCCACATTTTAATTTATCAATGTAAGCATTTTGGTTGCTGCTATACTTTTATTTTGGAGGAGAGTCAGAGAGGAAAGCAAGGGTACGGTACCATGTCTACCAAACAAGTTGAGAAACTATGGCTCCACCCACACATATCTGCTTATTAGTGTTAAGTAACTACAACTGTACTCACCTCAATGGAAGCACAAACTTCTGGATAATCTGTACCTTACTGCAGGACCAAATTAGATGCAGTAAGGCCTAGGAGCCAGCTATTGGCTACAACTACATCACACTTGACTTTCAACTGACAAGATGAGTTATAAAACAAAATCTCAGACTGTGCAGTTTTTATAACGGGGGAAACTATCAATAGACACCAAAATTGTTTTCTGGACTGGACAATAAACATTTTTAATGTTCGGCTGGCCACTTAACCATGGAATTCTATGTGAACTGACTAATTTATGCAGGCAACTTCAAGTTGCCACTCCAGGAACTACAGTTTTTTGCATTTCATCATGTAGACTGGTGTCATAGTGCACACTCTGTGTGATGTCTAAGTGAGAATAGCCTAAGTGAGAATAGTGCAGGTAGTTGTCTATTGCATTTACACTGAGTGTGTCATGTATCCTTTACACTCTATTCAGGCAGCTCCATCACCTAAATTCCAGGATTTCCACTAATAATGTGTCTTCAGTGGATTGTCACTGTGCAACATGTCAAGAAGTACAGGTGTGGACAATTTTGTGTCTTGACGATCATGTGTGAAAATTTTGTATTTTCAAGTTTTAGTAAAATTGTCAACTTTCTTTCTTTACATGTGGTCGTTATTTATGTACTTATTTATTATTATTTTCCATTTTTCGACCTCCCCTCCAGCCACCACCAACATCCCAATTTATTTTCAAAATCTGTTTCTGTTTATCTTTTTAAATTTCATCATAAATGTCTGCTCCTTTATACAAATTTAAACACTGTGTCATAGTCACCTTTTCAGTTATGGGTTAATCACCATCATACTTTGGTCCCATGCCAGGCAACCTAATACCTGTCTGTAACTGATGGAGGTGGAGTTATTTTTCACTGTTATGTATTCATTATTAGGTCATCTCTGCCGACCAAGACACTTGGTTGGTTTTACATGCAGTTTCATATTTTAAACATATATAATTGCAGAAATGACAACGACATCAAACACAGAATTAAATTCATCTGTACCTTGTGTACACTCTTTGGATTCTCCAGCCATGTGTAGTACATCTCCTCCACATAGTTAGAGCTAGTGCCATTAAGAAAGGGTTCACTAGCTAGAGGTGTGTTCAGGTGCCTTGCGGGCTGAGATGTCCTTAAGCCCTGTTTAACTGCCAACGGTACAGGCTTTGATAGGCTCTGGGCCATTTGTACAGCCGTTAAAGGCCAAAGCCTTACAACCGTAGTCCTTAAGCGGTGCATAGCAGCAGATGAGTCACAGTTCTGCAGGACCACTCTCCTGGACAAGGAGATCCTCCAGGCTAATCAGCAGCTGCCCGTCTTCAAATCCATCTGGCTTGCTGAAATGGAGAGATTGGCTTATCTGCAGACACTGCCCCTTTTCTTCTCTCAACTGTCCAATGGATCCTGCAGATTCCAAATATAGATTTTGTAATTGAGCAAACCCAATAAGGCTAATATTAAATATATTTTAGTGGAAAAACACAAGGTAGGGCCAAAAAAATTTTTATTCAGTTTCTCAGTACTTGTATGTGAATGAAGTGCTAGTTGTAAATTCAGGTATGCATTTTGCCATATGTAGCTGCAGAGATTACTTAAAAATTCTGAAAATGTGATATGTACCATAGGCAGCATATGGACTAAGGCCTCAATTATTTCAGAAAAGACTGGGGAAGGAGTCCAAGACTACCATTACATGCTAAAGAAGCAGAGGGTTGCTAACAAGCACAGAAAAGTGGCTAACAATTTGTGATTTCCTTACCCCTAAATCTTGGTCAATATTTAAAAGGTGAACAACAAGAAGTACTTTTGCAACCAGGCCCCTGCTCACCATTAATGAAAAATGCAGGTTTAGGGGGGATCTCTAGAGGCAAGATGTGCCCCATGTTTATACGGCCTATGACTTAGTTATAAGGTTTAAGACTCAGCATTTAGCTATTATATTCAAGCCTTAGATTTAGTTATGGTTTTCAGTATTATGTTATACAATATAGGGACACTATTCACACACTATATGCACATACCCCTATTAAATGTAGGCCTAACGCTAACGGCTGCAAAATGTTGCAGTTTATTTCAGCAAGCAATAAAGCATGTCAAAAATAATAGCTTTCACTTTTAAAGACACCTTAGTAGTTCCTAAAACCTGGACTTTAATCTTTAGCAGATTTTACTGAAAAAGAGAATGTATGGCTTTTGGTGTATTCCTAGTCATTACTTTTTAGCATTTTATGGCAATCTAATGGAATGTTTCTGTGAGCACAAGTTAAGCAGTAAGACAACACAGGGGAATTTAGTTACGAAAACCCAGAAAAATAACACTGGCGCGGGTTAACAACACATCTAACGGGTCTTTCCAGGAAAAAAAGTAAAATTAAGTTCACTGAGGGAGGCATAAAGCCTAAACACAGACAACAAGCCTCGTAACCTTAAAATCTGCATTCAGTAAATACAATCCCAAACACAAAGCAAGAACACTTCAAAAACCGTACTATCACTATGAAGCATTAATCAAGTTCAAAGTAAAGTTTCCCGTTAAATAAAGCTTTTAGGATAACACTTCATTTGTATCGAGTTTGTTACCTTTTCCACCGTCTCGTAGGTGCTTTTGACGCCTTCCCCGGAGCCTCCCGTGTTGTAAATGAGTGAAAGTCATTGGTCCTGTCGTAGACTAAAGTCTGTGCGCGCGCGCGTGTGTCGCGCGCGAGCGCTGTCTCGTTCCTGGTGCTGAAAAGCGTCCTGATAGTGAACTCTTTACAAATACTTGTTTAAGCAAGCAACAAAGAAAACGTTTTCGTTCTCTGGTGTTCTCGGCCTTGCTGAACGCAGGGTTAGTTTTGTCTGTTCAACTCAAATGATATGCATGTTTAAAATGCGCCTAATGTGGGCAGAGATGTAATGAATGGATAACTACATCTCGAATGTAGTCACATTTAAATAAAACCAAAACATTTTTTGTGGTGTTTTTTTTTATTACATAGAAATATATATTTTTCTGATTACAGTAAATTTCATTACTGATGAAAACCGCACGAGTACACATACAAACACTCAAGAGATGACTATAACTCTAAGAAAAAAGAGGTGTTAAAAGTTATGTGTTGGTGTAGAAGGCTGATACTATCACCGTTTGAGTCACAATGTTGTCAGTCTGGTTGGTAAAAAAAGCAGAATTTCTAATTATCGCATCTTGTTTCATGAAGAAAAATATACCTGTATTAAAATCTGAGATGGTTAATTCATATGGCTCACAGTATATAATCAAAGTACTTCAAAGCAGACCTTAAGTAAAAAAGCATTTTATCCCTCAGCTTATTAATTTGTTCTCAGACAGGCTCCGATACCTCTGCACCACTGACTTTGATGTTAATATGTATTCATGTAATTGGTGTTTTGGCAACACAGCTTAATTCATGATGCTAATGAAGTATTTGCAACACTAAAGGCAGACACAGAGGAGACAAGAAAGACATTCACACATATACTTCAGGTGGTGGTGACACAGATTTTCAGCCACTTCATTATGTAAACTTGGATCTCACAGCACAAATAATTAACATAGTAATACCACTCTGCATTCAAAATAGAATAAATGCATTTACACCACTGCCAGAAAATGTTTTACATTTCATGAAAGCTTTATTTAATTAAATATTTAATTAAACGAATTGCAAACATAACAGAAGTTTTGCCCTTTAAACTTTCCTTTAATAAAAAATCATCGCTCTTCAGCCTTGCTGAAGCTACTGCAGACAGCTGACTGCCTCTTCTCTGAAGAATTCTTGCCTTGTTTGGCTCTGTACTTTAAAACAATGGACGTCATTAACAATCAAATCCGGGCATAACACATGAACATTTCACACCTCAATTTTTTTTGTAAAGAAAACAAAATACTAAATAAAACGACAAAGCCTTAAAAATCGCAAATATATTCTCCTTATCTAGTCTTTAATTAAACATGACTTTTATCAGTTTCTTGGTACTATCCCATGGATGCTGGGAATATCATTTTTTGTGTGTGCATGTGTGTCTCTATCTCTTTTCAGGCTGACAGATCACATGTTCCTGGTTCTGTACTGCTGTTTGTGATGTTTTATTTTTTATTTTTTGTTATTGTTGTTGTTTTTTATGGTGTGCTAGTCTTTTTCTTGTTTTTCAGGTTGAAAAACCTGGTCCTGGATGAATAAGAAAGTGCAACAAGATTTCCATAGCAGAAGCCAAGAGGAGAAATGGCCTGTTTTCCAAAGATCCATGCAAAGATCCCAAGGTGTGCTTTCAGCTACAAGTGAATAACAATACAAGGGCAGATCCTGAGCTGAAATTGAGCAATGCTAGAAGAGCATTGAGGAAAACAGGCATCACACAATATCAATGCTGGTGTACCTAAGAGCAGAGAACAGCAGCCTCCAAGATCAATCTCTCAGAACCAGCATTGCAACATTGCAAATACTACTACTACTACTACTACTACTAATAATAATAATAATCATAATAATCATAATGATGCTGGTGCAAGAGTACTAGAAAGAGACATCATATTAGCTTTTTTTCATTCTTGAATTTAAAATCCTTCTAAAACTCTGGTTTTCTTCCACAGTGTGTCTTTTATCGTGTCTTCCTCCCCTCACCCCTAACCAGTTATATATTGAAAAACTTTCCTCGATGTCTGCCACTGCGATGGTTACTGTATCCTGTACAGTGAGGTCGCTATTGTCTCCTCTTAGATTCGTACCCACCCTCTCTCCCTTTTTCAAATAATTCACTTCTTATGGGGATCTGCCTGACCCAGGAACTGGCACCAGTCCCCTCTGAGGCCGTCTCCAAACCACAGCCTCAATTTATGCTCAAGCCATCTGCCATTAACAACAAAAATGTTAGCAAACCTAACATTTTTGTAGGTTTTCACAAGCATGTGATCCCAGCTAGTGAATTACTACTTTTTTTTTACTGCAATTTTAAATATGTTTCTACTGTATTTCACTATAATCCGTGACATTAAGGTATTTGCAAAAGGTGAGTTTTATCTCCCTAAATTTAATATATTTCAATTTGATTTATTTATTTAGCTCCAATTTACGATTAGAATCCACTGTCTGGCCGTGGGTTTGCATAGGTTCTCTCTGGGTTCTCCGGCTGTCTTCAATAGTCCAACCACATGCTTTTAGTGAGGTTAGGTTAATTTCCAAATTGCCCATAGTTGTGAATTGTTGTCTGTCTCTCTGTGTTGGCCCTGTGTCAGACTAGGGGTGTACCTAGCCTCTTGCCCTATGGCAACTGTGATAGGTTTCGCCCCACTGTGACCCTAAATTGGATAAGTGGAAGAGAATGGGTAGAGTAAGAATTCCAGCAAAATAAAATGATGTTTAATGTTTAACAACAGATTACATTTTCTATCCTTGTCTGCAAAATTAATAAATTTATAAATATATAATATATAAGTGAGACATTTACCCTGAAATGCAACAAAAGAGAAGTAACTTTACACCTTTAAAACATTCATGAGTAAATCTACTTTTCGAACTTTCCTTTAATCACTGTGGTGGTTGAGATGTTTTTACTGACCCTTCAAACTTTGCCTTCTAAAAATACTTGCTGGAATATTCTAATATTCTGTTTAGAGGAAATACTGACATTTATTCATGTAACATTTTAAAGCACTAAAAACACAAGGAAAACTGAAACAACACGGGGTTCTTTCTAATGTTGTGAGTTGAGATAAGACGGAATAGTAGAGTGGACAATTTTATTAGTTTACACACTGATTACATCTGATCACACTTTAATATTGATCATCATCATATAATAAATACAAAAAGTACATGATAAAAGCTTTGTTTCACATACAGTCATCACCATCATCATCATTCATATCATACTTGCTCACATGAACACAGAAGAAGAAATGATAAGGATCTATCAATACATTTAAATTTTTCTTTATAGCTGAAGCCTAAGATTAACACCCAGGCCCAAACCTAGCTATTAAGTAAGAAGGTACAGCTTTCAAAGAGGGACACTAATTCTAAGTAACCAATCCAATTAAAGTACTGATAGCATTGACATTTGGTTTGACCAGGAAGGGAAATTCATGGCTTTATCCTAAAGCCATAGCTCTGGAGTTTCACTGATACTAATGGTTTAAAAAACAAAAAAACAAAAACAACCTGAAGACTGTCTGATGATGCATAATTCCCCATTTCATTTTATAACGTAAATAATTAGTAATTAATAAAAGACTGTTTTGAATGACTGTTAATAATGTGTTGAAGACACTACTCGTGCAAAATGTGAAACACTAAATCGCAGCCTTGGCTTGGCAAGTTCACCATGCGTCTCTCCAAATTTAGGTGCTTAATGTGTTTTTGTTTTTAAATCTTCTTCTAACTTTTATGATTCAATGCAACAAGTATTTGAAAGCAATATTTCTTTATTTTACATCATGAATAGCATGGATGGTGAGAAGTTTACCTTGTGAATTGCTGGTATGCCCATACATTTACCCTAGTAGATGGTGTATTTTACAACACCACTTAGTACCTAAGGTTTGATTTCTTAGTGTTGTGAGAAGCACAAAGTTATCTTTCTAATACATTTTTCTTTAGTTTACTTTATAAAATCATATATGTATATTTTAATATTTCATGATAATTGGTTTCCTTTCTCCATTAGGTGACAAGCTGGAACCAGCAAATTTTTATAGTTTTCTTTGAAAACCACTTCCAGTGGCGCGGCTGCCCCTCTGTTGGTCTTCCTTGGTCTCTTGTGTTCTGGGGGCCTCTGGATGTCTGGAGTTTTGATCTCCTCCATACCTGCTTCATGCCCTGGAGGACGGGGCTGTGGCCCCCCCACACCCTCTAGCAGATCATTACATGAAGGAACCTTTTAAAAAACAAAAAACAAGCGCGTCCATGCTCACAGGTGTACACATGGGTGATCACACCCACAAACTACACCCTTTTTGGCTCCTACCTCAAAGCACACTGTGTTCTGTTGATCTTATGTGCTGCACAATAATGTTTAATATTTAGTATTTACTGTCATATTCCCATATATCATTGTGATATTGTTTATTCTATTACTCTTGTTCTCTTCTGCTTGTTTTCTTTTTTCTTTCTCAGCAGGTGACCCAGGTGATTGATATATGCATTTTTTTTCTTTTTTTCTTCTTTTTTTCCTTTTTCTGCTCATTCTGTTGGTTTTTGGTTTTTGTCCTTCTCCCCCGTCCCTCTTCTCAGCTGTTTCTCTTTCCCTCTTTCTTTCTCCCCTTCTTTCCCCCAGTCAAGTCTGTCCCATGTTCAGTAAGTGAAAATAAAATAAACAATAAAAGGTGAACCATTATGGCAAGGCTGGGATGGTCAATTTGGTAAAGTAAATCCGTTGGGCATCTTTCTTTGCCTTTAGACAACAATTCTGATGGCAAAAGAGCCAAACGGGACAGGCAAAAAGAAAAAAAAGAAAACCACTTCCATGATTTGATCTTTCCAGTCATCGTCCTGCGATGATTCAACCAGTCGTTTAAGCTTTACTGTGTATGTGATATTTGAAGGATCAAACTAGGAATGTTCTATACTATTTGTTGAGTGAGCTAAAGTAATTTGACAATATTGTGAATATGTCCTAAAATAGACCAGCTCAATGCTTTATTTGACAGTCTGTATAAGCCTGTTTTAAATCTTCAGCATTTTTCTTCTCACATTCAATAATCATGTATGTACTTTAATCCTGTAGTCAGTCTAAATGTCAAGCTTCAAGAAGTTAATGCCCCCTCAAGGACAGAAAGTTAGATCGTTAAGGGAAAATACAGCAAACAACACTAGATATTTGTAGTATTTTCCCAGATATTTCTGGGAGATATTGTAAAAATAAAGGATTTGATATTCTACCTAATATTTTGGTTTTACTCACAAACATTGAGGGGTGGCTGTTGCTCAGGAAGTAGACCAGGTCATCTACTAATGAGAAGGTCCATGCCAAAGTATCCTCAAGCAGGTATCCTAAGCTGCCCTCCAATGCGTTCATTGGAGTATAAATGTTCAATAAAAAGGCACTTTGGCATCAAAAAAAGTCCTTGGGTAAATGAGGCAAGCTGTGTAAAGCGCTTTGAGTGCTTAAGTAGTGCAAAAAAACCACTATTTCCAAACCAGTCTATTTCAAATTTCATTCCTGCCTGTGTGTTGAATCAATGTCCTGGAAAAACTGTGTAAATTTTTGTGATTTAGACATTACACACAAATATTTGTAAATATATATAAAAGAAACTCTGCTTAGTGCTTGAAATAGAAGTAATAATGTATGTGTGTGCGCAAGACACCGTTGTCTTTTACAAATATGTCAAGTGACTTTTCCATATTTCCACATGTTAAAACCTTCTTGTTTTAGGTCAGCCACAGCTCTACAAGAGTAAGGACAAAGTGAAAATTAGGGCTTTATGGAAAAGGAGGACCCTTTTATGAATTCTGAAATACAGTAAGTCGTTCCTGTTCATGTCTCCAGACTAGAGAAAAACTAAAGTTTATACATAAAAAATGAGAGAGTGACTCTATGTTCTTATTCCAAAACGTACAAATGCAACTCTGGAAGATTTATTATATAATTTTCAATTTCACTTTTACTCTCTTTTAGTCTTTTTTTTTTTTTTTAAATATCTGTCACTTTATGTGTTAAATGTTCTAGTGTTTTCATCAATAGCTGTCTGTGTATCTTGCTCCAATCTGCTTGGCAGGCAGCTGTTTAAGGCTCCATAACTTTAGTGGTTTACACATTTGCCTCCCAAGTGAAAGGTCCCACACACGATGTGTAAGGAGCAGCAGAAAATTCTTTTTCAGCTTTCCTTTTTCTCTTAAATAGCTTTCAGCTAAGTCACAAATTATGGCACAAGAGCATAATGTTACCATATTTAAATGCTAATCATGCGGAAGGACAAGTAAATATTAGCTTTGTTGGGTTGTATCTGTACACTTTTGTGAAAATGTGACAAAATGCAATCCTTTAAGAATTCCCCTGTACCTTGATACAATCCTCCTATACTCACTGACTAACCTAATAATCAAAGAAATGCATTTTATAAGATGAGAAAGGTTTTAGAGATACATGTTTTTTGTACAGGGACAGAAAAATGTTAAAACAGACTGCTACTTTTATAGCACTTTTCTATTCTATTTCAGCACTTTCTTACCACAACTCTCATTCATATACACATCCATGTCTTTTTCTATGCCTAAACACATTTAACCAAAAATTCAGATGGATGCATTTTAAGATTTAGTATCTTGCCACGTGGAAGTAGAGGAGCCAGACATTGAACTGGATGAGGTTGTGTTCTAATAGGTTGTCTATTAACCTTCCGGTTAGTAGATGACCTGCACTAATTCCTGAGCCACAGCCACCCAAAGCAAAAACTGACAATTAAAATATGGTTTTAAATGACCACATAATTAAAACAAACTTTGATTTCACTTTGGGAACTTTGACCTTGGCTTTCTTTTAAATCCAAAGTCTAATTTAATTATTGCAATCAAAAGTAATAACCACACACCCTTGTGTTGAGTTTAAGTTGTCACCTTTTACATTAGTCAGGTTCCAATAAGTTAAATCAAAAATGATCATTTAAGGTTTTGGTTGTTGCCTTTGAAACAGTAAAGAACCTGGGCCCAAATATTACTGAGGAAGGGCATATTCTGTCATGGTCACCAGAATCCTCATATACTACACTGTCAAGTAGAGGCCGCAGATTATAGCTCACCAGCAGTGCAAAAAAACAAATAAAACAAACAAACAAACAAAAAAAACCCAACAGAAAATGCACGACAACACCCCATTTACCAAATGCATTAATGTGGAATATCATGCAATTAAATACCATCAACAGCGTAACTGTAGTTAAGTCACCACGATAAAACTGGAAATTTACATAAACATTGGGATATTTCAACATTTCAACCATAGTTTCAGTAGTTAACTTGCAATGTTCAGTACATAAATATCAGTTAAGAACAACAGTAACATCTTAGCATGCTGCATGGTTTTCACTGTCTCACAGAGTGGTTGGGGGTCGTGAGGGATGAGGAATGGGGTGGTGGGGAGTTAAACACCCAATAAATAAATTTAATTAATTAATTAATTAATTGTGTTGTGCTGTGCTGTTGCACAACACAATGAAATTCATAATAAAATACACCCACCAGACTCTTTGTGTGAGACACGTGATACTGATTGTTCATTTCACACAGGCAGCCTTAGTCGTGCAGAACAGCCACTGCTAATGACAACACAGGAAGGAATCATGCATTGTCATAAAAAAGAAGAAAGGATTAAAATGGATAATAAATAGACTGTACAGTTGAAAGAACACAGAGACAGACGGTGGCCATAATTATACTAGAAGTAACAATAGGAAGGAACAATAGCTTTTTTGTTTGCTGTAGGCAGGCCGAAGAGTTACAAGAGTTTAATGTTGTAGCTGATGTGTCCTCTGCTGTCAGAAGATGGGAGCACTGCTATTACTGTCTGCTGTTGTCGAAGTTGTACAGGGAGAGAGAGAAAGAAGTGGGTGTGCAGAGTGCAGGAGCATGACCACAATCCCCAAATCAGATTCCTTCAACCCCACCACACATCCACCTGCACCTCTCTCTCAGTGCTGCTTCTTTCTCTGTGATTATCTGCTCGTTACTTTTCTGCTCTGCCTCCTCAAAATGCCTGGAAAAAAGTATTTACACCCATTCAGATTTTGCATATTTATTTTTTGTGCTGCAGATATACATTTGTTCCCATGAAGCTATATTTAATAACCCCGAATGATTGAGTGAAAACACATTTTTATAAATGTTCATCGTCTGCGTGAATGCTATTGTTGTCCTACCTCACCCCTGCAGCGGGGCAGAAGGAGCTCCTGAGCAGTGGAAGTGGACATTTTGCCACCGGCTGTCCCTGCGGTGCCATACCCTGGTCTCTTCTGATTGGCTTGAGCGAGGACGGCCCTGGCCATCCACGAACTGCGTCAGGCGGATGTAGGCGATGCAGGCAGCATCGTCCCCAATTATATGCACATGGGGGTTAAGGATGGTGGTGTGGATAGGTTTGCTGTTCTTTGAGAGGACTGATGGGAGACAAATAGTCCACTTAGCGATGAATATTAAATATAGATGTATCATATATTTTACATTTTCAAAACATCAGTAGTAGATTGAACTAGTCTTACGATTGTCAAAGTAAAATCTGTGGAAGTCCATTCCCTCCACCAGATTTCCCAGCCCCTCAGGTTCAAATGAGGTCAGACCAGGGTCGCAGATCTTCCTGTTAGTCAAGATATATTTTTACACAAATGACGCACGGAATAATTTAAACAGTTCTGTAACAATATTTTAGCAATGCTATATATCTCATAGTTAAAACATTTAAAAAAAATTTATAACACTGACAAGGAAACCTAAAATTCTGCCCACGTCTGTTTAAGCAGTTACAGTTACTGTTTCATAGTTCTGACTTAGCATGTCAAAATTCTTGCTTACTAAGTAACAACCATTACAGACCATCTCACAACTGCACCCAGGTTTGTTAATACAGTAGTTTCTTTTCATTTATGCATTTATGATGCACCTTCCAAACTGTAACAATATTAAACAATGTATACACAATTAGTAAAGATATTATAGAGCTTATAATTTTGCTCTATCATGCTCCTCCCTCATGAAATGGGATCAAATGTTAGAGTCACACTTCGAATAACAATAATAATAATAATAATAATAAATATAGCGATAAAAACAACAATCATTGTCACAAAATACTAAATGGAAAACCTTTAACCTCTTAATTTAAACCCTTTCCAGTATTTCTTATCTCATTTCATTTTATCCTACATTATATTTCACTAATAACAATATACATCACTTACAGTTTAATTTCTTGGCACTATCATATGGACGCTGGAGAATCTTTTTTTTTTCACTGCAGCGAGTAAGTTTTTTTTTTATCTTAGTTCCCTTTATCATGTGTGTGTGACGCTCAGTTTTGCAGCTGCTCTGTCAGGTGGATTCTGTTCAACTGTGTCTCCTCCTTAGTATATAAAATGGTGTAAAAAAGTGTTTGCCCCTTCCTTATTTCCTATTTTTGTATGTTTGTCAGACTTAAATGTTTCAGATCATCAAACTAATTTAATTATTTAGACAAAGATAACACAAGTAACCACAAAATGCAGTTTCTAAATGACGTTGTTTATTATGAAGGCAAAAAAACCCCAAACCTACATGGCCCTGTGTGAAAAAGTGACTTCCCGCTAAACCTAATAACTGGGTGGGCCACCCTCAGCAGCAACAACTGCAATCAAGCATTTGTTATGATTGCCAATGAGTCCTTTACAGCACTGTGGAGCAATTTTGGCCCGCATATCTTGGTGGAATTGTTGTCATTCAGCCACATTGGAGGGTTTTTGAACATGAACCACCTTTTAAAGGTCATTCCACAGCATCTCAATCAGATTCAGGTCAGAACTTTGACTGGGCCACTCCAAAGAGTTCATTTTGTTTTTCCGAAACCATTTAGAGGTGGATTTGCTGGTGCATTTTGGATCATTGTCCTGCTCCAGAACCTAGGTGTGCTTCGGCTCGAGGTCATGAACAGATGAATGGACATTCTGATAAGGATATTTTGGTAGACAGCAGAATTCACAGTTCCATTTACCATAGCAAGTCTTACAGGTCCCGAGGCAGAAAAACAGCCCCAGACATCACACTTTCACCACTATATTTTACTGTTGATATGATGTTCCTATTCTGAAATGCTAGATGTAATGAGACATACACCTTTCAAAAAGTTATACTTTTGTATTATCAGTCCATGGAGGAATTAACCAAAAGTCTTGGAGATCATCAAGATGTTTTCTGGCATTTCCCTCTTGTCTGTCATTTTATGTGTCAGTCAGTTCTAGCCCTGCCTTGTTACCATTTTGGCTTTTTTTCATCACCTGTTTACAAGCAAATAAAGCTGTGATTCTGAGTTTAGTTCTTCTATAACCTTCTATATACCAAAGTATTGTAGATTCCAAGTAAATCTTTTTCTTAGGATTGTCTATGCAATCCTAAGAAAAAGATTTATTTGTAGACAATATGTTGTGTAAACTGACTGAAATAGAAGTCTATGCCAGGGTGCTGGAAAGGAGAATTTGTCCGCTAGTGAACCTCAGATACAGGAGGAACAATGCGGTTTTCGTCCTGGTCGCGGAACACTGGACCAGCTCTTTATCCTCTCAAGGATACTTGAGGGCGCATGGGAGTTTGCCCAACCAGTCTACATGCGTTTTGTGGACTTGGAGAAGGCATTCGACTGTGTCGACTGTGTCCCTGAGGCCATGGTTCTCAGCTGGAAAAGGGTGGAGTGCCCACTCAGGGTCGGGGATGAGTTCCTGCCCCAAGTGGAGGAGTTCAAGTATCTCGGGGTCTTGTTCACAAGTGATGGGAGAAGGGAGCCGGAGATCGACAGATGGATTGGTACTGCGGCCGCAGTGATGCGGACGCTGCACCGGTCCGTCATGGTGAAGAGAGAGCTGAGTGTAAAAGTGAAGCTCTCAATTTACCGGTCAATCTACGTCCCTATCCTCACCTATGGCCACGAGATGTGGGTAGTGACCGAAAGAATGAGATTGCGGATACAAGCGGCGGAAATGAGCTTCCTCCGAAGCTCATTTCTGCGCCTATCTCCCTTAGAGATAGGGTGAGAAGTTCAGCCATCCAAGAGGGGCTCAGAGTAGAGCCGCTGCTCCTCCACATCAAAAGGAGCCAGCTGAGGTGGTTCTGACATCTGACAAGGATGCCTCCTGGGCGCCTCCTGGGTGGGATGATCTGATATCCTCGTGTCCGTGTTGTTCTCACATCATCATAATAAATGTTGTTCCAGGTTCAACATTGCAAGTGACCAATCACATTGTTGTGACGTCCCCCTTTTGTGCCTTTGAAAAATACAGCCATAAAAAAATCTACTTCATTTGCGAGAAGAGAAACCACTTCTGTCCGCCAATCCAGGAACTTGAATTCTTTGAATTTCAGGATACTTTTCTTTAATAAACAGTAAGCATTATACATATTGTCCTTACAGAGGCGGTTTCCCGATTTTTGAAGGCGTTTTTTTTGAGGTCGCGGATGACGTCAGGAGAAGATGATTGGTCACTTGCAATGTTGAACCTGGAACAACATTATTTATGATGACGAGGGAACAACGCCAACACGAGGATATCAGATCGTCCTCCTGGGTGAGGTGTTCCGGACATGTCCCACTGGGAGGAGGCCCCGGGGCACCCCCAGGACACGCTGGAGAGATTATATCTCTCTGCTGGCCTGGGAAAGCCTTGGTGTTCCCCCGGATAAGCTAGAGGAGGTGGCTGGGGAGAGAGGGAGGTCTGGGCTTCTCTGCTTAGGTTGCTGCCCCAGCGACCCGGCTCCGGATAAAGCAGAAGAAGATGGATGGATGTTGTGTAAATTTAATTTAGTATTTAATTTTTCTCATTGTGTATCATGACTTCAGCTGAATCTTATAACTGTGACTGAGCAAGTCAAATATTTAATTCAGTTTAAATTTTAAATTAAAAAACAAAAAAACAATCTCACTTTCAATTTTGAACTAATTACTAAAGATTGTGAATTTAGTAGTTCATACTCCACAGTTTAGTGGTTTAAACAGTCACCTAACAAGCAAAAGTTTCTTGGTTCAGTCCTGCGGGAGACACAAATCCTTCTAGGGTTGCATCAGGATAGGCAGCCAATGTAAAAAATCTGCCAAAACAAACTTCCTGCTGATGTGACTCCTTGTGAATAAGGGAACAGGCAAAAGTAGCTTATTCTACTAAAGATGGTAAGTTTAACTTAGAGTCTTGTAAAATACAGCATGTTTTGACATCCTAAATTTAACCCAGACTTTTAGTCTCGATTTCTGACTTGCAAATGTATATTTTTGAGGCAGTAGTTCAAATTGCACTTTTGACTTCCCTGTGTTACATAAACTTACCTAAACTGATCATGGTTGTAATTTTTTGAAATTTTATATTACTATCTTTTGAATGTGACTCAGTATGACATACAATTACTATGTCTTTGTAGTTCCACTTCCAATTTAGAATTACAAATCTTACTCAAAGTAACTCAGACTTATTTTTGAGCTCTGTGAGTAACTGTTGTATTGTTTTTGCTTATAATATAATTGCTTTTTTAAACTCATGCATACATTTTAATCTGTGTCACCTTTCTTTGTGGAAATGGGTTTCCATCACTCTAGGTACACTTTAACCACCCCTCCCCACTCTACGTCAGAAGCATTACTCTTAATTATACGGCAGGTAGAGAGGGGAAGAGAGGATAAAACAATGACTACAATTACTCTTTAATCTTTTAATACAACATGTTTTTATGTCAATCAGATTAATGGTTCTCTGTGGTTGATGGAGAGCTTTAATGTCCACTTAAAGAGCTAAAATTGTACTCTTGCAGCAGCTGTTTAAAAAATCTTTTATGGAACCAGAAGGATGTGCATTGGACTTACGCGTAGGCCTCAAAGTCTCCATTGTTGACAGCTTCAATAAGCTGCTCTGTGATCTTTATGATTTCCTGTTTGCGAGCTGCAGAGAAGAAACAAAAAGTGTGAGAAAATCTGATTGTATCCCAAGTGACATTTCGGCTTCACTGTGAAGCTACAGTGTACTAATGTTCCAATGTACGGATGCAAAACTCGGCTCATGACACTGAAAAATTGAATGCAAATCAGTTCACACTTACCTATGAGCTTGCTATTCATTGTAAATGTTATCAGTCATCGCTTTCTCATCTGAGGTTACAAGTGAAAACTCCTTCATGCTGCTAAACATAAAAACTACTTCACTACTTAGATCCTCCCCTACATATCCCCCATTTTTTAAAATGCTTCCAACTGCTCTGTAAAGGCGATGAATTGCTCGCTACCATCCATCATATCTCTTGTTTGCATGTGAGGCTGCTTGAGCTCATCAAGCTATTCTTGTCCCAGCTCTTCAGATGAGATTTACTGTGTCCCTTTCCCCTCGCTTCCTCCCTACACTGAGAGGAAGGCTTAGCTTGCTCTAATTGTCCCTCTTCCTCCCTCCCTCCCTCCCTCTCTCTCTCTCTCTCTCTCTCTCTCTCTCTCCGCCTCTTTCAGTCTCTCCACCTCTCTGTTTTTAATTTTGCTTTGTGCCTCTGTTTATCAAAAATTCAGCTCTGCACCCCAAAACCCCAGTTTATTGTCTATATCAATACTCATGAAAAATTAGCAACATGCAAATGTTACTGCTGTTTTCAAAAATATACTTATATCTCAGATGAACAACAAAACATAACATATATATATATAGCCATCCATCCATTCGCTTCCGCTTATCCTTTTCAGGGTCGCGGGGGGCGCTGGAGCCTATCCCAGCTGTCATAGGGCGAGAGGCAGGGTACACCCTGGACAGGTCGCCAGTCTGTCGCAGGGCTAACACATAGGGACAGACAACCATTCACACTCACACCTAGTGGCAATTTGGATTATCCAATTAACCTATCCCCACAAGCTGCATGTCTTTGGACCGTGGGAGGAAGCCGGAGTACCTGGAGAGAACCCACGCAAACACGGGGAGAACATGCAAACTCCACACAGAAAGACCCCGGCCTGATGGTGGAATTGAACTCAGGACCTTCTTGCTGTGCGGCAACAGTGCTAACCACCGTGCCACCCATATATATATATATATATATATATTAGAAAATAAGCCAATTGCAGAAGCAGTAAGTGCAGAATTAAGCACCTTGCTGCTATTTACCTTCTAAATCATAACAATAATAATATTTGTGTACTTATATACATATATATACATATATATACACATATGTATATATACATATATACACATATACATATATATACACATATATATATATATAGGGCAGCACGGTGGCAGCATGGTGGTTAGCACTGTTGCCACACAGCAAGAAGGTCCTGAGTTCAATTCCACCATCAGGCCGGGGTCTTTCTGTGTGGAGTTTGCATGTTCTCCCCGTGTTTGCGTGGGTTCCCTCCGGGTACTCCGGCTTCCTCCCACCGTCCAAAGACATGCAGTTTGTGGGGATAGGTTAATTGGATAATCCAAATTGCCACTAGGTGTGAATCTGTGAGTGAATGTGAGTGTGAATGGTTGTCTGTCCCTGTGTGTTGGCCCTGCGACAGACTGGCGACCTGTCCAGGGTGTACCCCGCCTCTCGCCCTATGACAGCTGGGATTGGCTCCAGCGCCCCCCGCGACCCTGAAAAGGATAAGCGGTAGCGAATGGATGGATGGATGGATATATATATATATATATATATATGTATATATATATACATATATATATATATATATATACAAAAACCTAAACATAAGTAAATCCTGCACTTGATGGCAACTTGTGCTATTGGCTTGAAGTTGGCCTCCAGTGTTGTTTGCCACATCCCCATTTAATTCCTGACAAAGGCTATTAGGATCCTGTTGATTCTGTGCAGTTATAAGCATTCCAGGATCCATGTATGAGGCACTGAGTCACAGGCTTTCTTGTAGTCAATCCAGGCAATGCACAGGTTAGTCAGTCTCGTCTCGCAGCCTCTTGCATTTGACTGCTATTTACCAGGAACTGGTGTTTTACCCCTCTGGTGTTCCTGCCAATTCCTTTCTGGGCCCCACTCATGCATGGAACCATGTCTCTGTTTATCTTATGATCTCTGTCTCTATTTGTTTCTTGTCTTATTTTCATGATCCTTTGTCCCGTTTGTGTTGCGTTTGGTTTTGCACCCCCTGTCTAGTTAGTCAGTTTAGTTCACTTGTGTTTCCTGGTGTGTTCCATCTCCCTCATTACCTAATGTGTATTTAAGCCCTTAGTTTCCTCCTGTCACTTGTTGTGATCTTCCTCTAGCTGTGTTTCCTGTCTGTTTGGAGTTTCCTAGCTAGTATGTTCAAGTAGCTGCCTAGATTAAGTCCCTTGCAATCTTGTTTCCTGCAGAGTCATTTGTATCCATCCATTCAACCATCCATCCATTCTCTTCCACTTACTAAATTCAGAATCGTCTATCTAGATATAGACTTCTGTGTATCATCTGGGGTGACAGATCATGTGCTTTTCTTCTGTTTCTTGTAGTCTGTTATTGTCACGGTTCTGGGTCAGTTTGACCCAGTATTTTGAGTTGTCATGTTTTTGCAGGTTTAGTTTAGTTCCATGTGTCATTTTCTGTCTGTCTCTCAGTGTCGAGTCTGCGTCTTTGTGTGATGGTTTCTTGTTCCTGTTTTATTGCGAAGGTCTGCGTCTCATGTGAGTGTGTTCAGTTTTACCTCTTGTCTCGTCTCGTTGATTACTCCCAGCTGTGTCCCCCACCTCCCTGTGGATCACACAAAGTGATCTCCCTGTGTTTCTCTGTGTGCATTTTAGTCGCGTCTTCTGTCTTTGTAGTTGCTGGTCCGTCTGTGTATTCCACCATGTTTCATCCGTGTGTCCCCTGCCGTCACCATCTTGTACCGTCGTCCACCTTGCTTCATGTTTGAGTTCCGGTTTGTATTCAGTAGTTTAGTTGTCTCCAGTATAGTTTAGTGTGATCTCTGTTTCTGTCACAGGCTGGGTCTCTGACCCAGCGCTCTGAGTTCATGTTTGTATTTGTCTCATTTTGTTATGTGATTAGTTTTGTGTCATTTCCTATCTGTCTTTAGTTTGGGCAGTTATTGTTTATTGTTCCTCTGGTTTTCTATGTTTTGGGTTCTTGTATTATTCATCACGCATTAGGTTTGTTAAGTTTGTGTTGTCATGTCTAGTTTTAGTGTTTCCTGTTTTATTCTGACAGTGTCATGTGTTCTTTGTTCATTGTATTTAGCTTTCCTCTCCTGGTCCTGCCATTAGGTTTATGTCAGTCAGCTGTTCCCCCATGTGTCTCCACTTCCCCTGATCACCTCATGTATGTATTTAAGCCCTTTGTTTTCTGCATGCCATTGTCGGGTCGTCTGTTTATTTGACCTCAGTCTTAGTTACGGTTTTCGTCTGTTATGTATTATTAGTCTTAGTCATGGTCTTTGCTTGTTATTTTCCACCACAGTCATAGTTTAGGTTTTGGTCTCAGTACCGTTTTAGTATTTTGTTTCTTAGTGTCTTGTCAGTTTACTTTGGTTTCCTGGTTTACTTCTGCCGTCATCTAATAAAGCCACACCTTTCTGTTAAAACCTTACTACTCCTCGTCGTCATCTGCTTTTGGGTCCTGTTTCCACACACATCGGCGCACCCCGCCGTGACAGTTTCCGTTTTTCCACTGGCGCATTGTGTTCAATAAACCACCTTCACTCCTCCACTACTGCCTGCGATTGGATCCTCATTTATTGTCAAAGGAGCTTGCAAAGAAAAGCGTCTGGACTTCTTTAAGTTGCTTGAAGACGTTTCACCTCTCATTCGAGAAGCTTCTTCAGTTCTAAGGTCAAATGGTGGAGAATCCCAGATATAAACCTAGTGGGAGTATCCCCCCACAGAGGGACAAAAGGACCCCCTGATGATCCTCTAATCGCCTGAGCCAAGGTGTGAAACTGGGTGTGGGTCCCAATCAGCCAGAGTTTCGGGTGAGTTCATTGTGAAACCTGGCCCTACCTTATCATGCGAATTCCTGAGATTTTGGGACCCACAACCAGTTTCACACCTTGGCTCAGGCGATTAGAGGATCATTAGATCATTAGAGGACCTTCCAAGTGGTCGGCCTCCTGATTGGTTTTGCCTGCGCCGCCGCCGTTGCCGTGTGCACGGTCGGCCCCCTGAACTGTTTTGGCTCTTGTGTTGTCGACCTTCGGGTCGACCCCCAGACTTTACTGTGGACTCATGAATAGTCTTGTTTTGTGTTGACCTGTTTTTGGTTTGATCTGGACTCTTGTGCTCCTTGTTTTTTGTTTCACAATATAAATATGAGAGGCTACAACTACACAACAAAACACAAATAAAAAAAAGACAAATGACAAATATATATATATATAGAAACACAAATACCAGGGTGATGAGTTATGTGATTGATACATTGCCTTTTAATGTATCAAAATCCCTTATTGACATATTATTGTATCATGGGTTCCTGTGACTCTAATTGCTAATTTATTCTCCAAGGTAATTGAACTACACTTCTTCAGTCGAAATGATATAAGTGAGGAAATTCCATAATTTTAGATGTTTAAATCTTCCACATAAAATGAATATTTGATACAATAACTACATAGATTTTGTGATGTGCTACACAAAGACGCTGTCTAAGAGTAAAAGGGGGCCTTGTATTGTTATGAGATTTTTAATAAAGTCAGTCTTTGCATGTATGAGGCCTACCTTTCACATCTTCATCCTCAATAGTTGTGTTGCTGCTATCAGATGATTCCTGCAAAGTACAGAAACCTGATTACAAAAAATTCACATAAATAATTAATAAAATTAATAAAAATAAATGTGTTTTTTTACACATCCATAAATGCATGCACACATATTCACAACACGCTCAAATTTCTTCATTAAAATCTACAAAACCTCCACACCACGTATACCAAGTATACAAAGCCAAGCATTTGACTTTGCATCACTCCGACACAATGGACTGAGCTGTCTTAGCATAAATGGACAGAGACACACATTTCTTAGCCATTGTTACACATAGGTTGTACAGTGGTGGTATGGTGGTTACTCTGGTAGCACTCTAGTTGACATATGAAGATTGCTAAGCCAGTGGCAGAACCATTGAGCTCCACTGATCTAAACACAGTAGGGGACCATAAGACAAAGAAACACCTCACAGGACTCAAGCAACTCACACTCTCTCTGTCTCCCACATGCATAAATATACAAAGAGATGCGCACATTTATTAAAGAAACTTCAAAAACCCTGAAAAATACAGTTTAGCCCACATGGCTAGAGAAACAATGTAGGGACGACAATGACAAATGAAAACCAGTATAAGAAAATAATATGTGGACAAAAGGGAGGAGGATGTACCTTGATCCCATCTACTGGATTATGGATAACAGTAGTCTGAGGTTCCTGGAGGAAGAATGGAGAGAAAGAGAGGGGAGAAAACAGAAAGAAGTTGTGGAAACAAGTGAAGGTGTTTCATGATGGCAAAAAAAGGTTGAGAGACATAAGAGAAAGATAAGCACAGCGTAGGATGTGAGTAACACATGGAAAGATGGTAAAAATTCTGAATAGTACGTTAAAGATTGGAAAGAGTTCATGGTAAATGATGACCTTAAATTCCCAATAAATCCACAATTGTGAATGATAACTAAATTCTCTGTCGCATGCATTCTCTCCCTCATCAAAGTGATCACTTTAATCCCATTCATTTCATTATAATTTAAATAAATGCAGTTATTAATCTTGTATACAATAACTTTCAATGTATGGTAGTGTACTACATGTATGTGATTCTGCCACACATATACAGTAAGTGGTGTAGAAAATTTTAAAAGACTAAGTCAGATTAACTTCATCATGGAAAGACCAAAACAATGCATCCCAAAGAATTTTATCTACCAAAGCTGTTTATAACTTATTGTTAGGTGCATTTATTGTCAAAAAGTAATTTTTGTAATTTAAGTTTACTGGTTAGTTCTGAGGTCATTCTTATTACATTAATGAGTTTGTTTACGATCAGTTTAGTTTCTTTTCTATTGGGTTCCCCTTGTGTCTTTGTCCTGTGTTCCTCTGTTTGTGTGTCCTTGTGTCTCGTCTCTCCTTCCTGTTTACATGTTTCCCTTGCTCTGTCATGTGTATCCATGTATGTTTTTCTTCAGCCCCTCATGTCTCACTCCCTCTCTCAAGTGTCCCTTCTAGCTCACTTGCTCGTGTTGTCACAGTGTACGTCTGGCTATGTTTCCTTTTTTATTTTGATAGTCCCGTGTTCCAGTGTGTTTTAGTTTCTCTTGTTTCCTGTTTTACTTTGAAGGTCTATGCCTTATGTGCAGTGAATCTAGTTTTAGTTCCCTCTGTCTCGTTAGCCCTAATCTCTCCCAGCTGTGTCTCCCTCCTGTTTCCCATTCCCTGATTACGCCTCTGTGTATATAAGCCCTGTGTTTTCCTTTGTTCCCTGTTGCGTTGTACCCTCAGATTTTGCCTGTGTGTTCCAGTTAGTGCTTTCATGGTTTGGTTTTTGTTCTTTGCCAGCAATAAATCTGTGGTTTCGAGTTGCAATTTTGTCTCCACGAGTCCTGCGTTTGGGTCCTCATCCCTGCCTGCTCGCACACACAGCCTTAACAAGTTGACATAGGTACCATAAATGTCAACTTTTGTTTCAAATTGATGCAAATTTTAATCAGTTTTCTTCAGTTTTTGGTTGAAAAGTGCAACGTTTCACAGCCTCCTGGCTGTAAGCCTTTTAAAGTGGTTTTGATTGGAAGTGAGACCAGATGCATTCTCCTAGTGTTTTTAGATTTTTAAACAATTACAGAGATGTGGACCATGCATTGGTTCCCCAGCGGGACTCTCAGTTCTACTGTCCTGGGGACATTAAAGTAGAACTGATGGAATGCAGAAACTTCTTGAGCTGTGACTGCAAGCATAAAAACAAAAATCTTCACTTGCCACCGGCTATATTTTCATCAACCATAGATGACTGCTTAACAGCAAATGCTCTGAAAATGGTCCAAATACATAGAAGCATATCATCTTGAAAGGATGATTTGCCAAATTTATGCCTGGAAAAGTTTTTGACTTGTATAGACCCATCCCAGAGGTTTGCAAATCAAGAAACAACCCAATACAAAGCTTCTTGATGTGTGGCTACAACCACAGCAACAAGGTTATTTTATTATGCATTAACCAGCCAGTTAAAAAAGAAAATAAAAACCCTAAATGGATCCATTAGTAGTTCTCAAGCGAGCACCCCAGTGGGTAGTGACTCTCACTGTTTCTTTTTGTGCCTTTTGGGTTATGCATGCTTGTATCTGGATCCTCCTAGAATCATGTTTTTACAGCAGCACATGCATGGACACCTTTACAAAGAATGAACACAAAGAATAATTCCAGTAAGTACAACCTGTGTCAGTATTTGTTTTATTTTAAGGGGTTTGTTACTGGGATTGGACCTAACTGTACTCTCTTGGCAAGAAAGGGAAATGAGTTAAAAAGCAAAATTATTGAGCTGTTACTTTAAAAGTGATTGAAAACTTAGAATAACACACAAAATCATAGCAACAACCCATAGAGCTTTTCTTTTTTCTTTTTTTTTACCAAAACCATACATGTCTCCCCCTTTCTCAGTCTCTCTTTGACTGTCTCTCTCTCTCTCTCTCTCTCGCGCGCGCGCGCGCACACACACACACACACACACACACACACACACACACACACACACACACACACACACACACACACACACACACACACACAGCTAGAAATGTTTTGGACAGACAGAAACACATAGAGCTGCATACCAGTGCAGCAGAGGGGATGTTGCCTTTGGGACTGGTGACTATGCTGTTTCTCGTGCTGTTTGTTTGAGGCTGTGCAGGAAACAAAAAGTATTATATTAGTACTCAGTGACCATTCTGAGATGTGACTTTTGCTGGTAGTGAAGTGGGTGGTAACTGTGTAAAAGTATACAGTTAATAATAGCAGATGGCAGCAAAATTCTCCTAAGACAAAAGTAGTATCTAGAATCAAGAGTGTAGTCGTTCAACTATGGATCGAAAACAGTTTCCACAGTTTTTGTTTTTGCTACATTATTAATCAGGTAAAAAAGTTTTCAACAATCTTTCATGCTGACTCATTTCTCTATGCAGGAAAATCCAAACACCAATCACAGCATTTTTCTTTTTCATTACTGCCCACTGGCTGTGGATGTAATCTGGCAAATGGTAAATTAAATAAATAACAGCTGATCAACTCCACAATATCTGTCAAACATGAAAAACAAGCATCTATTTTGACTCACTGCATTAGTATCTCTAATGTGTCTTCCTGACATTCAAATAGAGAAAATGAGGTCAAAACGTAACAGAGATGCAAAACTTATGAAACAAAACAAACACAGAAAACACAGCCAGCCACTAGTAACATGTTAAATGTACAGCAAAAAGACTCACAGGCATAACTTTTCTATTTCAATTACATCAGAAGAAACATGCAAAACCAGGAATTATTCACAGACTTCATGCTTGAATCACTGGAATTCTATATTTTCTGTTCATATTTTTCCACGGTACTGTTACTTGTAATTGATGTTGTGTTAGGCAAAAGGACAAGAAAAAAAGTCCATATGGAAATTCAGTGTGCTCAGGGGCTGAAGCTGATCTCACCCACTTTACCACTGTTGCCAAATACTAACAGCAACGTTTCGTAAAAATGCTAAAAATACTCTCAGCTATCAACTTGTGGAGTCAATGCTTTGCATACTATGCTGTTTAAAAAAAAGCCTAGTTGGTTGCAACATCCATGGTGCTTTTCTAGCTGATGGGGAAAATGGGGAAATCTGAAAAGCTTATATTCACATTTCTATCACTGAAAAAAGGGTGAACTTTGTTAAACACAACATAGTTATCTTTCAACAAATTTGTAATGTACTTATGAGAAAAGCATTAAGAGTGTTCTTGAATGCTATTATATTTTCTCACATTAACTATTGCATATCCTCGTATCCCAAGAGAGGGTTACAACACTAAAACAAATTAAGCACCTTTATAATCAAGTTTTTAGGAAACCAAGGTCTTTTCATTATTGTAATTCAGGTGTGCGACTCATTTTTAGAACTGCTCACATTATTGAACCCCCACCTCTAGAATACTTAAGCAGAACACATGACCAAAGCTTTGAGATCAACTCGAGGTTACTTTAAGGTTCATAAAGGAACTCTCCTTTCTCCCAATCTGCCTTTTTATTTAAAGCTCTAATGCCTCCAGAGGGACTCCTTTGTTCCCAGCCTCCTGAAGGCCTCTGCCTCTTTCATTACCAGCCCCTTGTAAAACCACCTTGAAGGTCTCTGTTTCTTTTGTCACCAGCCTGTTGAGGGTCACTGATGCTGGCTTCCAGCCACACTACCGGAGCATAGCCTTCTAGTCAGTCTCCACAACTGCTTCATCTCTGCCACTGGTCTCCAGGCTGGGTCTCAACCTCAGCATTGAACTTTGCTGGAAACTTATACACATAGACCAGTACCTACTCTTTGACTTGTACCACCCTCTGCAACAAAAGCTTGGAGTAATCAGTATCCTGTAACACCGGGCAGAAAACATTGCCTTTAAGCCAAAAGGGAAAGAAAAAGAACACATACATTAAGAAAGCTCTTAAAACATCCAACTTATCCCAACTGAGCTTTCAGTTTGAGTTTACAAATCAGCACAGATGCACAAAAAAGAAGGTCACAACACCAACTAGGAAGAAACAAAATGACAAACAGAACAAACAACATAGTATATGCTGTGCAGTGCAGTGAAGAGTGCTCAGACCTCTAGACTGGAGAAACCAAACAGCCACTCCATAAAAGCATGGCACAACACAGAAGAGCCACCTGGACAGGACAAGGCTCAGAATAATAACACATTTGCACTTAAAGTGCATGCAGTGCATTTAACTTAAACCTGAATAGATTGCTTACACAAACTTATATACAGGTAAATGGATTGGTTCTTATGGAGCACCTTTCTACTCTACTTGAGCACTGAAAGGGCTTTGTACAAAATTCCTCATTTATCATTCAATGGCTCATGGCTCACCAACCGGCTATAATAATAGTAGATATTAAGCAGAAAAAGGACACAGTGATAGACGTCGCTATACCAAGTGATAGCAACATCAGGCAGAAGGAACACTTAAAATACATTAATTTAAAGATATTGTAATTGTCGGGATGTCTTTTGCCCAGCAACTCACAAAATTGCTTGTTGTGAAGTTTACTGTTTATTTCTTTCCAAAGTTATAAGAAACAATTACCAAAAATAATACTGAACAGTACATGCAACCTTAAAATACTGTAAATATCTTGTCATTAGGGTTAGTTACGACACTTACGTGTGAAGCTTTAAAAAAAGCATATTTACAAAAAAAAGCTGGAAACAAAGAGGAGATGTGGAAGTTATAATGAGAGATAGTGCCTGTGCCAATGCCAGAATGCTAAAATAGCTCCATGGTTGTTTATGTACATTTTACATCAAGCAAAGGACAAGCTGTGGTTGTGTAATGATAGATTAATCATCTGGTGGGAAATAATCTGAGATTACCAATCTAAACCCCTAAGAAGGGAGAGGAGGGGTTGTGCGGAGGATGAAAAAGGGAAGAGAAGCTGAAGGAAAATGAAGAAATGTAGGATATGAAGAGTGACATAAGGAAACAGGTCAGGAGGAATGGAAGAAGAAGGGCTTCTGTCTGATGCTTCGTTGTCGGTGGCAACACTTTCCTATTTGTTAGTGATCTATTAAATTGCAGTGATTTTTTTCCAATCAGAACCACTGTACGATTCAAGTGTTTTAGGCACTTGTGACAGATCTTTAAAATACATTGTGCATGAAGAAAATCATTATGTTTTGCTACACATAAATACAGAATTGCTCTGCCACATTGGACAGGGGAAGCTTCCCATCCAAGCACATGCAAGTCAGTTGACACAGAGATCTATCGAAATCAAAAACATAACTGCTAAATGTTGTACTTATTTTTAAATGTATTCATTTGTTACAAATTCAAGACATATATTCCAGTTATCAGACACTTAAATAAAAAATGTGGATTTTGATACCAAATTTTTATGATGTTGTGTGAAATTTAAAAACTGACAAAGTTACTCCATCATCTAAGCAAGTTTTCTTTCTGTGTGATAGAGATACATCTCACAAGAAAGCACATTATACATGTTTCTCTAAGTCATCGGGCGATCGTGGCTCAAGAGTTGGGAGTTCGCCTTGTAATCGGAAGGTTGCCGGTTCGAGCCCCGGCTTGGATAGTCTCGGTCGTTGTGTCCTTGGGCAAGACACTTCACCCGTTGTCTACTGGTGGTGGTCAGAGGGCCCGGTGGCACCAGTGTCCTGTCAGTGCGTCCCAGGGTGGCTGTGGCTACAATGTAGCTTGCCATCACCAGTGTATGAATGGGTGCATGACTGGATGTGTAAAGCGCTTTGGGGTCCTTAGGGACTAGTAAAGCGCTATACAAATACAGACCATTTACCATTATCATTCAAAGGCATAGCTGATTCCTAGGTGACCCAGAGTTTGAGTTTTTTTGTCTGGACTTGTACTTTTTGTAAGGAGGAGATAATATCTGCTGATATTTTATATCGACAAAGCATTTAATTTAACAAGACATTATCCTCTGTTATTTTGGTACAAACAAACAAAGAAAAATAAATAAATAAATAAATAAAGTTAAACTATGAGCTGTGTGAGACACATTATAGGGTAATTACACTACAAATTTCACCCTACTTAAATAAAATCAGATCTATTTGGTTGAATAACTGAGTGTATCCAGCATTTATCAAAAGTATGAGGAGGTACAGGAGGAGGAGCTGTCATGGATGACCAAGCCGCTGCATGGAAAGTACCATCGACAAATAAAAGAAGTAGATGATATCAAGACATCCTACCAGTGACTAGAAAAGGCCAGTTTAAAGGAGTTTGAGTTTGTCTTGGTTTGGTCTTGTTCATTCTTTAGGGAATTATGCAATTCTTGTATTCAGTTTGCGTGCCCTGGTACTAGTCCTTAGTTCATTGAATTTTGTTCCCTTGCGTGCTCTGTTTGCCTTAGTTTATGTGTCCTCTGTGTGTCCTCCCCAGCACCCCCTGTGTGTAGTCAGTTGTATCTGGTTGCAAATGTAAAGTTTTTGTCTCTGTCTTGCCTCCATGTTTCTCTTGCCCTCTCTCTCTGTCCCGCACTCTAGCTCTCTCACTCATTCTCTGTATTTAGTCAGTTTGATCTCAGTGTTTGTTTTCTCTGTCTTCCTGTGTCTGGTCCATCTGTTTTCTGTTTTATCCTGACAGTCAGTTGTCCTGTGCACATCGTTGCATGCCTCACATGCTGATATGACACTCTGATCATGGCAGTACAGCAACAGGCCCTAAGCACCAGATGCACAACCAGGTCGCTGGGACAGTGTACAGGAACATCTGTGCCACATACAGACTAGCAGTCTGCCCGTCGTAATGAGAGACACCACCAAAGGTGGAAACAACAGCACTGAGATCTTGTGGGACTTTGGGTTCCAGACAGAAAAGCACCTGTTTGCCAACCAACAACACATAGTGGTAGCTGACAAGGAACAAAAGACAGCAACATGAGGAAGAAGGAGTATCCGAAAACAGAGGAATATCAGGGGCTGAAGGAACAGCTGGAGCAGACGTGGAAAGTAAACTACAAAGTGGTCCCAGTGGTAATATGAACACTAGGAACTGCAACCCCAAAACTGGAAGAATGGCTCCAGCAGATTCCAGGAACAACATCAGAGGTCGCTGTGCAGAAGTGTGACCTAAACTGACCACTCACAGTTTACTACAAGCCTCATTTACCCATTCACACACACACAATGGATACTGGGGGCAAAGTGGAGTTCTTGCCAGGTGCACTTCAACATTAACAGTGGTGGAGCTGCATAGTGAACCACCAACCGTATGACTGCGAATAACCCAACCTACCTGCTGAGCCACAGCTGTGTTTAAGTGCATTACATGTGACTGTGTCTATATTCTGAGTGCTTCATGCATTCAAAATGAATGGTGCCTTCACAGATATCCACTTTATCTATGTCATGTGTATTAATGCACTCCTATACATTAGAGATACTGGCTTTTAAACTTAAAACAAGCTGGATCATCCCTCTGCTCTAGCACAGTGGATGTGCTAACCATAATTTTCTTAAAGAATTTTACATTTTGACTGTTGGCACATTAAAATTTTAACTTGCTTTATCAGCAATGAACTATATTTACTGACAACGGTTTTCAGATTTCCACATACTTTCCAATAGCCAAAAGTGCATTCTTAATGCAGGGTCATTTAAGGTTGTGAATATCACAGCCATTTTATACTGGGTTTTCAGCCTTGTTCCTTGCATTTGCTTTTGAATAGTAATAATACAGTCACCAAATTCTTTGTGAGAAACCTGTTCTTAAATGGTTGAACCCCTCATCATCATTATGATCATTCTGAAGGTCTGACACTCAGTAGGGTGTTTGTGTTTTTACGTTTAATCATTATATTGGCCCATTGTCAGTTAAACTAAAAAAGTTGTTGGATGTTCCACCAATTCCATCTTTTTTAATATGTTTCCTGACATGTTTTTTGGAATCCAATTTAAAACAACTTTGGATACCTTCCCAAACATGTCTTCCCCTGTTTTAATATTTCTAATTAAATTAAAAGGATAATGTGAAAGGATAATAGAAAAGCCTAGGAAAGAAAACAATATAGCCATCACAGACACCCAAAAACAATATCTTCCAAAAAATTAAAGTGAACGCAATCGTGCTTTAAAAAGATCACCCCGAATAGTTTGCATCTGCCTTTGACCAAAACATTTACGGATTAATAAAAGTAGTAGAAGTATGGAAGGACAGCCATGAATATAAAGAGGAAATGCTGCAGATGAAAATGAAGAGGATGACCTAGCTTACCTTGACATCAGCCTTCTTGTTGAGGAGACTCTTGGCTGCTGCAGAGAGGCAGAACGACACACCCTCAGATGGTAGAGTACACATTATTTACCTTCAGATGACGACTTTGTAATCTGCTCACACAAATGCAGATCCACATCCGCGGTCATTCATGCATGCATGCAGGCACTGGCTTAAAAGAAAAAAAAAATCACCTGCTTGTCAAAGTGCACAAATAAATGTGAAGAGTTACAATGCCTATCCTCCCATCCACTACCACTAGGAGGAGGGGGGAAAGGAATTTACCCCTCCCTCTGAAAAAATGGAAAATTCTTTCCCTGCGTCTTAAAAAGCAAATGAATAAAATGTGCAAAAACTCACACATATATTAAAAAGAATTCTCCATCCTGCTAGCACTTCCTGACCCTGATCCATTGCCCAAAGCATTAGATAAGCAGAGGGCATCAAACACGAGGGAGGGGGGAGAAGTCAAACTAATTCTCTGTATAATCCAAATACACTCTCTCGCACCGTTGCACGCACAGGCATAGATAGAAGGGGGATTAGGAGCGAAAGCATGAGGGAAGAGGAACAGAGATGCAGGTATATGATAATGGGTTTGTTAATCTGAAGAGTAGGCTGGATTAATTCACAGAGTTCACTGATGGGCAGGAATTAGTCTGGGATGATGTGGAAAAAATAAAGTATGTGTTTTGCTGCTTAAATGCTGATAAAAAAAGGAAGAAACAGCTTAAAAACACTCCAGTTCTGCTGACATTAATCTTTTATCATGTTGGAGCTCTGAGTGGATGTGTGATCCCCAACCTAAAAGCAGCACTGAACAGTTACTGCACTCCACATTTAAAATGTGATAACTAAACTCCCACTTATACACCACAGTGCATGCTATTTGTCTGTACAAGGAAAGAAAAGTCTGTAATACTCTTCCCTTCAGATGAGAAATGAGATTGCTTACCTTGGCAAAAAGTTAAAGAAGCAATAAGGGTGAGGAAGAGGAGAGAAAGATTTAGGAAGAGAGATTAAAACAAGCTGAGGGATAGAGCTAAAGGAGTGTGTGATGTTGTGACCCTGGGAGATTTCCGTTTAATCACATCTGCTCCTGCCTCAATGAGGGGAAAGGATGTAAAGTTTTAAAAGCTGCAGGGAGAAAATGCTAAAAGATGTGCTTGCGAGATGTGTTTACCTTGTTCCACGATGCCAGCTGTGGTTCCTGCTACAGCGCTGACAGCAGCAGGGGCCGTAGTCTGACGGCCCACTGAAAAATACAGAGTATCATTAACAGTACCAGTCAAAACTTTAATACTACTATGTGAATGGATCAAAACTAAAAAATAACACGTATGGGTTTGTGTAGAAAGAAAGCATAACCAAAACGACTTTATATATGGGTGATATTGTATTTTAATGCCAAATCTGTTTCAAGAACAGCTTTGAATATTCTTCAGTCTTCAACTAGCTTCATGAGATCATCCCCTGAGTTTAAGCAACAACCTTGAAGAAATTCCCAATTGCTGATCACTTGTTGGCTGTTTTTCCTTCAATCTGTGCTCTAATTTATCATAATCTCACTTGACTGTCGGTCAGGTATTGTGGAAGTCAGATCATCTGATACAGCCCTCCATTATCCTTGTTATTGTTCACACAGCTCCCACGGGGCGTCTTGGTGTGACTTTACTCATGGTGCTACTGAAAAAAATGATGTTCGTTCTATCCATAAACAAGAGGGGATGTTGTGTTACTGCAGGATGTTATGGTACTTATGCCAGCCACGAATCTGTCTACAGACTGGAGAAATTGCATTGCTTCATATGGCCACTTGAGGCTGACTTCAAAAGTGAGCCAATCCCCACAGACTTCCATGTTATAATGTCCAACTTTACAAGATAAATGAACATATTTGCAGGCTATTATAAAAATAATTATGTCTCCCCATTTCATAAGAACTGTATGTAAACAGCTTATTCTACTAGTGATTCTTGTTTTGAGTATCTGGTGCCCCAGGAAAGGACTTTGGAAATGTCAACAGGAAGCACCAGAAGATAACCGTTGCCCAACCATTGTGAACTTAGGAACCGGAATTCAAATTTTTGGCTCTTTTTTTTTCTACTCATTTTTGTCATGTTGGATTATAGTCTCAAATGAGCTGGAGGCCTTTGTACTGAGTCACAGCTTCCCCATTTGAACTTTACTGGGCACAGGATAGAGCGGATCTCTTTCCTGATCAGTGCATACCCCTTCTCCTTACTCTCATTCCTCTCAACACTTGTACAAGAAATCAGCATTAGCATAGAATAGGTTAGTTAAATTAGGATAAAAGTCTGGTGAATTCATCAAGTGACTGTTACTATTTGATTAAACTTTTGCCAGTTCTTTTCCTGGCCACTAAAGAATAACCTGGTTAAATTTGCCATGTGCATGGACCATAGTGAAGAGCTGCTGTTAACAGGCAGAATCTCATAATTGACCTGCAGGGCTACTCAAAGTATTTCATCAGTAGATAGCAGGATCGACATCCAGAGGTTATCAGTTAGAACCAGGTGAATTTTCTCAACTCCGGCTCGGTAGTCTGGCATTACATGTTGGTCAATATCCTTTGGAATCAGAAGCTTTGATCCTTTAAATGAAGAGCCAGTCCACAACACTATAGGGATAACTGGTACAAATATAACTTAAAGAGTCTACAAACCCATATGATGTTGTCATGCCAGATGAACCATGACATTGTGACATTACCCATTGGTTAGTGAAGTGCTACTGCAAAGCCTCAAGCTGAGCTATCTTGGTCTTATGCAACTGGATGTGACATTCAATACGGTTATCTGACAGAGAAACAGAAGGACACTGCTTGCTCACAGACTAGTCACTTGTCAATTGCATGGTAAAAAAAACTGTTTTATCCTTCTTTTTAACTCTAATGGTGATATAATTAAGAAAATAAGCATTGTAGTGAATTCAATAAGATTTAAATGTAGCTAAATGGACTGATTCTTATATAGCGCTTTTCTACTCTCCCGGAGTACTCAAAGCGCTCTATACAACACGCCACATTCACCCAGTCACACCCATTCTCACTAGCACTACCTCTATACTGAGGGCTTTCTAACTACACTCACACACATTCATACTCCGATGGATGCATCTTGGGGTTAGTATCTTGCCCAAGGATACTTGGCATGCAGACTGGAGGAGCCTGGGATCGCACCTCCAACCTTCCGATCAGTAGGTGACCTGCTCTACCTCCTGAGCTACAGCCACCCCACTGCTATTGTGGGGTGGCTGTAGCTATTGATACCATAGAGTCATCAGGAAAGTATTTACAGCCACAGATTAAGGGGTGGGAAGAATAGGTGTTTAAAGCATGTCCACATTACCTCCACCATGTTTTTATATAGTCTGATTTGAAATAAATCATTTTTACCTTACCTTAGGTTGCTGTCTGTTCATTAGAACTAAAGCTAAAAAAATGTTACCTGATAGAAAGCAAGAAAAATACAAAAACACCAAAGTTCACTGCTGAGACTTTTTTTCAGGTGTTGAAAGTATTCAACAGGATTCATCGACCTACTTGTGCAGGTTGATGAACACTGTTTGTAATTAATTTGCTTGCAATTTGATGAGCTCCAGAAAATGCACTTTGTAGCACTAGAAATAAACTATTGTGTTAAGAGTTCTAATTTTGTATGTTTGGGGAAAATGTAAAAATAAATATTGGTATATCAGTTGTTCTTAGTTTTATAGTTTTTTTTAATATACAGGAGGGCTTACGATGTTAAATTTGTTAAATGGTTCTAGTCCTACCAACTGTAAGTCAAAATGTGATTGGTTAAAAAAAAGAATTATAGTTTTTAGCCAGTAATCCTTTCATTTTAATGGAAATCTGATACACAACAAATACAAAACATGTTGCAAAAAATATTTGGCTTTCTCTAGATTTGCTAGTCAAGCAAATCGGGTCAGGCCAGTCAGTGTTCATTTCATTTTCTTAACACTACTATTAGCCTCTTTATGGATTTCAGTGACTTAGCTTTTGTCATTTATCATAAAAGAACAAAGTGACAAATAAACAAGATTTAGTTATATGTGACACTGACACAATATAAGTACAGCTATGTTGGGTGAGCTTTTAAATAAGACAAATCTCTACCATAGCATCTCCCATGAGCCTGTTATGTGTTAATGTGTGTTTTGTGTGTGTCTGTGTGTGTGTGTAGATGTAAATTTTTGTCACCTCTCCTCATCACCTCTGTCTTTTTAAAGAGCAACACTCACCAGAGAAGTTCCTGGAGACAAGCATGGTAGTAAGAATGGCACCCTGATGAGGAAGAACACAGAAAAGCATTATAAGAATCCACCCTGAAACCTATTTAATATGCTGGTGTCGTGAATTAACTTTTAACCTGTATGTTAAGGATTAATAAATTAACACAAACAGAAGCAGAGCAAATCAGGATGAAGGTTTCACACTCTCCAGTGCAAATGTTCCCCTGTCTAACCTCACAATACAAGAAAAGAAGAAAATCTCTGAGCAAAGACCATAACATCACCATGTTACCAGGCTACAAGGGCAGGTGCACTGTTGTTCAAAACACAATGGATTATCACACGAAAATTAGTACGCTGACACTATACCAATACCTATGAAGCCTTAAAACGAGACCCCACAAGCAAATACAAAAAGAACGTCATGAGTTGCTTACAAGAACTGGAAAAGGATGAAGTTATTGACTGTCCTACTTACCATCGGCTACACCGAGGGGAAGTTATACCCTGTATTTAAAGAGTTCCAAAGATCCACAAAGAAGGGGTCTCACTCAGACCCAGTGTTATCAGTATAAACTCAGCCACCTACAACATTTCCAAACACCTATCCACCATGCTAGCACCCATTGTTGGAACACCCCCAATCACATCGAAAACTCCACTGACTTCACCAACAAGGACCAAAAACTTGATCCAGATGAAACCATAGTGTCTTTTATTGCGGTCTCTCTCTTCACTTGCATACCTACAATTGAGGCAGTGGAAACTCTCAGAAAACAACTACAACAAGACAGCTCCTTGGAAAACAGAACAAGCTTCACCCCAGATCAGATTTGCACACTGTTAGACTGCTTTACCACCACATATTTTAGCCAGCCTTTCCATGGAGGAAGTGGAAAGCACCAGGACAGCACCTAGCCACTGGTACACATAAACTGATGACACCTGGGTCAAAATCTAAATCCAAGAATTACAATCCTTCACTGCTCTCTTCAACTTAGTGGATAGAAACATAAAGTTCACCAAGGAAGACAAAAAGGATAGCATTGTGTTTGGTGGCTAATCGAAGCCTTACATCACTCCCACACTGTCAAGCTTATTGCGACATTTGTGATCTAGTCTTCAGGCCAAGCAGCCTCCACTCCGCGTACTTTAAATCTCACTGCTCATCCATCATTTGCCCTTCCAGGTGCCTTCTAGCAACCCACACCCTCCACATCTCCGCCTTACCCAAGTCATTCAGTGACTCATCAGAGTCTAATCTCCAAATAACATAATTGTATTCTGTATATCAATAAATCATGTTCAATTGTTTCTAATGATATCTCCGAATTGAACTGCCTTTGTCTATATTGGAAACATTTAGGAAAAGATACTGGTACATGTTGAGTCTAAATATCACGCAACGGTTTCCAAATAATATGTCGCGTTTGACCACTGAGCTCACGTTTAAATTTCATATTTGCCTTTTTTTGTTGACCCTAAGTTTTGCCAAGAGAAATAGACTGAGCGGCCTATTAACAAATATCCTATAGTATACTATTATATAATAAGCTCAAGTTATTAATGTCCAGTTATTTAAAAATCAATACCTATTATCCATTACCTACTCCTACATAATGTCTGTGTGATAACAGTAAGCATCCCCCATGCCTCCCTTATCATTTTACTGCACTACAAACTTCTTAAGCTGTGTTTAAAAAGGAAGACTACAGCAGGGAAGGGCAAATTGTTTTTATAGCTACTGTAGCTCCTTTTAAAAAATCTGAAATCAGTTCAAAACTGGTAGACATTAAGCTAGAGTAAGGGTTTCCTCCTTTCTCCTGAAATCAGAGATACAACTTCTTTTTGAACCATCAAATATTTTCACACCTTGAGTTTCCTCCTGGCATTAAATTTCTTCAGGCACTCGACGGTCTCCTGTCTGTGCATCATTGAGGCCACCGTTGAGCGTTGCTGTGGGGAGACAGAGAAAGAGATGCTGAAAATAAAATGTTACAAGAGCAGCTGTGACAGTGATAGGTTTATGTGGGCAGGAGCTGCCAGTGAGATTCTGCATTGGTGAAATGTGTTAATTCTGAGGCCCCTTAGGTAACACAATTTCAGCAAAACTTCAGGATAAAGAGATTCAACTTGGCTTTACAGTATCCGCACAATACATTCTGTTTCCTTACAGAGATAATGATATGTTGTTATGTTAAGGATTTAGATCTTTGACTTAGCTAGTGATTTTGTTGGGTTTTTGGGCCAATTTCTCTCAAATTTTACATTAGTCATTCTTACTAACTATTCCTGCAAACATCACAGGTACTGGGTTTATGACTTAAACTGATGAAGACAGTCAAGAAAAATATTGTTTTACAAATTATAAATGGAAAATACTGTAAATGTAACTTTTTTTTCTTGTTGCTATGATCATATTTTTAAAGATATTGTGCCAAAGTTTTATTGCATAAACTGGCAAAAGTTCACTTAAAACTCCAGTGAATACAATTGCCTAAAGGAATATTTTTCTTTTCCAATGAAAGACAAGTGTTACAGATGGACGTATGACTGTAACTAGTGTTCAGTCTAATGGTTATGTATGAAATGTACATTCTAATTAGATATATTAAATCCTAATGCATAAAAATCATATTATTATCTGTCATAAAAACAAAACAGAAGTAAAAATTAACTTTGTAAAATAATTAAATTGATCAAATAATACATTTGACATAAACTAGTTTTAAACTGAAAAGTACTGAATTCATTGAATTAAACTGACATTTTTATACCCCAAAAAATTACCAACAAAACATGGTAGCACCAAACCTCATTTAGATAGCAACTGTGTTTCTGATTATTTTATTACAGTCAAAACAAGTCATTTAATTCATTTAACTGTATTTTCCTTCTGAATCGTGTATCAAAAAACACGTTTATCAAAAAGTACTTTTCCTGGAAGAAAAGTGTTCCATTGGGCTCAAGCTTGTGTTTTTAGTTCAGAATCCAGAGTCTCTTGAATTGTTACATTAATCAAAGGCCCTTGTAAGATGGCATTTATTTACAGAGCATCAAGCTGTGATTTATTGCCAAACAAATTGAACATTTCAATGTATTTTTGTTATACACACTAACACACTGTTTAAGATGTCAATTTACTCTATTTTAAACACAATTGTAATTTTCTAGACTTCTTTGGAGAGTCTAGAGATTTCTGCAGGAATTTAACTTATCATGTGGAACTCAGTTCTTGGTTGCTGAAGGTTAATAGGTTGAACTTTTGCCTGTCTATGGAAAAAACCATATTCAAGATAAGCTGACATGTCAGCACATATTTGCACATGTCATATTTGGCAGTTTTAAGCACATGTTCTCATAGTTGCTGAGAGAGGATTTGCAAATTACAAATTGCTTGATAGTCAAATCAGGAGCTGTGAAATATTGTTTCCTGTCAGTTTTAATAGGATGCTGGATGTGTATATGCTACTTACACAGACCCATGGGTGCTTCAGAGCCTCCTGGGCAGTGATTCTCTTGGCTGGATTAATAGTAAGCATCTGGTTGATCAGATTTTTAGCCTCGGGAGTCACTGTGTCCCACTCTGGGGAGGGAAACTAAACCAAACGCACACCTAAGCATGCCCACATATACAATAAAAATATGTACCACATCTTATTTAACTTAAAGAGAAACAGAGATGAGAAGCTGACTAACATCATATGCTCCAGCTTTGATCTGTTGGTAGAGTTTGTGTTGGTCCTCGTCCCAGAACGGAGGGTACCCAACCAAAAGGATGTAGAGGATCACACCTACACACATAAACAGCCATTGTTTGAGTGCCAAGAACAAAATTGGCAGAGGTGGTGCTGAAAATAGAAAAAAAACACCTACCACATGCCCAGATGTCTACAGGTTTACCATATGCTTCTTTCCTCAGCACTTCTGGAGACAAGTAGCCGGGAGTACCCGCAAAGCCTACACACGAAAACAAAAAGCAACACAAATGAAGGCCCTGTTTCTTGGCGAAAGTACAGAAAAGAATGCATTTTAACCCTCTCAAGGCAGGCGTTGCAGATTTGCAACAGTTAAAAACTAACAACCTGATTACCCCACATACATATTTTATGAGGGTTTTTTTACTCAGAAGTACCACTGCAGGACTTGGTTGTGCATTAGCAACAAAAAGTTTAATTTGAGCCTGAGAGGGTTAAAAGGTTCTGCTCCTATGCTTTAGATAACCTCTTATTTTGGTGCTTAACTTTTATAGTTTGATTTGTCTTTTGTGATACCTTTAAAAGGTGGTGGAGCAGCTGTGGTTCAAATGGGTTGTCTACCAATCAGAACGTCAGGGGAAACGTTATCCCTGGGCTGAACTCCAAGTTACGGCCAGTCAAGTGGTATCAATTCCTTTGTACTACAGGAACTGCATGCATACTCTGTCAACAGGAGGCTGGACATTATTGTTCATCAGGAGGAATCAAGGACCCACTGCACCAGCACAGGATCTGCCAATTGGTTGAAGGATCCCAATATCTTCTGGCAGTCAGTGTCGCATTGCCTAGCTTATAGTGGACTGTGTATCGCTCCATGGATATGTTTTTCCACACCATAATTGACACACCAGCACAACAGCCATGCTAAATGATCTTACAGGCAGCATAACATTCTCCATAGCTTCTTTCACGTCTGTCATGTGCTCAAGATGAATCTGCTCTCATCTCTGAAAAGCGTAGGGTGGCAGTGGTGAACTTGCCAATTTGGATATTCTATGATGAATGCCATTTGGGCTCCACAATACTGGGCAGTGATCATAGGGCTCACTAGAGGATGCTGACACCTCAGGTCACCCTCAAATCAAATTATTATATTATATAGCGCCAAATTAAAAAAAAAAACAAAACAAAACAGCTGCCTCAAGCCGTTTTTATATTAAAAGGTAAAGATCCTACAATAATACAAGTCTGTTTCTGATTATTTGGTCAGAGACATTCACACCAGTGGCTTGCTTGAGATCATTTTGTAGGGTTCTGGCAGTGGCCATACTGTTTCTTCCAGCACAAAGGACACGCATGCCACTTAAGGACCTTCTATGGTCCTGTCCAGCTTTCCTAGAGTAACTGCTTGGAAATTCTGGAATTTCCTCCATGCACTTACCACTGGAATGGGAGACACAGCAAACGTTCTGTCAATGGCATGTATTGATGTGCCATCCTGAAGGAGTTCGACTACATGTACAACCTCTGTAGGGTCCAAGTGTTGCATCAGTACAGGGAGTGCAGAATTATTAGGCAAATGAGTATTTTGTCCATCCTGTTCATGCATGTTGTCTTACTCCAAGCTGTATAGGCTCGAAAGCCTACTACCAATTAAGCATATTAGGTGATGTGCATCTCTGTAATGAGAAGGGGTGTGGTCTAATGACATCAACACCCTATATCAGGTGTGCATAATTATTAGGCAACATCCTTTCCTTTGGCAAAATGGGTCAAAAGAAGGACTTGACAGGCTCAGAAAAGTCAAAAATAGTGAGATATCTTGCAGAGGGATGCAGCAGTCTCAAAATTGCAAAGCTTCTGAAGCGTGATCATCGAACAATCAAGCGTTTCATTCAAAATAGTCAACAGGGTCGCAAGAAGCGTGTGGAAAAACCAAGGCGCAAAATAACTGCCCATGAACTGAGAAAAGTCAAGCGTGCAGCTGCCAAGATGCCACTTGCCACCAGTTTGGCCATATTTCAGAGCTGCAACATCACTGGAGTGCCCAAAAGCACAAGGTGTGCAATACTCAGAGACATGGCCAAGGTAAGAAAGGCTGAAAGACGACCACCACTGAACAAGACACACAAGCTGAAACGTCAAGACTGGGCCAAGAAATATCTCAAGACTGATTTTTCTAAGGTTTTATGGACTGATGAAATGAGAGTGAGTCTTGATGGGCCAGATGGATGGGCCCGTGGCTGGATTGGTAAAGGGCAGAGAGCTCCAGTCCGACTCAGACGTCAGCAAGGTGGAGGTGGAGTACTGGTTTGGGCTGGTATCATCAAAGATGAGCTTGTGGGGCCTTTTCGGGTTGAGGATGGAGTCAAGCTCAACTCCCAGTCCTACTGCCAGTTTCTGGAAGACACCTTCTTCAAGCAGTGGTACAGGAAGAAGTCTGCATCCTTCAAGAAAAACACGATTTTCATGCAGGACAATGCTCCATCACACGCGTCCAAGTACTCCACAGCGTGGCTGGCAAGAAAGGGTATAAAAGAAGAAAAACTAATGACATGGCCTCCTTGTTCACCTGATCTGAACCCCATTGAGAACCTGTGGTCCATCATCAAATGTGAGATTTACAAGGAGGGAAAACAGTACACCTCTCTGAACAGTGTCTGGGAGGCTGTGGTTGCTGCTGCACGCAATGTTGATGGTGAACAGATCAAAACACTGACAGAATCCATGGATGGCAGGCTTTTGAGTGTCCTTGCAAAGAAAGGTGGCTATATTGGTCGCTGATTTGTTTTTGTTTTGTTTTTGAATGTCAGAAATGTATATTTGTGAATGTGGAGATGTTATATTGGTTTCACTGGTGAAAATAAATAATTGAAATGGGTATATATTTGTTTTTTGTTAAGTTGCCTAATAATTATGCACAGTAATAGTCACCTGCACACACAGATATCCCCCTAAAATAGCTAAAACTAAAAACTACTTCCAAAAACATTCAGCTTTGATATTAATGAGTTTTTTGGGTTCATTGAGAACATGGTTGTTGTTCAATAATAAAATTATTCCTCAAAAATACACTTGCTTAATAATTCTGCACTCCCTTTATTGAGACTGACCTTAGTCAAAAGTGTTGAAAAAACAATGAGAAAACCCAAAGAAGGACAAATATCTGTGGCTTCAACTTGTATAACCCTTTGTGTTTTGGGGGTTGTCTTATCTTTTAGATAATCTCTTATTTAGAATTAGATCATCTTTGTCTTCTAAATGCCTCCTTAATTTTTTGAGCATGAAACTTTGTCTGTAGCATTCTTTCTAATTGTACATATGTTTTGAAATTAATGGAGATGCTTTTCTAATTGTGTTATTTTTAATAACACCTACAGACACATGCACACTTCTGTGTGTGTGTGTGTGTGTGTGTGTGTGTGTGTGTGTGTGTGTGTGTGTGTGTGTGTGTGTGTGTGTGTCTTACCAAACCAAGCCTGTTGGTCTCCTTGTACTTCAATGGCCAGTCCAAAATCAGCCAACTTGACTGCTGCGTTCTTACATTTGCTGGCCAGCAGCAGGTTTTCTGGCTGAAGGTGTAACACAAGCACAGTCGTGTCATGTTAGTGTTACATTTTATGACCTTATTAATTTATGTCTCAAGGTTGTTACGACATTGTTACTGAAAGGCTTTTCTTAAATTACTTCAGAAGGGGTGGCAAAATCTAGGGATGTTTTTATTTCATGTTAAGTCATTTGTAACTCCATCTAACCTATCTTACACACTCGCAACAAGTACTATAATCACTATGCAAAGATCTCAACAGTAATCTTGCAGAGTTGAGCCAGATAAAAGTTTAGTATCACATTCAACAAGCTTAAGTTTTTAAAAAAAAAATTGCGCTTTAATTTGGTTTCTTTGTGGCTGATATTTTATTTTATTTTATTTTATTTTATTTTATTTTATTTTATTTTATTTTATTTTATTTTATTTTATGGCAGTAGTCTTTCTGTGACATTTTATTTTTTAGCAACTGGAAGGACCAGTCCTTCCAAGATGGTCCCTGTTCTTTTTTTCCTGTTTCTTGAGTTTCTGCTGCCTGGGGTATTCCCTAAGCACATGCTCAGTGCTACATCATTGCTACATCTTCCTGATGTACTGATGGATCTTTGTTGTTTCATCTTGGATAGTACTTCTGACACTGACTAATCAGTCTCTTTCCTCCCCCTCAGTGTACAGTGGCACTAGGCTTGGGATGGAACCCTCCACGTATGGTAAGGAGCTTTCTTGTCTTGATGTCAGTGGCTTATATTTCATATTTTGGCCAGCTTATTATCCTAGCAGAGCACCTGATGACTGATGATGATGATGTTTATGACTATGCAGCATAAGCATGTGTGAGGCATTCATACAGAACTTTTTCATAATGTTGCTATTTGCTGGGATTGACACATCTATCACAACTGCAGTCCTCTGTTCCCTGTCAATCACCACTATGACTGGTTGCTTGGACAGCAGCTTCCTAACTCCCACAAGAATTTAGCCCCATTTGTTCTCAACCATCTTTGATGGTGTCTCCTTTAGTGACTTGGGGAGTTCTAGTCCACATGTGGCGCAGATGTTTCTATAGAGCTACTTGGTTGTGCCGCTCGGTGTACTCTGTCCAAGCTTGCATCTTGCACCCTGCTACTATATGTTGGATAGTCTTCGGGGCACCTTTGCACTGTCCGCAACTTGAGTCCTGTTGGCCTGCGGTAGTGTCCTGCTTCTGCTGATATCATGCTCAGCTGTGTGTGTATATGCAAACATTTAGAAAATCAATAAATGCATTTGGGGGGAGGGGGGGTAGTCAACTGGTTGTGGAAAATGGGGCATTGGGAACAAGTTTCTTCTCTTACTTCTTTTCCTATACATAACTTTAAAGGGAAAACAGGAGAATGGGGCAGACCAGTTATACTCAGATCAGAACGCTAAAAATAGTTATGGCTACAGACATATTCAGAGATACAGTCATACATTTTCCAGCAAATAAAATGTACTCTCTCATTTTGAGGTTGAGACACACAGATGGGACTGGAAAATGTGTATAAGCCTTTTTTGCCTTTGTTTACTTGAGGACGACCAAACACATCTTGTCTGTCTGCAATAGTCGTGTCTTTGCTGCTCAGACGCTGATGTAAAAAGCAAATGTGACAAATAACTACACAGGAATGACAGCTCTTTGCTGTCTGACTAGTTTATGCTAAGAGTGACAGATCTGTGTCACAGAAGCAGCAATCATTTCACCACAGTGATAGAAACAGCTGTATGCTGTAATCCAGCTGAAGGACAGTCATCATGTCACCCTCTGCTGGTTGATTTAAAAACACAGAAGGTGCATACAGTAAAGGCCTTAACTTACTGTGCCCAGTAGATCAATCTTATTCAGAAATATTCCACAACTGTTGGACAAATGTATTTTTCATTCCACAAAGAACAGACTCAGTTGTTTGATATTTTAGGAAATACTACTACACTTTATTAATAAAATGTTCTAGTTCTAGTTCATTTGGACAACTTAAAATAACCCAAAACAAAACAAAACACTTTCTAAGTCAAGATTTGAACTTCAGACTAATCGGGGAATTAATTGTTGTACTTTTTTACTTAGTCAAAATGAACAGATGATGTTTTTGTACTTTTTGACACTATATCATAATCATGATAAAGAGAGCTGCAAATGTCAGTATCAAACACAAAAACTGTATATATTATATACAGTTGTATACTCAATGGGCAAAAAAGTCAAATTAAAAACTAAAGTCAAAATGCAAACGTGTTTAATGTTTTCCTTTCCTAAATGTTACCAAAAGTGCACCAAATTCTTTATAAAATTCAGATTTAAAAACTCAATTTGTGAGATTTTAACATATCATCTATTCTGTATATCACTTGTCCACTTTCCTGACTCAAATATTGTACCAAAGGATGTTAGATGGTTAATGTGATTAATATTAATTGCTAAACATGAGGATATTAACTTCATCATCAAACAAGTTACCATGCTGTCTCATATTTTCCAATAAAAATCAGAAATTTGCTTTAGAAAATAATCAGTAGGTAACTGTAGTTTCCATGTTTGTACCTGGAAAAAAAAATTCACATTTGATATTTGCATAAAATTTATAAAATCCTAACAGAACACATGCAGAGGATTCCACACAAATGCACCGTACAGTGATGTTGGTACTGAAATAAGCATCCAACCATAGTCTGATTAGAGCAGGCTCAGGCTGAGAATTATCGTTGTTTCTATTTCTGTGTCTAGACAGCAAAAAAACAAAAAACAAAAAACAATCTAAGTGACTATGAAAGTCAATTCATTGTTAACTCCAACAGTGGGGGTGGTGTGGGGGTTTTATACTGTCCTCTTAAAGAAAAGGGTCACTGCAAATCAACATAAAATGATGTTGTATATAATGTAGTATTTCTTTGAAGATGGGAGTGTTCTCTCCACGATGACACTGTCACGAATCACAGGATGCAAGGGGCCACTAACTGGTTCAATGAAAATGTAGTACTGTCTAAAATATAGTGAGTACAGACTATATAGTGCACTCAAAGAATTCTTCAATGTTTTACGAAAAGTAGTGTACATCTGATGGTTGCTACCCAAGCATTGTATCCAATCATGCATTGTATTAAAGTGAGAGATGAAAATAAAGAGAGCAGTGCATCAAAGCATTAACTAATACCATGATGAAATAAGTATTGCTGAAAAAACATTGCAATCGGTATTTATTAAGTATTTATTAAATGAAATATTTATTTATTTATGTACAGAATATTGTCAAAAGTATTACTTATCCATCTAAATCCTTAAATTCAGGTAATCCAATCACTTCCATGGCCACAGGTATATAAACTCAAACAACTAGGCATACACACTGCTTCTGTAAACATTTGGGAAAGATTGGGTCGCTCTCAGGAGTTCAGTGAATTCTAGTGTGATGCTGTGATAGGATGCCACCTCCAAACAAGTCCAGCTGTGAAACTTCCTTGCTATTAAATATTCCATAGTAAACGGTTGGGGGGAAATATAACAAAGTAGAAGTCATTGAGAATGACAGCAACTATGCCATGAACTAGTAGGCCAGGTAAACTGCATAGTGTGCTGAGGTTGGCAATCACTACAGATCTCCAAATTGGGCCTTCAGATTAGCTCAAGAAGATTACATAGAGAGCTTCATGGAATGGCCACTTCATGACCAAGTTCCAAATGCAGTGAAGTAAAGCATGCCGCCACTGGACTCTAGAGCAGTAGAGAAGTGTTCTCTGGAGTGATGCATCATGCTTCTTTGTCTGGCAATCTGATCAACAAGTCTGGATTTGGCTATTACCAGGAGAACAGTACTTGTCTGATTGCACTGTGCAAAGGATAACGTTTGGTTGAGGGGGAATCATGATGCGGGGTCATTTTCAGTAGTTGGGCTCAGCCCCTTAGTTCCAATGAAAAGAACTCTTAATGCTTCAGCATACCAAGACATTTTGGAGAATTTCATGCTCCCAACTTTGTGGGAACAGTTTGAGGATGACCCTCTCCTGTTCCAACATGACTGTGCACCAGTGCACCGGGGGAAAAATCTAAACCTACATGGCCTTGTGTGAAAAAGCCCCTTAAATCTAATAACTGGTTGGGTCAGTTATTAGTAATAAACACCTTAGTTCAATGTTTTTGGGTTCTCAGTTTGACTGTTATTATTTATTCTTATTTGCCACATTTCTAAGTATCTTCTTTCATATATCTTTGTTTCAGTTTCTGGCTATTCTGCCTTTGGTTTTGTACAGTTATTTTATAATTTATAATTTATATATTACATTTTTTTATAATGATTTTTTATTAAATGTGTACAGTCTTCCCTTTGTGCCCCATTGTGCCCATCTGTCTTTGATTTGTTCTAGCTGTTTTCCCCCACCGTTTCCCCTAGCCTCATTACTGTCATTATTGTCTCAGTCTCCTCTTGCCCCTCTGTTGAGTCACCCACAGTATGCTTTCTAGATTTCCTAGTGCGTCCTAGTATTACACTCCTTGTATAATTACTCTTTGTGCCTCCTTTTGCTTTCTGTTTTGGGATCATGTTTTCCTTTGATCAATCCAGCATTAAATATTCACCTTATGCTCACTTTGGTCTCCTGCATTCTGCACTTGGGTTGGAAAACAATTAACCAAATTCCACACAGTTGATAGTCACAGAGCAAGTTGACCGCACAAAGCACCCAGAGGGCACAACAATCTACATGGAAGAAAATGACTTAGACTGTTCTAGGTTTCTAGTCTACTCACAAAGACTGAGAGAAACAGCTGATATGAGGGCTTGGCCAGCTGCTATCTCAGCATTCGAAGGTATAAAATCTCACAAACCTCAACTGCTTCACTAGCTGGTTATTCCCACTTCTTACTCCCAGTTACTTCACAGTAATAGACTATTATAGGACAATTCAATTCAATTCAGTTCAATTTAATCTTATTTATGTAGCACCAAATCACAACAACAGTTCCCTAAGGGGTTTTATATTGTTAGGTAAAGACCCTACAATAACACAGAGAAAATAAAAAACAACAACAACAATCAGATGGCCCCCTATTAGCAAGCACTTTGCAGTGGGAAGGAAAAAGTCCTTTTTTAACAAGAAGAACTTCCCCAGCAGCCATGTGCCAAAACTGGTTGGTTTCAAGGGGAGGAAGACAGAACAAAAGACACACTCTGGAAGAGAGCCAGGAATGAATAATAATAATAATTACGTGCAGAGTAGTGTTTAAAAACATAGTGAGTGAAAGAAAGGTGAGTGAACACTTGTGCATTAGTGCACTAGTGCATTACACCCCGAGGAGCCTAAGGTTATTGCACTAATTCAGGGTCACCTAATCCAGACCTAAGAAAATGCTTTGTCAAAAAGGAACATTTTAAGCCTATAATCTTAAAAGCAGACAGTGTGTCTGTCTCCCAAATCCAAATTGGGAGCTGTTTCCACAGAAGAGAGGGCTCCTCAGGTTGTACAGGCTGCCTTAGTTTCTATATTTCCTGGGTCAGAGAGAGTGCTGATCTACCCAAGACCTTCCCTGAATCTGTGTCTCAGCAAGTGAACCCAGTGAATTCTGAACAAACTAGTCTAGCCAACTTGGAGCTTCCACTGTATCCTGCACTGGAGCTGCTGTGGACCCAGACATCAGAAAAGTGCACCCTGCTCAGCTCCCACAAGAGTTGACAGAGTCTTCTGAGTATCCTGAACCTCAGGGTAGGATTTATCTACTCCATTGGCCAGTAGCTGTGGGGTCCAACTAGCCCCCACAGCTACTTAGTCTCCGCCACTGGCCACCTCACCAGCTCCCTGAGCTGAATCATCTCTGCCAAGGCCTCTGTCCTTTGTCCTTTGATCCTGCCCCATGAAGTACACGGTCATGGAATAAAACATTTGGCAAGCTTTTCAAGACCATTTAAGGGGAAATAAACAGGCTTTCCAACAGCACAAGATTTATAAATTTTATTGAGTAATTTATTAATTATTATTTATTTATTAATTAATGACCAAACACAAATTTTTTTTACTTTTTGTACTAAGTTTATATAGTCTTAAAATCAATAAAAAGCCATCACACAGATTTCTGCTATAAATGTAATATAAATTGCTATATTAATGTTAACATACATTCTTGACAATATTTTGTCTTGACTGCATCATTACAAAAGATTATTTGGGGGTTTTTTTTGTTCTTTATAGAGCTTTAGGTTGTTGTTTAATTATATGTTGGTTGGTTATTAACATTGTTTTTTTTTATTTGTTTATTTGCTACTCATACATACTGCACAAATCACTAAAAAATGTATGTAATTCAGTACAGCAGATATTGTTTTATACAGCTGCAGTATGTATCTATGCTGTAAGAAACAGCACATGATAATAAGAGGAACGCTTGATATACACAAAAAATATTCAAACATTCCTCTGTGAAGGATTAGTTACTTTCATCTGTGAACAGGGATTCATTGTTACCTGTTCAGATATACATACATATCCTGCTTAAACATGAAGCAGGTCAATGAAAGTCCAAAGGAACTTAATCAAAAGAACGTCAGCTGCGTGGTATACATCACTGCACCACTGGAGGTGAGCAGACACAAGGTTTCCACCTGCTATGAAATTTCTCTTTCAGTTGTAGTCCACTCAAGTGCATGCACAAGACAGAACTTCAACATATGTGCACAAACACTCATGCACGTTTTGATAAATCCAGCCCATAGACATGCACAGACATGCTGGATATAAATATTTTCACTGCACTTACCAGCTGTCAATTACAACAGTCAGACAAAACACAGAACTATGGAGAACCGCTTACTGATTTACAAAAAAGTGAGACCACAGCCATACTGGGCCTTCATCAGGCAAACAGACAACATGACATCAGAAGATGATATCCAGACCAAACTGCAATACAGATGACAAAACTCAACAAAACGTAATCTGCTACACCACTCACATATAACAGTGGGAATTCCACATAGAACCTTTTTTTTAAAAATTGGAACACTGTTCATAATTAATAATTTGTATTAACATTTGGAAGGTATCATTCTTTTTGTGGAAGCTCTACATTTTTCCTTCATGGACTCTTGTCCCTGAGCTAAACCTGACCTGAACATAGTACAGAATGTTCCTTATACTGATTTTATAGCTGTGCAGCTAAAATTCACACACCTACATGGACACAGACACATGACCTGCTCGTGACTCACCTTGAGATCTCTGTGAACCACACCCATCTGATGGCAGTGGAGCACGGCCTCCAGGATCTGCTGGATGCAATGACTGCATGCAGACAGCAGGGGGAGCAGGTTAGTCTGAACACATTTAGCACATTGAGCCCCAACTGTCACAGGCACACATACATGTTTTCAGTGTAGGAACCAGCTCTCTCTTCCACACTCAACACGTTTGCACACACATATAAAAAAGTGTGAACCTGTCTGTGAGCTACACAGAGGGAATGCGTGCAGTTTGCTATTTTCTGCTTTAAAGAAAGTGCCAAATATTAGTCAGGCAGCGTAGGAGGGCTCTGCAGCTCCGTGTGGGAGACACTCTGTCTAACCTGTATATTTTTGTGTGTAATTTATTTAGCAGCAGTGATAACAAAGCCTTTGAGGAAAGGATTCTGCAAGTATTTAAAGTTGTCACTGCTGCCACTCTATTGACCTCTACTTCTTCACCCGTTCTCAGGTTTTCTCACTCACTCAGTCACTCTTGCTCAAAGTATGACAGTCCTAGGACCCACAGGAATTGTAAATATATTTCAGACTTCTAAAATAGTACAACAAGAGCTGCAAAAGCAGAACCAGAAGACAGGCAAGACAGGCAAGGGGAGACAAACAAACAGGCAGCAGGCACAGACAAAACTTGTATCAAATCACAGGCAAAAATTAAAAAACAGGACTATAAAATACAAGCAGCTCTTGTACAGCGGGTGCACAGCAATGCAACACAGTGAGACACACACACACACCTTGAGGTCCCTGTGCACTATGTCATGGTGGTGGGTGTAAGAGACACTGTCTAGAATCTGATGAATACAGTGACTGTGGAGACAGAACAACACAGTGAAGACCAGATAAAGGAAGCAACACGAGAAGGAAAGGGACCAAAAACATAGTAAGAAAGAGAAGTGGACAGAGAAGAGAACGGGAAGATCTGAGGCACAGAGGCTGTTGCAGGGCGAGGAAGCGAGGGAGTTGATGTGAGAAGCACTTTACATATTTCCTGATTTGACTAGACTAGACATATAGAGTTTTTTTAAATCTCCATTGCTAAGATTTCATTCAGTTCATAAACATATCTTTGTTTCTTCGTCTTGCTATTCTGTTCAAATTAAAAGTGAATTTTTAATCCATGTACATGGAGCTTTTCTAAAATGGCCTCCAGAGTGTGTAAACCTGAAAACACAGCTGCACTATGTGACAATGAGAGAAAAGGAGCTTTGTAGACCTGTCATCATATTGCTAACAAAACCGAACATGAAACTGTGTACTTTACAATTGTTGCTAAAACAGACTGTGTGTACAGTGGTGTGAAAAAACTGTTTTCCTGTTTTTTTGTCACACATTTGTCACACTTAAATGTTTCGGATCATCAAACAAGTTTAAACATTAAACAAATATAACACAAAATGCACTTTCTAAATAAAGCTGTTTATTATCAAGGGGGGGGAATCCATGCCTACGTGGCCCTCTGCGAAAAAGTGATTGCCCCCAGTAAATTTATGTTTTATAACATAAATTAACTGTGGTTTTTTACATCTTTGGAAAGCGGAGTTCACTTTCTTTAGTCACACCCACACACACATAACCTTAAAAAGATGGTTTATGTTCTAAAACCCTTTAATGTGGCTGAATTAGAACAACTCTGCAAAAATGAGTGGGCCAAAAGTCCTCCACAGCACTAGAAAAGACTGGAAAAGATTGCCAGTTATCACAAATGCTTAATTGCAGTTGTTGCTGCTAAAGGGTGGCCCAACCAGTTATTAGGTTTAGGGGGCAATTGCTTTTCACACAGGGCCATGTAGGGTTGGAATTTATTCCCCTTAATAAAAAAAAAAAAAAAAAACTTTATTCAAAACAGCATTTTGTGTTTACTTGTGTTATCTTTGTCTAATATTTAAATTTGTTTGATCTGAAACATTTAAGTGTGACAAACATACAAAAAAATAGGAAATAAGGAAGGTGCAAACACTTTTTCACACCATGGCAAAAGACAGACAAAGCTACAGTAACATTACTCATTACTTTTTTGAAGTTGGATGGCACAGTTGTGCAGTGGTTAGAAATGTCACCTATGAAAGCTGTGATAAGCCCGCTGACTCTCAACTGGTAAGTGACTGAAAAAATGGACAGAAGGAAATTCTGAAGCCTCATGTTTGCAGTATTTTTACTGTTGCCTTCTTGTGTTTTTTTCTAGCTGAATATCACAGATTAGGTATGGACTTGAATAAGAAGTAAACAACACATCCATATGTGTCGATCCCAAAGTAGCTTTGCCATTTGTCAAAGCATATAAAATGGTTTAAAAATGGTTTAAAATGAGAAATTTTATTGAGTAATTATCAATAAAACAGGCTTTGGGTAGACTAAGACCACTAACACACTTAGCATATGAAATGACTTGATTATAGTCTATTGCAAACAAGGACATGGACAGCTGAGCTGGAGACCTGATAGTCAAGTAGTCATTCTTGTGATATTTCTTTAAAGTCCACTATCAAGGGCACATGCATTGTAATATAAATTCTCTGTGGACACAAAAAAGCAAGCATTTGCTCACTGTGTGATGATGACATTTACATCACTCAGAAGCAAGCATACCCTAGTGAATTTGTGAGTGTGGAAAGTATTATCAGGATTTAAGAAAGATTAGTCCCATTACAAAGACAGAAACTCAACATTTTCACCATAACCATCTTGGATTTTTGATATCCAATGTGATGAGCAAAGGGGGACTCTGACGGAGAGCATTCTGCCATTTACCTAAGTAGGCTTGCACTAATACACGATGGAGTCTAATGGAGTCTAAAACATAATTCACGAAATTAACCCTCTCCAGGCAGACGTTGCAGATTTGCAACAGTTAAGACCTAACAACCTGATTACCCCACATACATATTTTATGAGGTTTTTTTTACTCAGAAGTACCACTGCAGGACTTGGTTGTGCATTAGCAACACAAAACGTAATTTGGGCCTGAGAGGGTTAAGGTCGAACACAAGTTCAGTAAGGAAGATCTATATTCATCCATCTGTTTCCATTCCTGTGTGTTTGAGCAGGTAGTGTATCCTTTGCAACACGTCTGCTTTCCCACGATAAACAAACTCAATTCTGTCTTCACTCTGGCCCATTCTTTTTTTGTTTTTTTTTGCCTGCCCTCTGTGAGCCAATCATTCTGTTTTCCATGCGCTTTAAACGTCATTGCTGTTTTATCACTCTGCCTTTAAGAAGCACATTCCTCCTCCCCATATCCACCTTATCCTGGCCACCACCAGCATCTAGGCTACATTCACTAGACTTTCCTCTGCTATGTAGCTTCATAGAAATTACTTGGTGATTCGATTCTAACTCTGCATTTCAAAAAGCATGTTCAGTTCTTCTTTTTAAAATAAATGTCCTTTTTATAGTCAGTAATACTTGAAACTACTTATTGAGACTGTACACTCATCAGTTTAGTGCAAATAACAGATCAAGGGATCAGAGCGCCATTTTCCCACAGATTTCTTACATGTACAACCATATTTCTTTTTGAAACCACAGCAATCGCCCCTTTGTGGCTTTCAGAAAGAATGTAGAGACACTTTTGCAATGCCTGTATACAGTAAAGTGTAAGCAATCTAGCTGTTGTCCAGTGTTGTCAAGGTGCATATCCAAATTGAAGACAAGTAATAACCAGCACTGAGGAATACATGTCCTGGCATGTATTCTTCAGTGCTGGTTGAAATATTTCTTTACTTCAATTTGACTCAGCTTCAAGGAAAAACGATGCAGTGATAGAGCTATGAATCAACATCAGCTTCACTTCTTGACTTGTTGGTGCACACAGTAAAGTTAGCTCTTAATTACCCAATAGTCAAATTAGCTATAGCAGCTAGTTAGATAGAAGATTCTGAACAGGGCTGAACAGGTTGCGAATAGGATATTGAGCTGTGATCAGCAGGGATAATGGATGCATGGACACATGGAGATGTTGCTGGCTATGCAGAGCAGCAGAGGAATAATAACTGCACTAAACAGAGATGTCCAGAACATGAAGAACTAAATAAAGAGTGAAATCTGGAGCAGAGCACCACAGAGGAGCAGAGCTGAGGAGGTGAAAGGCTGAAGACTGAGGCAGAGCAGCATGTATACTGGAAAAGAGAGATACTGGAGGACTTTAGTAATAATTCATTTCCTATTCTTCTTAAGAAACATAAGATATTAATTGTTATTTTCAAACTTTGTTATAGCCAGCTGTGCGGTCAGCTTTAAAATGCTGGTAGCACGGTGGTGTGTTGGTTAGCACTGTTGCCTCAGAGCAAGGTTTGAATCCACCATCTGGCCACAGCCTTTGTGGGGTTTGCATGTCCTAATCTGTAGCTGTTTTGGTTTTCGCTGGGTAATCTGGATCTCCCACAGTCCAAAGATATGCAGTTAGTAAGGTTAGGTTAATTGCTGATTCTAAATTTGGCCATAGGTGTGAGTGGCTCTCTGTTAACCCTGCGACTCTGCTGTATAAATAAAACTGAACTGAAATATTGGACTGTAAAGCTTAGATGCTTCCAGCACATCATTTGTAGCTGAACTTTGGTCATTAGTGTACCTGGCTGCATAGATAACCCTCAAATGTATTTACCACACTTCACTCCCTTTGGTTGTTTCTTCAGTTATGGTGTCTTGGACCCAGGGGTCTTAGTTTTGTAGAATCTTTATGTTTTCTTTTGGGGTTGTGATGTTATTTATGTTCTAGTCTTTATTATTTTGTATTGAGTATTATATTAAGTCTTTGTGGTTCTAGTCCACTGTTTCATTGTGAAGTCCGCTCCCTTCTTTCTTCATTGTGTCCCAGTCTCCTCTGCTTCTTATTCTGCGTAAACTCTATCTTGTCTGTGTTTTGTCTTCTGTCTGCATCAAGCTAGTGTATCTTTGTCCAGGGCTCCGCGTATATCTCTTGTCCTTGTCCGTTCTCATGTCTTAATCTGGGTTGCTATATTTGTTTACCTGCATTTCCGTTCCCATTCTCTGTTGCTTCCTGTTTTATTTTGGTTGCCTGTGTCTCGTCTCCAGTATGTTCAGTTTTGCTCTCCTTGTCTCATTAGTCTGTGATTAGTGTCCGCTGTGTTCCCACCTGTGGTCTGTTCCCTCAGTATTCTCTGTGTGTTTATATTGTCTCAGTCTTCCCTTGCCCTTTGCCATGTTCTCCTTCTAGGCTGTGTTTATCTTGCTGTACGCTCCATGTTGTCCATGTTCCCTCGTTTATGCCTATCTCATGAGTTCCTGTTTTCTGCTTGGTCAGATTTATTTTGTATAATGTATTTTATTGTCTTTTGCTCAGCAATAAAGCTGTTTTGAGTTTTGCATTGTTCTTTTGAAGTCCTGCATTTGGGTCCTAACCTGCCTTCTACACAGCCAACGTGACACATCGCTTCAAAGTTGAGATCATTTTAATGGGATACCCACCCATTTTGACTCGCCAAGAATTATATTAGTGGTTCTTGTATCATTGCTAGTTTCTTCCTGTGAGGGAGATAAAAAAAATATGCCAGTTCTGCGAGTCTTTACCCTTGGTGCAGACTAACAAAGAAAAATTAAAATGCAGACCTGACGATAGTGCTGGAGGAAAAAAATATACAAGACAGTGACAGAGTCATTAGGATTCAACCTCTGGGGATGGACCCCCAGGCCACGGACTGGTCTGTGAGTCATTTGGTACCGGGCCACAAGAGTTGAGGCTCGGGTGTGAAATTTATGGTTTTCAGGGTTTTTATCATTATTTTTTAATCATTTTTATCATTAACTCGGTTACCCTGGGTCTTTTCCCGTGTGTTATGAATAAATCTTCTTATTTTTGGTACCGGTACTGGTTTTACTTTGTTGTATTTATCCACGACACCTTAAAGGTTGGTCCGTGAAAATATTGTTGGACATAAGCCGGTCAGTGTCACAAAAAAAGTTGGAGACCACTGATCCAGAGGACTCATTATCAGTTTTCTGTGGAATTATTTTACACACTCATTTGTGGTGGACAGAAATTCAAGTAACAACTACAGTATGTGAAAAGCTGACACATAAAACCAAATGAATCCATATGGTTGGACACCAGAAGAGGTTAAGTAACAGGAAATCTGTTTTTTGGTCATCTAGAGTGAGTGAGACATGAACAGGGTAGAGAAAGAAGGGAGAGACTGAGTGATTCTGCGTACAGATGGAGTACAGAGAGGAAACCATTAGTGAGATACTGTTGGACAGAAATCAAGACCTGCTAGTCACACACCCACACATGAACACACAGAGTGCCACACACACACAGACACACACATAATTTATGCAAAGAGAACAGGGGAGATTGAAGACAGCTGAAGGAAAGAACAGAGAATAACAGGGAAAGTAAAGGTTAAAATTAGAGGAATAACTTTCCTTATAGTTTAACACAAATTCCTATCTTTTTTTAAATATCTTTTGATCTTCAGATCTCCTTTAATTGGTTGAGAGACTTTTCAAACTGGCAAAGCATTAGTATAGCATTTGTTCATTAGAGGCAAGTTCATGTAGCTCCTTTCTGCAGGTGTGTGGATGGATCTTTCTGCAACTTTCTAATATTACTCATTAAACAGAAATAAAGGCTGTGATCCAAATCTGTGATATTATATATATATATATATATATATATATATATATATATATATATATATATATATATATATATATTTTAATAAAAAGACAGAAAATGTCTTGATGCATCCTTAATCAGCCAGGTAAAGAAATCCAAGAAAGCCGATTGTGTGCATCTGGATGATGCATTTCAACTGGAAGAAACATGTCATTACTCTGACAAGTGATTTGTTCAGTCTCAGCTGACAACATGTTTCCCCATATTTAGCACCACTGACTGTCTGTGAGTTCTGTTTCATTAAACATATTGTTTAACATACTGTTTAGTGATTAGTATGTATAAGTGGTTTGTGGTTGTATGCATCTTCCATCCAGTCAAGTTGCAGTTATGGTACAGTATATTGGGAAGTCATTGATGAGCTTTATTTGGGAAGCACCAAAGAGTAGCATTACCAATGTCATATCTGTTCAAACTGATTACAATTTATTATTCTGTTTGTGACTTATTGTTTTCAATAATGGCAAGCAAAGTGTTCTTGTTGAACATTACAATGTCAATGAAGTTTTAAACTGGACCATTTGGATATATAATGACCTTTCTTTTTTGAAATTTGGTCACATTTAGTGTAATTCCAGAGTTAGGACCCAGAGCAGTTTTTTTTGTCCTTAGAGTTTGAAGATTTTTTCAATTTAACTCAGTTTTATTTTTATAGTGCCAAAAAACAATTGCCTCAATGTGCTTTATGTTGTAAAACAACAAGTCTACAATAATAAAGAGAAAATCCGAAAAATCAGACAACCCCTCTGTGAGCAAGCACTTGGTGACAGTGGAATGGCAAAACTCCCTTTTAACAGGAAGAAACCTTCGGGAGGACCAGGCTCACAGACGGGTAACTATCTGCCACAACTGTTTGGGTTTGATGGGAGGGAGACAGGACAAAAGAGATGCTGTGGATGAGAGCCTGAGATTAATAATAACTTTTCACTTCAGAACTAAATGATCTAGTAAACAAAAACAGAAAGAAAACACACACACACCAACAGTTTCTCTCAATGACTTCAATTCAACAAAGTCCAGTGTATTAATAATTCAAGTGAATACCTTGTAAAATCCCACATCTAGTTAAACAAAACACAGTTAAAGCAATAATTACAGTTACCTGGGACTTATCAGGTGTTTTTTTTACAGCTCTATAGATATAACTAATGTTTTCAGGATTTGTTTTGTAATTATAAACCTCAGATTATCTGAATATTGAATACATCATTAAATTGCTCGACATCCTTAAACCTCCCACAAGATCAAATGAACACACTAGATAAAAACCCTATCTCTAATATACTCAATCAAATGCCCAATAATAAAATGCCTGTAACTGAAGGTTTCTCCAGTCACTTTGAAAGACATTTTAGACAATTTAACTCTATTATTTATAAGAATGATTTCAAAGAGTCCTCCAAAGTATGAATACAACACCTGATGACATTACTCTTGAAGCAAAAGATCCTTGATCCAGAGAACTATCAACCACTATCTCTTATTAATATGGTTAGGTTATTAAAATGAACTAGATAAAATCATACAATTTCTTATTCATCTTGATCTGAAAGGTTTTACCAAAAGTAGATATTCATCCACTAATTCCCAAAAACTTTTCAATTCAATACAGCTTTCAAACAACAATAAACACCATAATTTTATTATTAGACAGAGAAAAAGCATTTGATAGAGTTAAGTAGAAATTACTGTTTCCAACACTTGGAGAAAATTAATTAAATGACTGAATAAAGACACTTTACACTTCACTAAAGACCGCAGCCACCACCAATTAATTGAGTTCACAAAACTTCATTCTACACAATGGGACAGGTAAAGATGTCCTCTCTCGCCACCTCTCTTTGCTGTGTTTATTGAACCACTAGCAGCTACAATAAGACAAAATGGTAAAAGTATCCAAACAATCACTACTCAAACAGTCCACTGTACTCTTCTATATACATCTCCATAACTCAACAGGTTTATCACTGTTTATCACTAGCACATTTCCGTTTCTCTCCTTAATCACCTTAACCTGCTGTGCATCACTTGCAGCTAAATCTTTCTGCTTAGCCAATCAGCAAAAGTAATTTTCTCTTTCCCTTGTGTCTATCTCACATACAACAATTCACTAAAAGCCTTTTCCTTTGCAGGCTCTTTCTTTGATGTACCCCAGCCTTCCAGTACTCCTGTTTACTTTCGTCATCTCCCTGACTTACTTTTTACTCTTTGCTATCCTCTGCCTTTGAATACTTTCCTGTACTTCCTGTACTTCCTTATTCCACCACCAAGTGTCCTTGTCCTCTTTAGTTTGTCAAAAGGCTAAACCAAATGCCTCAGTACTATCTGATAACTCTCTCTTACCACCCAGAGCTTTTCATAACTCTTCCCTGAACTCTGAGCAACATTCTGCTTTCTCCAACTTCCACCATTTAATCCTTGCCTCTGCCTTCACCCACTTCCTCTTCTTACTCTCCAAAGCCATCCTACTGATTACCGAAAGCCCTCCTGTTACATTCTACCCTGCTACCACCTTGCAGTTTCCGATCTCTTTCAAATTTAATACTGTCTGTCCTTCATTTCTGTTCTATATCAAGCACCTCCTCATCACACTCTCTACCATTACCTGTATTTGACCCCCTTTGCAAAGATTGCAAAGATTTCCATAACAGAACTTAAAGGTAAGGCAACTCTAAAGATACAGTCACCTTTCTCACTCACTATGTGTTAATAGACTTCTCTGCATTGACTCATTCTTGTTATTAATCCCTGGCTCTCTTTCACAGCATGTCTTTTGTCCTGTCTTCAATTCTCTCACCCAGATGGCAGATGGCCATCCCTCCCTGCTGGAGGTTTCTTCCTGTTAAAAGGGTTTTTTTCCTTCCCATTGTTGCCAAAGTGCTTGCTCATAGGGGGTGATATGATTGTTGGGTTCTTCTCTGTATTATTGTAGGGTCTACTTTACAATATAAAGCCCCTTGAAGTGACTGTTGTTGTGATTTGGCACTGTTTAAATATAAAATAAATTGACAATAAGGTATGGTAATTTATTTTCTGACAGCATAAACATCATGATTTGATTGATGATTATATTGTACTTTATTACTTTACCTAAATTACAATTTGAGGAATTACCACAGATAAAACATTTATATAATGCTTTTGGCAACATAATACAAAACTCCAGTTTTACTGTTGCTGCATAGACACAAAACAAACCCTGCTTCACTTGAAAACTTGATGGCTCTCACGCTATAGTTGATTAATACTTCATATTTTATGTTGGAAGTATAACAGTCCAAACCGAATGTGAAAAAGATCACTCATTGTCCTGAATTGGATAACAGATGAATAAGCCAGAGTTAGGACGAGGATTGAGGGATAAATCTGTTTATGGAAAATAATAAATAGCTTAAAAAATCAGTTTACTGCATCTCTCATTCTACCTCTTCCCATCCTCCCTTTAACATTTCTGTCCCCTTCTTCTCTTCTCTCTCACGCCTTCACAAACCGCCTCCGCAGTCAAATTGATTTAAGTCTGCCTCCTAAGGGGGTTATGGCATGGGCATGTGTGCCTTCTGTACAGTTTTCTTGTATGTTTCAATCTGTCTGTAAATTTGGACTCTGGAGAAAGCTCCTCGCCCTCAATTTGCAATTCAGTGCACAGAAAATTGCGCAGAGGTATAATCCGTCAGAGCCACAGCCTGTTCTGCCAAAAAAAAAGAAAAAAAGAAAAAACAATGTGTCAAAATTATCTGCGTGCTAATGAGAGGAACACAACTCTCCAAGTTGCTGCTGGAGGACTGCAGAGGCTGGAGGACTGACATAGGCAGAGGATGAAGAAAAGATGAAGAAAAAGGGGTCAAAGATAATATTCACCAGGGGTTTACCTTGCATCTGCTTCACTGTAGTATTCTCGAGCCACAATATCCTCAAACAGCTCCCCTCCTGTCACTCTGAGAAATAGAAAGATGGAGGTTAAAATGGCAAATTATATAAATTTTTATTCTTTACTCAGACAGCACAAATGTATACACACACACACACACATGCAGGAGGGGGATGTCCTCATTAGGGGGAAACCCCGGTTGCAGGATTCACTCTGACTGTGTTGCCATGGAGACTGGCTCCAGTGCGGGGGAGTGTAGATCTATCTGTGTGTGCACTAAAGCGGGAGCCGCAAGGAAGGGGGTGGGGGTGCTGTTATGCAATGGGGGAACTGCCTTGGAACCAAGAAGGGGGATGGAGACAGAAGAGAAAAAAGAAGAAGAGAAGAAGGAATGAAGAGATGCAGGTATAAAGAAAGAAATCATGTAAAGCAGTGGCATCACTGAGGAGACAGATGCCATAAGGACTGAAGGAAGGGAGTGGAAAATGAAGCACCATTGGAGAGGAAAGAGGAGGCAGAGGACAAGGGAGGGGAGAAGGGAAAAAAGAAGTAGAGGATGGAAGGAGAAAAACAGGAGAAGTAAAAAAGAAAGGAAGCAACTCACAGGTCAAAGAGGAGATAGTGGAAGCCTTCCTCAGAGATACTGTCATGAAGACGAACTGCAAGAGGGATATCAGACTAATTAGGTCTGTTTTAGGACATTTTTTTATTCAGGCTGCTATAAAGCACATTTATTAAGGCCTTTCGGCACTATTATAGACCAAATGAGCCCATATATTTAAGACATACTGGTAAGAACAAACAATAGATATTGCTTTAGCTTTTTCTATTTCTATTTTTTTAACTGACGAATATTTTTCCACAAGAACTGATATTTCATATTGCTAAACAGCTGATCAGCTGATCAGTCAACACTAGTGCTACTCTGGGTAGCAAAGGACATTGCTTATTCACTGATATGAATTAGGCTGTTAATTTAGGCCAATATAAAATGAGATGCAGATTTAGAGTGTCTTTTGGAGTGTTATAGGTTTATCTTTCAAATGATGTATCATTTCTCTTGCATAGTGTTAAAGCCATATGGCAGCATCTTGTCCATCACAAGGCAACCACACCCTAAAGCACACCCTGCTTTATTTTTTTTATCACAATTAATGTCTGTATAGCCAGTGTATAGAAATGAGATCCCAACCAGAAGTTTGTGAAGTTACATTTTAAATATAAAAAGTTAAACATTGGGGCCTTTCATGCATTCATTATTGACAATTTCTCCATTAAGCAATTCACTAAAGCCTATTTCCCATTTATGATGGCTTATCAATAAAAATCTTAAGCTGACAGATTTAAAAGTGAAATATTTTCAGTGTTTAAATAGTCTAAATAAAAATCTGAAATACATTAAAGAGAGTTGAAATATTTTTAGTTCACCTCTAACAAAAGAATTAGTTTAATATAACTTAATGAGTTAAAAATGCCCCATTTTATGTCAGCATTTCCCTGTATGGTTTGTTTGTTTTTTTAATTTTTAGAAACATACACAGCATTACTGTTTGTCTTGCAAAACTTCAGTGCAAAGACTTTGAAGTTCACATTGCACGTCTTTCTTTGTGCATTGTTAAGAGGATCATTGTGCACTCTTCTGATTTTTCTGATGATAGTCATCAACCCCACAACTCACTTCACTCAGGGTCACAGATGTTAAACAATTAATATTAACAAAGAACAACTTAGTATGACTGTATATATAATTCAATAGTTTAGCTAACTCAGTAAGATTGCTAATGCAAAGGGCTTACATTAACACATTCTGATTAAGCCTCATCACGCCCACTAACATGATGTTGTCAGATACATATACAAAATAGACAGCTGTACAATAGAAATAAGAAAAGCAAAACTAAATTCATAAGTATTGCTCAGTTCCAATGAAGCTTATGCGTAAATTCAGTGAGGAAGATCTGTAATCTCTTATCTCATTTCCCCACACTGTTAAACTCAATTCTGATATCATTACTCTGTCCAATAATATTCTTGCCTGCTGTCTACAAACTACTTATGCTCAATTCCGTGCATTTTACATACTCTCCTGTCTTTGTATTATTCAGACTCTCACTCTTGCCCAATTATTTTCTCATCTGCCTTCTTTGAGCCAATCAGCCTCCGCTTCGCATGATTTGAATCTGTGCTCTTCGTCTATCCTCCTTTCAGACTTTCGTTCGTGCAACCCACCTCCTCCCCAACTCCACCTCAGACACCTGTGTTTTCAATGGGAGAAATGTTTCGTCACTCATCCAAGTGACTTCTTCAGTCTCAGCTGACTGCAGGTTTCCCCAACCTTAAGTTCTCATTAGAATTTGCATATTAATAATCAAGGAACTGACCTCACAGCCCATTGTTCATTCACCAGGGTGGTTTCCGTTATTGTACTGTTTATAAGGTTGGGGGAACGTGCAGTCAGCTGAGACTAAAGAAGTCACTTGGATGAGTTATCTTTAAAAATGTAATAAACAGAAATCTGAAAAAAAGTCTCACCAATGTTGGGATGCTTTAGCAATCTGCAGATCCTGGCTTCCCGCTCCAGTTTCTGATGGTCTACAAGGAAGTAATGCTATGTTAGTTTGCGACAAAACAAGCAAAGCAAGAAAACGCCACTGTGGTCAAAACGAATGGCAAGGAGAAGAAACAGGAGAAAAAGGGGGATGATATGACAGTAAATGAAACAAGAAAATAAAGTAAATAAAACGCGTTGAGAAATGAAGAATGGGGAACAGAATGGGGTGCGAAAACAAGAAAGTAAGCACACAAGAAAGAAAAGGAGGGGAAAAATGAGAAGAGAGGAAACATGGAATGAAAAACAAAAAGAAAACAGGGAGAAAATAGGAAAGGAGAGGACAAAAAACAAGGCAGAAAAAGAAAACGATACCAAAAACAACTGGAGAGGATGTGATATGACAAGAAAAAGCAAGAAGTAAAACAAGAGAAGTGATAGAAGGGGAAACAAGAGAGAAAAGTCGAGTTAAACAATTATAGAAGTGAAGAAAACATCAGTGCAAAGGAGAGGAAAAAACAGGGACAGAAAAGACAGAAGATACAAGGGAAGAAAGAAAAGAGGAAAAAGGGAAAGGAAGAGGAATGGTGAAGAGAGAAGTAGACAGAAAAGAAGGAAGAACCAGCAGCAAAAGCAGAAAAACAACATCAGAGGAAAGAGACTACAGGAGAAACATATCAGGAATGACACTGCAGAAAGAATAGAAAATAAAAATAGGTAGACAAGAAAAAACCAAGACAGGCATAACAAGGGATAAAATAGAGGAGAAAAAATACAGGTAAGGAAATGACCAAAAGGTGAAAAAAGTAACCAAGGAAAGTAGAGAAGGAAACAAGAAGAGCTTTGGTTCAACTGAATGTTTTGCTTGGAGGTTAGTGTAAGAGATCCAAGTAAGTCTCTGTGCTGTAGGCAGCTAGTGTTGCCCTACAGTTCAGACACAAGCATCTGTATCAGTTCTGCACACAGAGGAACAAACAATTTCAGCGGAAACATTCCTGAACCTGAGACAGAACTGGTTGTATTTTTAATAAAGGTTGTGTGAGGCTGACACTCCCACAGTCCCACCGATGAGCTAATTTCTGAACAGCAATAACACCACTGTATTTTTAGCTGCTTTCAGAGGTGTTTTGTATTGTCTTTCCTTTTTTGTCAGTGTTATGTTGGGAAAAGTAAAAAAAAAAAAAACATAATGCAGCTGTCTCATAGTTGGACTCTCCTTGTAAGTATTTTTTGGGGAAATGATTTTCAAAGCACAGATTAGTTCTCGTGCTGTGGATTATGACTGAGCCTATCATCTGCCTCTCTCCGAGAAACAGACGTGAAGGCTTCACACTCTGGAATCAAACAAGCGCTAAAATATGCTAATGTGAGCCTTTCAAATCTGGGACATACACATGATGATGACATGATGTCTCTGCTTCTTCAAATTCCTGAAAATGCAGAGAGTATTTGATTGCTTTGTTTTTCACTCTCACCTCTGGCCGAGAGCTTTTTGGTATTGATGATTTTGGCTGCATACTCTTGGCCTGTACAAAGTTTGACACAGCGACGCACCACTGAAAAGGCCCCCCTGGGGAAAAAAAAAAGACAGGAAACAGGGGGTGAGAGGCTGCTGTATAAGCTTGGTCAGCATCAATAGGGACATCATAGCTGTCCAGCTGACCCCACTGTCATTCTGGACTCTTTTCTGTCTAATCTAATACAGAGTATTATCCAAAGGTTTTAGGTACTGAAGCAGAAAGGTAGAAAATCAATCACAGCTGTGTTAACCTGATGCCATGTCTTTGTACTGTATGAAGAAACCAGAAAATCCATGCAGACACAGGAAGGACGTGCAAACTTACAGAAAGGCCTCAGATGGTAGATTTGAATCCTGGACATTCTTGCTGTTAGGCAAGCATACAAACCACCCATCATTTCCGACATAACCATGTATCTCAGTGAGCACTATTACCTAACCTATTCCTAAATCCAACCACAGCCACATAAAAGCATTATTTAAGACATAAACGTTGTGTCCAAGAGAAACAGTGCAAAGATGCCTTTTCCTGCAGTAGTAACTCACTTTTAATTACTAATTTTAATTTGATGTCAGATTAGTTTAAGCACTTTTTTAATCCAAGAAATGTATCTATTAGATAGAGTGAAATTAGTTATACAATCAAACCCTATACAATGTAGCCTTTGTTGCAGCTCTATTTGTTTATCTATTCCATCCATCCATCCATCCATCTTCATCCGCTTTATCCGGGGCCAGGTTGCGGGGGCAGCAGCCTAAGCAAAGAGGCCCAGACCTCCCTCTCCCCAGCCACCTCCTCCAGCTTATCCGGGGGAATACCAAGGCGTTCCCAGGCCAGCCGAGAGATATAATCTCTCCAGCGTGTCCTGGGTCTGCCCCGGGGCCTCCTCCCGGTGGGACATGCCTGGAACACCTCACCCAAGAGGCGCCCAGGGGGCATCCTTGTCAGATGCCCGAACCACCTCAGCTGGCTCCTTTCGATGTGGAGCAGCAGCTGCTCTACTCTGAGCCCCTCCCGGATGGCCGAACTTCTCACCCTATCTCTAAGGGAGAGGCCAGCCACCCTTCGGAGGAAGCTCATTTCTGCCACTTGTATCCACGATCTCGTTCTTTCGGTCACTACCCACAGCTCGTGGCCATAGGTGAGGGTAGGGACGTAGATCGACCGGTAAATTGAGAGCTTCGCTTTTACACTCAGCTCCCTCTTCACCACGACGGACCGGTGCAGCGTCCGCATTACTGCAGCTGCAGCCCCAATCCGTCTGTCGATCTCCGGCTCCCTTCTCCCATCACTCGCGAACAAGACCCCGAGATACTTGAACTCCTCCACTTGGGGCAGGAACTCATCCCCGACCCGGAGTGGGCACTCCACCCTTTTCCGGCTGAGAACCATGGCCTCAGATTTGGAGGTGCTGATCCTCATTCCCGCTGCTTCACACTCGGCTGCGAACCGTTCCAGTGCGAGCTGGAGGCCTTCACCCGATGAAGCCAACAGAACCACATCATCTGCAAAAATCAGAGATGAGATTCTGAGGCCACCAAAGCGAAAGCCCTCCGCCACTTGGCTGCGCCTAGAAATCCTGTCCATAAAAATTATGAACAGAACCGGAGACAAAGGGCAGCCCTGGCGGAGCCCATCACCCACCGGGAACGAGTCCGACTTATTGCCGGCAATGCGAACCAAGCTCTTGCAACGGTTGTATAGGGACCGAATGGCCCGTAGCAATGGGCCAGACACCCCATATTCCCGCAACACCTCCCACAGGACACCCCGAGGGACACGGTCGAATGCCTTCTCCAAGTCCACAAAACACATGTAGACTGGTTGGGCAAACTCCCATGCACCCTCAAGTATCCTGGAGAGGATAAAGAGCTGGTCCAGTGTTCCGCGACCAGGACGAAAACCGCATTGTTCCTCCTGTATCCGAGGTTCGACTAACGGACGAACTCTCCTTTCCAGCACCCTGGCATAGACTTTCCCAGGGAGGCTGAGGAGTGTGATCCCCCTGTAGTTGGAACACACCCTCCGGTCCCCTTTCTTAAAGATGGGGACCACCACCCCGGTCTACCAGTCCACAGGTACTGCCCCTGATCTCCACGCAACATTGCAGAGGCGTGTCAACCAGGGCAGCCCTACAACATCCAGAGCCTTCAGGAACTCGGGGCGGACCTCATCAACACCAGGGGCTATTCTTTTCCAAAAACAAATTGTGAATATGTTGAGAAGAGAATAAATTAAAATCACAAGCCTAAATTTTATTTAGGTCTCATATTTTGATCACATTCGGTTGGGTGTCCTGGTCAATGGTCAACCACAAATCATTAAAAACATCACTATCTCCTCACACAGGGAGTATAGTAATGGACTGGTTCTTATATAAAGCGCTTTTCTACTCATCTGAGCACTCAAAGCGCTTTACACAACTTGTGCATTCACCCATTCACACAAGCACATTTTTTTAAAGTGCTTTATAGCTAACATTCACACGCATTCGCACTCCGATGGATGCATCGGAGAGCAATTTGGGGTTAGTATCTTGCCCAAGGATATTTGGCATGCAGACTAGGGGAAGCCAAGAATCAAACCACCAACCTTCCGATCAGTAGATGATCTCCTCTACCACCTGAGCTACAGCCACCCCAAGAGTATATTTCATGTTTTCTCTTAACTATTCTAGATTAGTTCCTCTCTTACCCAATTAAGTGCTTCAAATTTATATTACTTAGATTTTTCTGTAATTAGCAGGTAATGGATCTGACTGCGGAACCAAGGGACACGGTACTATTATTTAGTATCTACTGTGGATAACAACATAGGCCCTCTCTGAAGTATACTCTCCTTTATTGCTTTATTTGCTAAACAGGAGCATAATAAATTACAATAAGAGCACAGTGCTGTAAAAATATTTTAACTTATAGTGACTGACAACATAAACTGATCAGGTAAGTGTTTAGTGAGGGCCTAAATATAGTAAGCAGTTTTCGCATAGACTTCTATATAACATAGGTTCTTTTTGCAAACAGAGGAGCCTCCTTCCCTGCTGGCCATTGGAAACAATGGAGATTTATGACATTTTCACACCGGCTTCACTTTTCAGACCCAGAAGACGTGTCTGTTTTTTATACTTTACACATTCTATCATCAGATCACATAACATCCAGTGTGGAAATTAAGCCTAGGCTTAGGATAGCCTGGCTGATTAAGGCAAGTTCTAATATGGTCTACTACAATGACACTGGCATGAAATATCATTATGTTCAGGATTGATAGGCTTCTTTTTCAGTGTTGGTGCTACTCCAGCACCAACACTCAAAATGTGTTCTTCTTCTTTCGGCTACTCCCTTTAATGGTCAGCACAGCAGATCATTTTCCGCCATCATCCACTCGTCCTTGCATTCTCTTCTGTTACATCTACCTTCTGGATGTCTTCCACATTCATAATTCTCTTTGGTCCTCTTTTCCATCTACATTCACTATCTCTACATCTTCGTCTTCACTGTTACCTGTCACCTGTATTCCTTTTTGATTCTATTGACTTTCATTCCTCTTCTTTCCAGTGCATATCTCCACCTCTCCATGCTCTTTTCTACCTACATATTCCAAAGATCACTCACTGTCCTCATACATGTCTTACACCATCCTCACACACATCTCTGCCACTTCAGACTTCTTCATACTGCTACTCATTCATTGTCACCTCTCTCTTCTTAACCTAGCCTCAACAACTCTTAAAAAGTAAGGGCTCTTATATTGTCTGTCTGTCTGTCTGTCTGTCACTGCACTGTCAAACAGACAGACAGACAGACCAAAAGGGCTCAGCAGAATACTTTATTAATCCCTAAGGAAATACAGTGGGGCAAAAAAGTATTTAGTCAGCCACCGATTGTGCAAGTTCCCCCACTTAAAATGATGACAGAGGTCAGTAATTTGCACCAGAGGTACACTTCAACTGTGAGAGACAGAATGTGAAAAAAAATCCATGAATTCACATGGTAGGATTTGTAAAGAATTTATTCGTAAATCAGGGTGGAAAATAAGTATTTGGTCACCTCAAACAAGGAAAATCTCTGGCTCTCACAGACCTGTAACGTCTTCTGTAAGAAGCTTTTCTGTCCCCCACTCGTTACCTGTATGAATGGCACCTGTTTGAACTCATCATCTGTATAAAAGACACCTGTCCACAGCCTCAAACAGTCAGACTCCAAACTCCGCCATGGCCAAGACCAAAGAGCTTTCGAAGGACACCAGGAAAAGTATTGTAGACCTGCACCAGACTGGGAAGAGTGAATCTACAATAGGCAAGCAGCTTGGTGTGAAAAAATCAACTGTGGGAGCAATCATCAGAAAATGGAAGACATACAAGACCACTGATAATCTCCCTCCATCTGGGGCTCCACGCAAGATCTCATCCCGTGGGGTCAAAATGATCATGAGAACGGTGAGCAAAGATCCCAGAACCACACGGGGGGACCTGGTGAATGACCTGCAGAGAGCTGGGACCAAAGTAACAAAGGTCACCATCAGTAACACACTACAACGGCAGGGAATCAAATCCCTCAGTGCCAGACGTGTTCCGCTGCTGAAGCCAGTGCATGTCCAGGCCCGTCTGAAGTTTGCCAGAGAGCACATGGATGATACAGCAGAGGATTGGGAGAATGTCATGTGGTCAGATGAAACCAAAGTAGAACTTTTTGGTATAAACTCAACTCGTCGTGTTTGGAGGAAGAAGAATACTGAGTTGCATCCCAAGAACACCATACCTACTGTGAAGCATGGGGGTGGAAACATCATGCTATGGGGCTGTTTTTCTGCCAAGGGGACAGGACGACTGATCCGTGTTAAGGACAGAATGAATGGGGCCATGTATCGTGAGATTTTGAGCCAAAACCTCCTTCCATCAGTGAGAACTTTGAAGATGAAACGAGGCTGGGTCTTCCAACATGACAATGATCCAAAACACACCGCCCGGGCAACAAAGGAGTGGCTCCGTAAGAAGCATTTGAAAGTCCTGGAGTGGCCTAGCCAGTCTCCAGACCTCAACCCCATAGAAAATCTGTGGCGGGAGTTGAAAGTCCGTGTTGCTCGGCGACAGCCCCAAAACATCACTGCTCTCGAGAAGATCTGCATGGAGGAATGGGCCAAAATACCAGCTACTGTGTGTGCAAACCTGGTAAAGACCTATAGTAAACGTTTGACCTCTGTTATTGCCAACAAAGGTTATGTTACAAAGTATTGAGTTGTATTTTTGTTATTGACCAAATACTTATTTTCCACCCTGATTTACGAATAAATTCTTTACAAATCCTACCATGTGGATTCATGGATTTTTTTTTCACATTCTGTCTCTCACAGTTGAAGTGTACCTCTGGTGCAAATTACTGACCTCTGTCATCATTTTAGGTGGGGGAACTTGCACAATCGGTGGCTGACTAAATACTTTTTTGCCCCACTGTAATGTATAATGAAGGCAAATGTACTTCTCATTGTTTTTGACATTTTACCTTCTCATAAGTTAACCCTTTGTTTTTAAAGATTGTATTAGCCTTCATTTGATGGCAAAGCTGACGATTGACAGGAAAGGAGTGACAAAGTGCAAATGGCCACAGGTTAGACTCGAACCCCGTCCACTGTTCTCTGACCATCTAGCATATGGTTGTCTGCTCACCCACAGAGCTACTAACCGTACTACCCACTGTTTTAGACGTAAAACACCTTTTAGTGAAGCTAAAACATGATCTACACCATTGAGAATCTAGACATATTCCCAAATGGAACAACAGTGTATCTTGTGGTTACAGCATTTATACACAATAACTTTGGGTTTGTTTCTATTATTATTTACAGTCGTGTCTCCTTTACAACTTGAATAATTCCAGTAATTTCAGCGGCATCAAACAGGAAAGAAAAGCCATCAATTTGAAGTACCCTAAGTGTGTGCATTTTAGAGTTTTTGGGGGCCACATTTGCTCTTCAAACTCAATAGAGACCAACAGAAATAACCTCCTCTGTCATTTCTCAGAGCTAATTTTATCTCACCTCAGTATTGTTATGCAATGAAACACTCACACTCCCCTCAGAGCCCATGCATCTCACAAGCTCTCCAACATGAATATATTATGGGGAGACAGGGTGACTAAGCATGACACTTGCTGACATCCCGCTGGTTGGTGGGAAAGGCAGCAGAGCTTAAACATGACAGGTTATCTGCAGGGCAGGTGGGAATCAGCTGGAGTGCTGGATCTGGGTCTAAAACCTGGATTAATGTGAGTGTAAGGTCTCTTACCTAATCTGCTATCTTTTCCCTTTTGTCATATAATAAAAATGGATGTCATATAGCCAGATAGAAAACTTTTAGTAGTAAGTCTATTCCTTCATATAATAATAACATAATGGCAATCTTCCTGGAAATTCCATGTGGTAATCAAGAATCTGACATGGGGTTAACAATTTTGGTCATTAATAATGCTAATTTCTACAGTGTTTGGATACTGGAGTCTACAGTTTGTTTACACATGAAGCAAGCTGCTAATTTGCCAAAACTAAAGTCCATTTCCAATAAATGCAGCTCTAAAAATTATTGGCATCTTGTAATCTACAAATATGCAAAATTAGCCATTCATAGTCACTCATGTTGGGTTGTTTGGCCACAGTAGATGCATTTGGCATAGAACAAAACCAGCTTTTCAGGAGAAGAACTTGATAGTCATTGAGAAACACAGTAATGTAAATGTTACTGGCTTGGAATTCTTTGAATTACTGCATATACATTAGGGGCATCACAATGGCCTGACAATTAAAGTTAAACATGGAATCACAGACTGTATGTATCAGATGAATTTAAGTAAAAATTTAATTATAGTAAAAATAAAAAATTGAAATAATATTTAATTAGTGCTAAAAAATTTCTTACACTATTAAAGCATTAGTGTATTACTGAACCACTTTTTTCAATTCAACTTTATTTATATACCACCAAATCACAGCAGCAGTCATCTCAAGGCACTTGATAATGTGAGGTAAAGACCCTACACTAATACAGGGAAAACCTCAATAATCAGATGACCCCCTTTGACCAAACAATTGGTGACAGTGGTTGGTGACAGTGGTTAATAGAGCAGAGATTAATAATAACTAATGACTAAATGCAGAGTGGTGTGTAAACACACAGTGAATGAAGAAAGTGAGTGAACAAGAAACCCTCAATGCATCATGGGAAGCGTCCAGCAGCCTAGACCTATTCATGCATAAGTATGGGAGGATTCAGGGTCACCTGATCTAGTCCTGACTATAAATTTGATCAAAAATAAGTTTTAATAAGTTATAATAAGTTTTAGGTCTAATTTTAAAACTGTCTCCCAAATCCAAACTGGGAACTGGTTCCACACAAGAAGGGCCTAAAAGCTCAAGGCCTCTCATTCTACTTTTAAATACCCTGGGAACCATGTGTAAGCCAGCAGTCTTTGGGGGATGTGCTATATTTGGATAAGATGGAGCCTGATTATTCAAGACCTCATACGCGAGGAGAAGAATTTTAAGCCAATATGGCAGAAATATGCTCTCTCTTTTGTAGCCTCATTTATCTTCCCCACAAAGTTCAAATCATCTCAAACTGGTTTCTTCAAGATAACAATGAGTTCACTGTACTCAAATGATCTCCATAGTCACCAGATCTCAATCCAGTATAGCACTTTTTGGGAAGTGGAGAAATGGGGGATTAGCATCATGGACGTGCAGCTGGCAAATCTGTAACAGCTGTCTGATGTGTCATTGCTGGTTTTTGTATTTCTTAAGGACATGATTTTCAGACACTGTTCATCTGCTGTAGGTAGTGTTTTTAAGCCTGCCACTTTTCTTACTCCATACCTACTTACTCTGCTGTGATATTTTCCACAGATTCAACTAAAGAAACTTGAACTATACTTTTGCAACAGGCTCCTAGCAATAAAGTGCCTAAGATTCCATTTAAAATTGGTTCTTTGTTTAAGTTTCTGTTATGTAGATGACACTCTGGTTAATCTTGTCTGCCTTTTTATACTTGAATTCATAATGTATTAGTGTCAAGTGGTTTCACAAACAAAAGAATCATTTTCTGAAAAGGATCAGGTACAAGGACTGAACTAAAATTTGGTAAAAAAGCAGCCAATGTCCAAAAGAAAAAGTCTGAAAGAGCTTCAAAATATGTAGAGAACTAGTGCTTCCGAGGCTGGCTCCTTTCAAGCTAAATATAAAGACATAAGGGATGACTCGTGACTGTACCGTATAGTCCTAACATTGGTGAGTTTTAATTACAGCATAATAATGCATTATATCCAAGGGTTCAAATGTGCCTGTGTCTGAATTTAGGGTTATCCAACCTCCAAAATCACATTTTAGCCATGGTTATATTTTATAGTTGTTAAAGGCTTCAAAAGAAATGCTGGATAATATTTAAGTACATCAGAACTGTACTTAACTGCAAAACACCTAAAAATAATTAGCACTGAAAATCAAATTCATTGTTAGCTTTAATCCAATATGCTACTTAGAAATAAGCCTTATGTCACTGACTGCATTCAATACTTTTACTCTAAATACATATTTGTCTGGTCATTGAGTATTCAATGCAGTACCTTTACTTATACCAGAGTTGGGGTTGATTGGGTGACCAAGGTCACTTGGTGTGAGTCAGGGAATACTCATCAGCAAATCTTGTTTTTACATCTGCATCGCACATTCAAAACCAAATTCATAAACCTGGAACACAGCAGACATGACAACACAAGCAAAATAAAGCCTCTATTATCAGCAAGGGCAGCTGCTGCTGGTGTGACTATTGTCTTTAAGTTATCACTTCACGCACACACACACACACACACACACAAAAGATCACCAAAAAACAACTGAACTTAAAATAAACATAAAATGCTCATACTGTAACCAACCACAGCAATCACAATAAGCTTTTTTTCTCACTGTGCCTGGCTATTGAATAAATGTTCCTGTGAGGCAAACATTGCAGAGAGATCCTTTCTACCCACGCACAACCTGACAGAGACATTGAGTCCACTTTGCCTCTACCCACTGGGGCACCCATAGCCTCTTCAGTTTCAATTTGTCTGCATCCTATTAAGGGCCACACATCCTCACTCCCTCATCTTTTTTCCTTATTAATCACAAGACACACCTCATTAGATTTGCAGTAGATCAAGGGCAGTAGCAGCATTATTCTTTGACATCTCTGTTGAGCTTTCTGCCACTGTGATTAAAGACAGCTGATGATGATTCCAATCTGTCCCTCATATTAGACCGCTTTGTCCCTAATTAGCCTGGGGCGGGGGTGCCCTTAAAGTATTTCTTCACACAGAATCTGACAATCTTAAACACCATCACTGGTTGGCTCATGCATTTCAAAAAGTCCACAAAATACGCCCTGCACTGAGGATTTAGGTTTAGAGCTAATTTTAGTTGCTCCAGACCAGCGTGCGTTTGTTTTGGAAGGATGGAGCTGCAATCATCACCGCAGATGTGCAGACCTTGATTCCTCATGCTCTGTACGGTTACAGGACGGGGTCAGGCTGCATGCAGGAGACTCTGGATAATTAATATAACAGCGGCTTACTTGCCAAGCTCCTCGTACAGCTGGTATTCATCTGTAAAACGTGTGCAAGTAGTCGTTGCCATGATGTTTCCTCCTCGGACCGGTGTGCGGGTGCCGTCTCACAAATGTACGGTGTGTCTCTATCTGCACACAGGAGGACCTCGATCTCAAGTCTCCGCCCACCTTAGACCTCCGGACGGCGGAGTGCTTCAATTGCAGGCCGGTACACACACGCACGCTCCCGGCTCGGATGTCAGTGGGCTCTCCGCTCTGCCAAGCAATGAGGACGCACTCTTTAAATACCACACGAAACAGTAATGTGAGCTCACTATATGACGTGTCTCTCCGGAGAGAGAGAGAAAAAAGGAAAAGAAAGAAAGAAAAAGAAAAATCAAAAGCCGATAGTGAGCTGACCCAAGAGTGCGGAGGAGCGCAAAATTTGATTACACTTAATACATCATAAAGCGAAGAGAAGCCTGCAGCATACAATGACATTACTGCACTTGGAACTCAGTAAGGGCGCAGTGTGGATCTATTTTTGGGATTCGGTGAGGAGTCCCTCAGTTTATCACAAAACCTAAGAAAGTAATAATCAATAAACATAATAATTTTATTACAATTTTGTAAAGGGATTATGGGCGTGTTCAGAGATGGGGCATGGGGAACCCCCCGCAAAAGATGCATTTATGAGTAGAAATTAGTATGTCCGTGTTATATGGCTTTCTGCTTCTGCCTCAAAGTCCAAACATTGCACTTTCTACTCCATACCGTTTATTTCAGAGGTGTTTTTTTTAATTAAATGAAAACTTTTACAAGGTTGCATAAGTCTTACTGTTGTTATACATTCCGACCATATTTGCATAATTATTTTTAATTGCTATCTTGAAAGACAATTTCCAGCTAATGTTTCTATATTTGTCCTCTTCTGCCAAATTTAAATCACATCAAGTATGGTAGTAACATGAATTCTGTACAAATGTTGAGCTAAGAAAGACTAGATTCAACACTGACTGGCTGCGTAATCATGTGGTGGTGGAGGAGATGGTAGCGGTTGCGAGGAATTGTTTTTTTTTTTTTATTCTCATGTCAAATATGCTAATGAAGCTAGAGCTTCATAGCTTGTATAATATGTAAGATTAACACATAAGGCTCTCTGATATACACAGGAAGAGTAGTAGTGAAACAACCAGAGGAATGTTAAATTAAAACTCAGGGACAGACAAAATAATCATTTGTGGGTGGGTACAGAGGACTACTCTCAACTTTACTCTTAAAGCAACCAATGGAAATACTGTTGACACTATTTATATCAATTATACTGCCATAAGTGAAACAAGAAAGCCCAAAATATCAAATGGTGTCTTTAAAAAATGGGGAGAGGAAAAATTCACTAAACTAGCTGTGGTCTGGGTTCATTAGGCAGAACAAGTATCGACTCTTGCCTTAAGCTGAGAAAATACTATTAAGGCTTATTACATTTTGCTTTGTAGGTTTCATATTCTATTCTTCTCTTCAAGATATTATAACCGTATTATTTCCATTTACACAGTAAAAAGACAGATAACTGAAAATGAGTGTGATGTATATGATACTTACGGATTATCCAGCTGTATACAAGATGATGTATGAAAGTATATGGAGCCAATGCATTAAAACAACACTGACGTTTCCTGAGTAATTAGGAACTAATATATATATATATATATATAGACTAGATCTATATAGATAGATAGATAGATAGATAGATAGATAGATAGATAGATAGATAGATAGATAGATAGATAGATAGATAGATAGATAGATAGATAGATAGTTTTCTTTATTAATTGGTGTTAAATAAAAAAAATGATTGACTAAATCATTATTAATGCAAGGTTCATAGAATGTATTCATGCATAAATTATAGCTTGCTACCAATTAAGTCCATTATTTAACACTTTATTGAAACGGAAATATCACTCAAAATTGCTTAATAATGTTTTATTAATACATTACTAGTAAATAAAGCCTCAATAATTGATTGATTAACCTATAGTAGCATTCTTATATATGAGTTTGCATTGGGATAGGCATTGTTAATCCCTTTATCCATATTCATAAAGGCTTATTAAGATAATCTAATAACACAAAAATAAGAAAATGTAAGAAAACGTAACAAGGAACTAAAACAGAAAACCTAAACTGAGAAACAGTAGGAACCAGGAACTGGGAACATGGAACCTTAGAACCATGAGAGTAGAGGAGCAGGAGACAAGGGAAGACTGAGACAATGGTCGTGTCCAAATTCATGGGCTGCATCCTCCTGAGGACCCAGCCTTCGCGGTCTACGTGGGCCGGGTCCTCAGAAGGTCGGGTAGGCCGGAAGTAAACGGCTGGGGAAATTGGACGGTCTAGCCTTCTGATTAGCGTCACCGCTGTCTCAGTGGATTTTAATAAACTCGGCCGTCTGCTCAATGCTATCTAAAATATAACGGGACACTGGCATAAATTCTCGACCGTCTCATACTTCTGTTTAATCAGTTTTCTGTTTGATGTTTATTCAGCTGTGTAAAAACCAAGGAGGAACCCCCCCGGGGGATTAATAAAGTTTTATTTTATCTAATCTAATCTAATAACTTTAATCTCAGCCAAACCGATTGACTCACGAACAAATAAAACACTGAAAAAAGCCCAACAATAACATTTTTAGGTTGTCTAAGTGAATTATATATTACGTTTAACCTTGAGTAGCGAAAGTCCGCGGTGATCTGAAAATGATGTGCCGGGAGTTTTGCCGTTCTCGGCGGCTTCAGTGACCCTCGAGCTCCCGACTAGCTATCGAGCTGGTGGGTAGCAGACGTCTCCGAAAACGTCGAAGCACTTTTGCAAATATGTGATATCTTGATAAACCGAGCAGATATTTGATGTTTACACAGCTACTTTCTCGCCTGAAAATATGTCAAAAGTTTATTTTGTGACCCAGAAAGATTAGTAAGAGTAATTTTAAAACTTAGTAGTGGCCGCCATTGTTTGGCCCAGCCAAACTCCAGAATTCTGGGATATGGTAGGCCACGAAGGACACACCTGACACACCCATCCTTCATCCTTCAAATTCAGGGAAAAGGAGGACGCATTTGTCGGCTGCATTCGGAGGAGTCTACGAATTTGGACTGCCTTCGGCGCGTCGCTGTGACGTAATCGGTCTACAAATACGGCCTCAGGAGGATGCAGCCCATGAATTTGGACACGACCAATATATACACAAGAGGAAGATTAGGAGAGTGGAGACATCTGGGGAACACAGCAGGAACAAATTAAACATAAGGAGGCAAGGGAAGCAAAGTGAACCAAATGCACAAGAGATGAGGGACTATCAAAATAAAACAGGAAGCCAGACAAACAGAGAACTCAAAACAATGAATAATTTACAAGATTCAACACTCTAAACATAAAGCACTGGCTCAAGACCCATACCCATGACATAAGCACATAAATAAGTTTTACAAATAATTAACATAAATGAAATTATTAATAAAATTCACACTTTTATCAGCTTATTACTATTGAGATTTAATAAAAACACTTTAATACATTTGTTACAAAATATATATCAGTATATATTATATTCTGTATATATAGAATATATTGTAAGTTGTTACAGTTAAAAGTTTTCTAACATGTTATCATGAATGATGCATTAATAACAGTAGAATACATTACAGTACAAATCAATGTGGAAAGCATTACTGTATAATACTCTGCAAAAGTCTTAAGCCACTCCTCACTACTCCTAACCCACACTTCCAAGGAGACAGGTTTACTTGTAATTATTTAAAGTGCTAATGAGAAATTTTTTGAAAAATTCTATTTTGTTTGTTAAGCCACTTAACACTGACCTATGGATCATTCTTAGTTAAAAAGACACATAACTGAAAGAATGGACCAAAAGTTGCAAAGAATCCATTCTAAACTGTGTCTTTGGGGTTTATACAGCAGCTTGTCACAAAACACATAATTTGTTGCAATTTCTTTAGTTGAATATACAAAAACATGCCAACAATAACAGATTGATATGGCATACAATAGTATTTTTGCACCAACAAGATGATTCCCAGAGTGTGATTAGCCTAAACCCTTGCATATGTTGATGTGGTGTGCAGTGTCTCTTTAAAAAAATTTATAGGAGAAAAGGACGCAGCAGATGGACAATACCTTTAAGTTATAACATTAATAAATAGGAAAGATTACAGCATTGACCAGATACAGGACATTTTAGATCCTTCTGGCACTTCTGCTAATCCATCTGCTGTTTACTGAAGTCTTATTAGAAATGGTTTCAATGGAAGGGCGGCTATCAAAGAGCAATTTTTAAGAAAGGGAAATGGGGAGTAAAGGCTGAGCTATTGCATATCTGACATTACACAAGAACTGGACTGAAAATCAGTTGTAATAGGTCTTGAATAGGAATAATAATCTGAATTATTATTCAATTAAATTTTAATTTTATTTATACAGTGCCAAATCACAACAACAGTTGCCTCAAGGTGCTCAGAGCAGACCTAACAATAATACATACAGATTATGTATGAAGGTCAGGAGAGAGGTATAACACTGAGTACTCTGTATAACACAGTGGAGACTCTTTCAGCCTCTTTGGGCTTCATATCAACCGGTGGTGTTGGAGATTTTGTCAAAATTAATAGAATTTTGAACACAGAAAAGTACTGTCAGATTTTGATGTGCCATGCAGAGAATTGAAAAAAAGATGATCATACTAAATATTGATTTTCAAGCACATCGGAATTCTAAAAACTCTGTTTTTCCCCCTATTTAATATATATCCACATATATTTACTCATTTCAATAAATTGCTGCAGCTATTTCCCACCGTTCTATCAAAATGTAAAGAAATAGGGGGTGGCTTAAGACTTTTGCTGCACAGTATTGTACAGAACAGGTAAAATCACCTCCAGCTGAAGCTGGCCACAACATTAGTATACTTTACAGATGCAGCGTGCTAGTACCAGTTTGGACCACATTTTGCCTGGAGAGCAGCCTTAACTCTTCATCATAGACTGAACATGCTGGAAGCAATCCTCAGAGATTTTAGTCCATGTTGACATGATAGCACCACACAGTTGATGTCTACGTTGCAGGTATAGATATCAGTTGAAGTCATGTATTAACGTTAGCTATCTCAGGTAACCCTGGTCAGTAATTTCAGAAAACTGAAACATCAGTAAGATAAAATGCCTTAATATCTGTATATGTTATTATGAGCCTATGAACCTTTAAGACTCAAGTTAAAGTAATGCATTCCTAAGCTTAATGTGCACGTTCAATACATCTGTAATCACACTGTCTGCTAGTCTTTGCTTTTCAACACTTCCACTTTCCCCATGCTGTGAAAAGCAATGCTGATGTCATTGTTCTAAATGGTAAATGGCCTGTATTTATACAGCGCTTTACTAGTCCCTAAGAACCCCAAAGCGCTTTACATATCCAGTCATCCACCCATTCACACACACATTCACACACTGTATAAATACAGGCCATTTACCATTGTTCTAGTGACTAGAACTAGTCAGAAAGACGATTGGACTAGAATCTAGTCCAATCGTCTTTCTGCCGCCATCTTTAAACCAATCAGCCTCCATGCCACTTATTTTAACTCTCACTGCTCACTGTCCCCTTCAGACTCCTGCGCACAATCCACCTTCTCAACATCTCCCACGTTGCTCAGAGTTTCAGCCAAGTCTCCATCTTCATCACCACCATCAGGGTTTAAAATCCAAGGCAGTCCTACCTACTGAAGTAGTAGTTAAATCATTTAAATAAGTTAAGTTTAAATGAAGCTGTCTGATTTTATTTGACATTTATTTTAAAGATTATAATAGTTATGATTATGCTTTCACATATGTAAGTTAAATGTAATAAAACTAAAACGTATGATGTATTTTAACAACACTGTATGATTTTGATGTGTACTGTATATATATATATATAAAAAATAATCTTATCCAAAGATTGGCGTGGACTCGAGGAGTTCAGAAAACCCTTTTTCATATTTATTTGTAAATTGTTAGATGTTTTTTTTATTGTTTTTTTTTGTTTTGTGTAGTCATTAACAGCAGAGCAAGGAAGCCGAACCAGCAGGTAATCATCACAGTTTGAAATAAAAACAGAATCAGTAGGGCAGATAACACATAGGGACTGCAGAGTTGAATCAAGAGTCAAACAGTGTACAATAGTACATATCAGCTTCAATTTAATGACTCATCCCTGTCAGAATACGGAAATATTCCCTTCCCACCAATCTCAACAAATTTGCAAAATTTGCAGCTTCTTTTATTAGGGACAAACTTCCATCATTCCAGCATTTCAAAGGTGTTAATAAGTGTTGCCTCTGCTGCCATGAGCTCTTTAAATGGAGATGCTTCAGTTCATGTTTGGCTGAGGTTTTGTGGCATGTCAGAACTGCACGGCACTCGGTGGGATGTCAAACATAGATGGGTCAAAGTCCTGCCCTTTGAAAGGTGACCCTTCAGCATCCCATCCCTTCTTCAGCATCTCATGCACTTTCTGCAAAGAAACATGGACACAGATATGTTATGTATGTATCTTTCATGCTAACAAACATCCTCACAATTCACACACAATCTAGGTGCACTACAGCAGTGACTTCCAACTATATTTGTCAGAATAGGTTTTAAGGACTTGACTCAATAACTGAATATCATTTAAGCCGAATTATAAGATAAACGTTTTTATTTTACAGAAATAATATAGATAATATAGATATAGCCTGTGTGTGTGTGTAATGAATAGTTTGTGTTATTTTTTAATTTGCTCCTTACCAATTCGTGACTTTGTGGCTTTCCCTGCAGCTTCTGGTGGTAGTCAAATGTGAGCCTGTCCAGAACAGCATGCTCCTCCTCATCCACTGTTGCCATGGAACGCTCACGGTTAATTTGGTTTATATCAATCTCCTTTTCGCCTTTGAGCACCGCATTCCACCAAACCTCTGATGTCTTGTTCAGTGACAACTGTAATTCAGAGACAGGATGTTCAATTCAAATATGTTAGACAATCTTTGAAAAGCCAACACTGGCTTTTGATAAAATTACTTTTTTGAGAGCAGAACTCATTTTTACACTTATCCTGTTATTCCAAGCACTAGAGAGCATTAACTCTTTCTAAACTAAACATTAAATGAAAACATCTCATTATGCAATGCAGAGTCTCTGTAGAGTCTAGTGTTCCTGTACATGACATTAACTTAATATCCCCACAGGGAAAGAACAATATCTTACACAAAGATAAGCAATTTAATAGTCATTAACATGAACAAAATTTGATTTTTGTCTTCGATCACCACATTATTCATCATCTACAGCCCTTGTCACCTTCGGTGTACAGAAAGGTTGGACTGTAGCTCCTGTTTTACTTTTTATTCATAGAGAATTGAATTTTCCAAATTAAATCGGAGCTTTCAAACTCTGAAATGGAAAAGTCAATCTTTAATTTCTCCATACTACATTAGTGCAATTCCTTCTTCACCACTCTCGCCTCCTCTCTCCTGGCTTGGCTTCGTGTTTTACAATTGATTTTAAGATTTCGCTGATCAGCTTTGAAGCAAGTTCTGGTTCTGGAACAGCTATGACAGCCTCTTATGAGCCAGTAGTCAGGCCAGTCAAGCCAGTGCCAGTGACCTTCTTTCTTCTTTTTACTACCATAAAACCAGATGTTAGCTCCTGATAGGTGTTAATCCCTCTTGTTAGTTCATATTCTGATAACTCAAATAGCAGAAGGTGCACTCATTGCCACATTTTCTTCAGGAGTGTTCTTGTTGTTATTACAAAAATTAGATAATGCTTATGTGTACTCACAACCACACAGTGTCCAGGTTCCAGACTCCACAGAGAGTTTTCAGTGTTGATCTTGTAAGTGAATTCACCCTCCATCAGTGTCTTGTCTTCGGCTCCATCCCTCACACATACTCTCACGCCACTGGTCTGCAGACTAACACTGACCTGTGGGCCGTGAACACAGTTACAATAAGTAAAGTGTTATAAAAAAGTATTACTGGTGTCTCACATAGTTAAATAGACCTGCATTCACCTGTCTGCCTTTAACAACCGTCTTGGGCACAAACACGCGGACCTCCACATCCATGTAATCCTGAGACCAGCTGTAATTTTCCCTCACTGCCCCATTGTAACTGTCGGGATTGGACTGGAAGTTTTCTTGACGTCTAAAACACAAAATTCAAACACAATTTTTATATAAACGTCTTAAATACTGACACTACATTTTGAAATGCATGAGCCATTTCAGAATCAAATTAGAAATCATTCGTTAGTGCAAAGCCTCATTATTTAAAATGTTTTGAAGCTACCAAAGTTAAGTAAGAACCACTGTTAAGCTGGTGGAAACCCTGCACACCCATACAAAATTTAATTTAATAAATTTAATACAAGTCTAACAAATCCAAAATAGCAATTTTAGTTTTGTTGTCTCCCCGAAAACAAAACAAACAAAAAATAAACACCTTCAAACTATAATTTCACAGGAAGATTCCACCTAAGAGTGAAGCAGAGGCTGAGATCCAGTGTCACTTGTTGTCACTACTTCTACTTCTTTTGAAAGCTGTCTTTCTGTTGATTTCATCAAGATGACCTTAAGGTCGCAATGAACCAGCTTCCAGTCCAAGTATGAAGTTGATGGGATGAAATTTAGCAACTTGAAGTCCAAGGCCACAGCCCTTGACTAGAAAAGGGTAGAGTAGCCCCTACAGGTTGTGTACAAGTTGCTGCCACAAATGGAGGAGTTAAAATATTTTGGAGTCTTGTGGCTACACAGGAAGCTAATGGCTTTCTGCTAGGCCTCAAGTCTAGTACATGTAGTCACTAAACTTTCCAAATACAATAGAGAGTTCACACATGTTTTTTCTGTTTTCCCATCTCACTGTTTTCATACAGTGGGGCAAAAAAGTATTTAGTCAGCCACCGATTGTGCAAGTTCCCCCACCTAAAATGATGACAGAGGTCAGTAATTTGCACCAGAGGTACACTTCAACTGTGAGAGACAGAATGTGAAGAAAAAATCCATGAATCCACATGGTAGGATTTGTAAAGAATTTATTCGTAAATCAGGGTGGAAAATAAGTATTTGGTCAATAACAAAAATACAACTCAATACTTTGTAACATAACCTTTGTTGGCAATAACAGAGGTCAAACGTTTACTATAGGTCTTTACCAGGTTTGCACACACAGTAGCTGGTATTTTGGCCCATTCCTCCATGCAGATCTTCTCGAGAGCAGTGATGTTTTGGGGCTGTCGCCGAGCAACACGGACTTTCAACTCCCGCCACAGATTTTCTATGGGGTTGAGGTCTGGAGACTGGCTAGGCCACTCCAGGACTTTCAAATGCTTCTTACGGAGCCACTCCTTTGTTGCCCGGGCGGTGTGTTTTGGATCATTGTCATGTTGGAAGACCCAGCCTCGTTTCATCTTCAAAGTTCTCACTGATGGAAGGAGGTTTTGGCTCAAAATCTCACGATACATGGCCCCATTCATTCTGTCCTTAACACGGATCAGTCGTCCTGTCCCCTTGGCAGAAAAACAGCCCCATAGCATGATGTTTCCACCCCCATGCTTCACAGTAGGTATGGTGTTCTTGGGATGCAACTCAGTATTCTTCTTCCTCCAAACACGACGAGTTGAGTTTATACCAAAAAGTTCTACTTTGGTTTCATCTGACCACATGACATTCTCCCAATCCTCTGCTGTATCATCCATGTGCTCTCTGGCAAACTTCAGACGGGCCTGGACATGCACTGGCTTCAGCAGCGGAACACGTCTGGCACTGCGGGATTTGATTCCCTGCCGTTGTAGTGTGTTACTGATGGTGACCTTTGTTACTTTGGTCCCAGCTCTCTGCAGGTCATTCACCAGGTCCCCCCGTGTGGTTCTGGGATCTTTGCTCACCGTTCTCATGATCATTTCGACCCCACGGGATGAGATCTTGCGTGGAGCCCCAGATCGAGGGAGATTATCAGTGGTCTTGTATGTCTTCCATTTTCTGATGATTGCTCCCACAGTTGATTTTTTCACACCAAGCTGCTTGCCTATTGTAGATTCACTCTTCCCAGTCTGGTGCAGGTCTACAATACTTTTCCTGGTGTCCTTCGAAAGCTCTTTGGTCTTGGCCATGGCGGAGTTTGGAGTCTGACTGTTTGAGGCTGTGGACAGGTGTCTTTTATACAGATGACGAGTTCAAACAGGTGCCATTCATACAGGTAACGAGTGGGGGACAGAAAAGCTTCTTACAGAAGACGTTACAGGTCTGTGAGAGCCAGAGATTTTCCTTGTTTGAGGTGACCAAATACTTATTTTCCACCCTGATTTACGAATAAATTCTTTACAAATCCTACCATGTGAATTCATCGATTTTTTTTTCACATTCTGTCTCTCACAGTTGAAGTGTACCTCTGGTGCAAATTACTGACCTCTGTCATCATTTTAAGTGGGGGAACTTGCACAATCGGTGGCTGACTAAATACTTTTTTGCTCCACTGTATAGTACATCACACAGTTGTCCATTCCATATCCTATACACATCACTTCATCCAATATCGAGGCACGTATTCCTTCTCCTCTGTCTTTTTCAAAATTGCTGACATTTGAGGCACTTTAGTCTGCACATAGCATTGCTCGCACACAGTGCAGAGTGGTTATACATTATATTTCCAGAAATATTCACTTGTCACCCTTCATATGTATGAGTATGATATTGGTCCATCCTTTGCAGCTATAACACAAGATTTAGGAGTGTGTTTATGCACTGTTCTTGAGCTAAACTGAAGGTCACGTAAAGTTTCGAGTTCTGCAGCGATTGACTCCACCTCAGCACACTATGCACCTCAGCATCTGCTGATCCCTGTTCCTGTGATTTTACATGGCCTACCACTTTGTGGCTGAGTTACTGTCATTTCCAATTGCTTCCACTTTGTTATAATATCACTAACAGTTGACAGTGGAATATTTAGTAGGGATGAAAATTCACAACTGGACTTGTTGAAGAGGAGACATCCTATCATGGAACCATGCTGGAATTCACTGAGCTCCTAAATGTTTGTAGAAGCAGTCTGCATGCATAGGTGCTTAACTTTATACACTGGTCGCCATGGAAGCGATTGGAGTACCTGAATTCAATTATTTAGATGGGTGAGTGAATACTTCTGGCAATATAGTACAGCAAAGTACAGCAGAACTAAGTTGGTTAGCAGTGAACATTTTCTGTCTTAGTTTATAAATATAAATATTTTCCATGTTCTCCTTGTTTCTGCCTGGGTTCTCTCCAGGTACTCTGGCTTCCTCCCACAGCCCAGAGACAGGGGCAGGGTTAGGTTAACTAGTGATTCTAAATTGCCTTTAGGTGTGAATGTTAGTGCAGTGGTTGTCTGTCTCTCTGCGTTAGCGCTGCAACTAACCTTCACCAAAGTCTGCATCCTGTCACAAAGTCATTTTAAGGCCTAAAATTGACCTTGACAAGTGCATTTACTGAAACACTGTAATGTGCAGAGTAATGTTTATGTTGGACCATATTTAAAACAACAGATGGTTCAAAGGTTAAAAAACGCTAGTAGCTACTCACCCTGCTTTGGATTTCGAGTTGGCTGCAGCTGCCTGATCTCCACAAATTGCTGGACTGCTGCTGCTATCCTGCTGAGAGCAGACGGATGTGCCTGAGGCTGCTGGAGCTGAAACATCCCCAGAACGTGAGGGGGAGTTCTCCATCTGCACCGCCTCTGTACTCTGCTGCTTGGTTTCATCACAAGGCTCAGAGGCAACCTCCAGCTCCTGAACTGCAGGAGGAACATACCTAGTCTCCTCTCTCTTCTTCAGATTGCTCACTGCTCTCTCTCTGTCGTGCTCCGCCAGCTTCTCGAATGACTTATATGTCTGAGGAAAGATTTAAAGGTTATCGCTTATCATCATTTGAGAGGCAGACAACTCTAGATTAGGATATAACCTTCACCAGTCTTAGGACAATAACAAATGTATTGCTATAGGTCTGTGGCTCATATAGACAGCAAGGCTATCACCAAGCACAGGAGTTATTTTGTATTATGTAGGTGTTAATTCATCGACGAATCACTGCAGTGTAAAAAACTCGAGGACCACAAAAGTGTACGTAACATTATAACAGCTTCATTTTTAACCTGTGATTGTAAATAATATGCATGTGCATAAACTGTACACTTAGTCATGTGTGTTGCCAAGGTATTTACATTTAGCAGGTTAAAATGTTGAGAAATTTCACCTTAAGCACCATCTTCTCTGCCACACCTGGAGGGAAACCCATCTTATCATTGGGACTCGACAGCAGGCGATAAAAGTCCGTCTTGCGGTACAAGAACCCAAAATAGACCTGCAGAAAGTCCTGAATGTTCCCAACATGCTGCAGGATCCCCAGAAGAGCATTATCGTACATCTCTGTCATCTCCAGCGGCGACGCCATCGCAGCTTTCAATCTTTATTCCTCTCAACAAGTCTTCAAATGATTCCAGCCAATACTTATCCCACCAAAATAATGACAGTTTGCCAAGAAACAAGTGGGACGAGTAGGATAACGCTACTTAGCAACTACTTTCCTCTTTCCAGAACAATACAAATACTTCCGGTGCAACGTTTTCAAAATAAGTGTGCAGTCTTTGACAAATATCGGATACCGGGTATCAAAACAAACAAAACAAAACCACAAGCTATGGCTATTTGTAGTGTTTTTGTGTATTTATTTATTTTTTTAATACATATAAATTGAAACAATCACGCATTTAGGACCCCCCCCCTTTCAGTTCTTGACTTATATTTATGTATTTATTCTTTAATAGCACAGATAGGCTAAGCAACTTTAGACTTACCTTCACTTGTTAGGCGAACCACTGCAGTGTGGACCCACTACAAATAAAGTAGAAGTATAAACGAACACAAATAATCGCAAGAAAAGTGACATATGTTTTCAAATAGGGTATATGGTTTCAAAGAATCTCTTTTTAAATAAAGCACAGTTAATACATAACAGAAACATAATAATAACTATAAAATTACTCAAGTATGCAAGAAAAGTTTTTGTACTAATGCATATTATACACAATAATAATATTAATGTTTAAAGCAAATTAATCATTAATAATTAAAATAACGACTATGGTTAAATTAAAAAAAAACTAAAGAGTACGTATTAGGTAACAAAATTTATATTTTAAAATGCATCTGTTAAAAATAGGAATTTTAACTTGCTTTAAAAACAATTCGTACGAGAACATGTTGTGAGGAAAAACTTTGCAATTAAACTGTAAATTAAACTGTGTGTTTGCATACAATTTTCGTTCAATGTCAATAAAGATTCTGATTCTGATTCTAGAATATCACTCATCTTTAACTTAAAACTTTTATTTTCCCTCTTTCCGGTTGGTTCAGGTTAATAGTTGTCCGGTGGAAACTTGTGGAAACTGCCTGTGGAAAAAACAGTTCCAGTATACAGCTCAAGTTCAGTATAGAAACGTTAATTTTGTTATTTTTACGTGTTATAATTATTACCGAGCTTTCGTAAACCTTCGGCTATTTATACAGTAATAAACAGAGTGACTGCTGTGTTGTAGTTTAGTACCACGAGTTAATTATTTGAATAAAACATGGCGGCGTCCTTGAGCAGCATAGGAAACGTGAGGGTGCTGGTAAGAAAGTCATTTTAAACCGTAACATTTACTTAATTTCCATGAAGTCTTGTTGACCGTGTAGCTATCGGCGTGCACCCATTAATTTAGCGCTACGTTTGGTAAGGCTTTATATATATAAACAATTTTAAGCTAGGGGTTAGCTAACTTGCTCTTGGCTGCCTAGGTTTCTATGATAAATAGCAAAAATTTCAGACATGTAACAAACGTTTGTGTCACTTTGTTACTACTGCGTTGTATGACCACAGTTTGTGGCACTACGAACCTGAATTATCAAACATGGAAACATCTATAACAGCCTTTTGCCTTATCAAAATATCTGAAACTGTATTATGAATACTAAGAACGGCAACTAAGATGTCGACAAATACCTTTTAACAACTCGTTACTACACAACTTTAAAACAATTTGCAATAGGAATGATTCACAAGACAGTTTAGACTAGCTGTGATTTAACGATACAACATCTCTGACACTATGTCCAAGACATCTGTGCACTGTGTTGCAGAGATGCATTATATGGACAAAAGTGTTTTGCCACCTGCACATTACACCCACAGGAGCTTCCATGATATCCCACGCTAAATCCATAAGCATTAGTGGGGAGTTGCTCCACCTCTGCAGCAAAATCAGCTTCCTACAAGACTTAGGAGGCTGTCTGTGGAAATAATTGTCCATTTATCAAGAAGAGCATTAATGAGATCAGACACTGATGTTAGACCTGAGGGCCTGAGTGAAAATCTCCATTCCTTGTATTTTCCTTTCTTAACTTGGTTTGAAATATTTTGCGCTACATTATTAAGCAACTGAAACAGCCTCTGCATGTTAACACAGGAAGAAAATAAAATTCGCTGAAACCCACTGTTCACTACAGTCACAGCTTGCTGTCATGATCCAAATATTAATGTTTGTACGGATAATACTCCAAAAGATGTCTTGATTATAATTATTTGTAGTAATAAGTTATTAGTTTTAATAAGTATTCTTGTTTGTCCAATGCTAGCATGCATGATTGTTTCACAGACTAGCATTAGCAGATGTAATGACTGCCAGAGTGGTCAGTAGGTATTACAATTCAAGCACAATTGCTTCAGACATTTCAGTGTTTGTCTTGCCCAACACCTCTTCCTGCTAAGTAGGAGTGTTGCATCAGCAAGGACTTCCAGCTTATCTTTGCTAAGTCAAACATGCTGAGCCACATGCTTTGACATCCCCATTGGGAAATAAGGGAGAAGCCAGATGTACCGTTTTGCTTTTGAAATGATTTCTGACCATCAATTCAATATTTACTCACTGGTTTTCACTCTCACCACATTACCTGTTTTGCAGAGCGCCTTAGCTTGGTCCAGCTCATTGTGCAGCTTCTCTGGAAGCAGGGGCCTCCATGTTACTGTGTCGTGCTGCAAGGTAAGCGGCCTTGACCCTCTCAGGGCTGTTGTATCAGCAACACTAACTGTTTAACATAGTGTTTATCTTTTTAACTTTCACAGTATTCTGATACTTTACCGGAGCCACAGTCAGAGTGGTTCAGAGGTCACAACCATTTAAAAAAAAAGAAGTAATTTGAGGTTTTTTGTTGCTTTTACAAAGGCTGTTAGGTTGTTATAGATGATTAACTTTCAATGGGTCTGATAGTGTTTTCTCCAAATATACCCAAGATGTGCTCTTTTGTCTTTCTCTTTTACAGAATCGAGCCGCTCGTATCCGAGTAGGGAAAGGAGACAAACCTGTGACCTATGAGCAAGCGCATCATCCTCACCACATTGGCCACCGCAAAGGATGGCTGTCACAGCACACCAGTAAGCATGACTGAGATTGAGAATATGCTCTCGCTAGGCACATTTGATTTTATGCACACTGTCCTCTCACATGTTTGGTCATGAATTAGTTAACTCAGTGATTTTTATGGAAGCAGTCATTGGTGCGGATAGCTCTCAGACAACATACCAATCATCACTGAGTCCAACCAAACTATGCACTTTAGCTTGAATGCTCCTGTGCCACAGACTTAAAGTGTTGTGCACAGGCCATCCACACACTGATACTGGGAAACATTTCCATGTTTTCAAAGTGTGTCCAACACATTTTCCAAGTCGAAACTCATTTTAGCATTTGATTAAATATTTTTATCTGTTCAAGAGAACCACAGCAATCAAGCACCTTCAAAGAGAAAAGCTGGCAAGACCCAGTGCTTCACCCACTGCTGAGGCTCTCCAGTTAGTCTCTCATCCTGCAGTTGGATACAATGGGGAGATCAGCAGTCCTTGTTCTTCTGTGGAGATTTGCTGGAAGCTTGAACTAGAATTTGCAGCAAGTGGAGAACTGATTAGGCTGCGTAGAAGAACGAGAACCACCATCTCTAACTGTTCTCAAACTATGAGGTTTGGGTCTGTCTGACCATGAGATGAGAGACTTGCTGGAGAGACAGCTGATTTTTGACTTATCAAAACTCTTTTTGACTTGATGGTCTATAAAGCAAACCAATGGATGTAGCCGCTGTGACATCACCTGTTGGTTCTACACTGTGCATTTTGAAGCCTCCCTGTTAGTATTTTGCTTGCAGCCCAGTTGGCTTTTTGGAACCAGAATTTATTGTATTAGTCTGTTAATTACCATACACATGCTAAACAACAGAGCAATAAAATAATAGAATTTCACTCATCAAAACTGCAGCACGAACAGGACAGGTCCAGTTCAGTGTCTCAGATTATTGAAGTGAGGCCGAGCACACAGCTTTTATCTGCTGCACGTCAGTGCACTTGTTTCTGTCGGGAACAATTTATAGAGTCATGATGATTGTGCTCTCCACAGCCAGACAGCAGCAACTAGTGGTTTCATTTTATAATCTTTTTAGACTTCATCAAACGCTGCTCTGTCTTTTGATACTTTTCAGTGTCTCCATATGGTGTTTGCAGTTTATTACAGAAAATGCATAATTTAAGCAAAATTAAGACCTAAAGATAAATATTAAACTTTTCAACTATATCTCTAAACATAATATTAAACATGGTAAAGAAACTTAAAATAAGATTTATGTTGTCTAATGTGACTGTGAGCCTTATTAATAAATATTTTGCTGAAGAGGCAGTGATCTTTTCGTTTGCACATCTTTGTCCATCAGCCGCAGCTAATGTGTAATTCAGTCCAAATTCCTCTTAATCTTTCACGACAGCTCCAGTTTTTTTTCTCTCTTGCTGATAGGTAACCTCAAAGGAGAGGATGGGGCAGCTGAACGCACTGTAGAAGATGTCTTCATTCGGAGGTTCATGTTTGGGACGTTCCACGGGTGCCTGGCCAATGAGATTGTCATCAAAAGGCGTGGCAATTTGCTGAATGTGTGCGCAGTGATGCTACAGAAGTTACCACCACAGAAGTTTTACTTCCTGATTGGCTATACAGAGTCACTGCTGTCACACTTTTACAAATGCCCTGTCAAGTTAGAGATTCAGACCCTGCAGGATAAGATTGTGTACAAGTACCTCTGATTAAACTGTCCGTAACCATTTTCTCTGTAGATAGTAGATGTGCTACCAGTTTCTACCTTTTTGATTTTTGAAAAATGAATGAGCAGATTTCAAATATTTGTTTTATTTATGTCCTCAAAAGGATTTTAAGTTAGGAGAGAGGAGATCACTGTTGTTATAAAATTAGCTGGTGAAACCTGTTGCATTTTCTACAAAATGCTCATCAACTTTTGTTCCTGAAGTTAAATAAATGATCAAAACCTTGAATTCTAAGAGATACTTTATAGTGCTGGTTTGCAAAGGAAATTGACATAACTGCACATATGAGTATTTAAAATGTGAAAATACATCAAACACTGTGTCATCAGCAGATTTACAGACAGGTGACAAAAGAAATACTTGAACCTCTAACCCCTCCCGGAAGAAGATCCAGAGCTCCTGGATGCTGTGTGGCAATTTTGTTGTCGTGATTTGGATTCACCTCTCCTTTTAAAGGAGAGTGTGGATCTGATCACCTTTATCCTATGAAGAAACATTTCTACCCTGAGTGGGTTTTTTTCAGCAATGGAAAAGCCCCCATCCATCCATATCTTTTTAAAGAATGATGTTGCATTTTTTGCTTTCTTTTCAAGCTCGTTAGATGAGGTGTGGAGTAGGAGTGACAGAGGGGTTCATAGTCAGGGTGAGATGACAGAGATATCAGGGATGGCTCTGAGTCCCTTCATGTTTGCAATGCTGAATGACAGGTTGACAGATGAGGTCAGGCAGGAGCCTCTGTGGAATGTGATGTTGGCAGACGATCTGACCTTTTTTTTTTTTTTCTTCAGATGATTAAATTATTTTACTTTGCATACAGAAACAAAATTATTTCACAAAAAACAAAAAAATAGGTCAGAGCTCTAGTTTTTTCTCATCTGACCAAAGGATGTGCTTCCAGTATGTATAATATTTCTCAGTTTGTATTTGGCATACTTCCATCTGGCTTCACGATGTCTCCTCTGTGGTGAAGTTTTTCTTGGTCTGCAGCTTCATAGTCCAGTCCTCTGCAGGGTTCTAGTGGTTGTCTTGTTTTAGGCTACAGTCTTTAGAAACATGTCTCATTAGTTTTCAATCCAGAGTCTTTAATTGATTCCTCTTCTATTATGATCTCCAAAGCCACATGCTAACACAACACTACCTGAACTTAAATCTCAAAGGTTAATTATCTTGCTAATGGTGTTCCATCTTCACTGTGTGAAAGAAGGCAACGCATCAGAGATGCTTGACTGAGTTGTATAACTCAAATGTGCATTTAAGGTGTAATGTTAAAGTCTTTTTAAAAAGTCCTCTGCAAAACTAAGACATCTTACTATTCATCAGTGATAAAGGAAACTAACATAAGTAAAGGGAGAATAGCCCCAGGTTTCTTTTCAGCTCTGTAGCCAGGCTAAGAAAAGAATCAGAGCTCAGTTATGCCAAATGTCAATCTTGGTGTAAGCACAGGTAACTCTACCTGACACACCTTTGATGAGCTGATCAAAACACTTTGTCAGGTTTTAGGAATTACCTGATAATCTTGGAGGGGAATTAAAGCTGGCCACCTAGGCCAACTATAAAATGTACACTTCCCCCCCCAAGGAAATTGACTTGAACCCACTACAACGTCACATTAAGAAGGAAACCTACAAAAAAGTGCATTTAAATGTTTCATTTAATTTAATCAGTTTCATCACAGTGCAGATTTGTTCACATTTTAAAGGCACATGCACCACATCAGTGCGAACATATGGCTGACAGGATTAAAGTGTTCATCTTAAACATCACTGTGCAAAAGTTCCCTTAATATATTCCTTGCAATAAGAAAACATATGAAAAATATCAGCATGTGTTCCTGCTACCAATTTAAAAAAGGCTCTTAGTAATAAAGAGTTCAGTTTTTTAAAAGCCGAGTTCCTTCTTCAAATCTGAGACACAATACTGAAAATAAACTGTTATACTGGATACAGGACATGGTGAACATTTCAGACTTTGTCTTTCATTGAAAGGGTTGCAGAGATAGTTATGAGAGTACAAAGATCTTTTATGGAAACTAAGCTTTTGCCACAAAAAAAAAAAAAAGCATAAAAAAAGCAAAATGAACAAAAACAAAAAAGAATATTGACACAATACATCTCCACATTATACAGTTAGAAGCAGCTTTTGGTTTGGTCAGATTAGCATAACCATGTGTAAACCTACTTACATGCAGTTGCTTAAATTTTCTGTGCTGGCTAACTAATAATTGGTGGTATGTTTATACTGAATGAAAAAAAAAAAGTTAAGTCATATTAATCCCTTCATCCAACTCATGGAAAGCATTTAAATGAAACCCTAGAATATTAAACCAACTCTTCAAAGACGATGATGATGAGTCACAGTTTCAGTGTAGCAGTAAACCTTTCTCTTAACTGCTCACAATCAAAGTAAGAAGAAGAATCAAACATTTTGTGTTTCCGAGAATGGTGAAATGTTCAGAAGACACTGACTATGCCTGAAAATTGCAGTTTATACACAAACACATGACAGCATGGGGAAAGCAGGTTATCTTAGAGGTGCTTTACGCAAGTATTTTATATGGGAATTTCAGACACTGCTAAGCAGCTAACTCTTTCCCATCTAACGTTTTTCAAATTGAAGACTGGCCACTGAGTCCCTCCAAAACCTGGACTTAGTCCTTGCACTCTGCAGTCTTGGTGAGCCTGGCATAGCAGTAGATGAGCCAGTTCTCCACCAGCTGCCAATTTTGGTAAGGATGTTCCTCCAACTTCCAACAGATCACCAAGAGTGCAGAATAAGGTCTACCATTTCACTGCAGAGACTTGATGGAGAGGTAGAGGAATGCCATAACACTGAGCTTACATGTAGCACCTTTGAAAAACAAAAGTAAACTTACAAGAGAAGCTAGACGAGTGTGGCTCAGAAAGACGGCAGAAATTTTGACTCGTAAAAGGAAAAGTACACTGATAATACACCAACTGTGAACCCTTTTCCAGTACTGATGTTTAATCCAACATTTTGACCGATATCTGATAACGATTGGGTAAGGTTTACTTTGTTGTCTTTTTTCTTGCTTTTATCGACATCATATAAAAAAAATTGACAAGTCTTTTAGATTTTTAAATGTTTGAACATTTAGTGCAAATGCGTGCACACGCTGATAACAATCAACAAGGTCGATACTGGCTGATATCAGTGTTTACCAGATATGTCAATCCATCTCTATTTACTGGTAGATAGTACGAAATGTTGATTGCGTTATCATTGCACGCAGGCAAGCTGTCTTCCCCCAAATACAGGCTAAGCTAACCAAACTTCTAGTGGTGGCTTCATATATATCTGTATATATAAACAAGTTGCATAATTTGTGTCCCTGTCATCAAAAGAGCAAATTTCCAAAGAAAGTAATGACTCTGGGCCCCTGAAACTGACACAGTTAAGTGGAATACAGCCACCAGTCACTTTATTTGTCAACCATGTTTTTTTTTTCCTGTCAGAATCTCATCTCATATATGTAAAAATTTGGACAGACTGATCCCACCCTCCTTTCAGACTTTGGTGTGGTCATCGTTTGGCAGCTTCTTTGGCGGTCTTATTTTTGCTTGTAATCCCGGCAGCTGTCACTCACGCAGGACTGGAGCTTTATGAGCCGCTGGTTCATGATCTGCAGGATGGAGGGATCCACCTTCTTCACGATGTTCTCCAGCTGATGCGGGTCCGACGTCAGGTTATAGACTTCTACATACGACTTGGGGGGTAAAAAAAACAAAACAAAACACTGAGAAGCTTCACATCTACTTTCACTAAAATGTGTCCAAAAAACAAAACCCCCACACAAAAAAGTCCCGGGAGTACCTCACTGTCTGCAAATTCACAGTACTGCATGTTCATTTTGCTGTCCAGAGTTCTGACACAGGCGTACGTGTTGTTGTAGGCGTCTTCACAAACACAGTCTGGGAAACATTGCTAAAGACAGTGAAAAATGTTACAGTGAAGGTTTCTTGGGAACAGAGCAACAAACTTTCAGAATCGGCAGGAGCAATATGTTTTGTGGCAACATGAACCCTATTTTTAGGCTTTAGTCCACAGTTGTTTCCAATTAGGAAAATTGCCATCTATTCTGAATTTGCTATTAAAAGGCACTTATTGGAAATTTCCTTACAAATTTGCACCATTAACTCAAGCCATTAATAGAATCTGAACAATTAACTGACTTCAGTTACTGTGTACTGACATCATGAAGCTCAATAGAGCCAGGCTATAGTTTAGTTTCTATTATAAGTCAAGTAGTGAGTAGCATCCAGTCTTCCCTCAGTGCATTATCAAAAAAGCAAAGAGGAAAACAGTGGAAAGGCTGAGAAAATACTTCTACTGTATTCAGCTCCCTTTTTTGGTATCATAATACTTTGACACTGAAGAGAAAAAAGGAATTATTTTAAATAACTTTTTTTCCCCCTTTTTCAATCAGAGATTATAATATTACTGGAAACTGGAAGCATGTTACATTCAGTGGTGACCAGAATAGGAAGCCTGCTTTTGTAGGTACTCACAGATACTCCTGGACCTAATTTAGGGCAAGTAGGGTCTGACGTTGGCTGTCCTTCTCCAGTGTACTCAACAAGGAAGTATGGTCGTGCAGTGCCATTACGCAATGAAGGAGCCTAAGATAAAATTTGGGTTAAGATTTAGCATGAGGGAAAAATAAGTGAGAGTCAATGTAAAGAAGCAGCTGACCATCTGAGCGAGGAAAGACTGCCCGTCCACATTCACAGACGACAGATTGACTCCAGCTATGTCCAGTATGGTGGGAGCCAGGTCTATATTCAGTACTGGAGCCTGGAAGAAAAAAAAGACATGAGGGGGGAAAAAAAGGTAAAAAACAAAAAACAGTTCCAGAGACATTAATATGCTTTTAAGCAGCTGGAGTGTGTGTTTTAGTGGAGTATTGTTCTGACCTGCAGCACCTGCTTGGCTTTTATGCCAGGACCGCGGACCATTAGCGGAATCCTGATGTCAAATTCATAGAGCTGCCTCTTATCAATGGGCAGCGAGAACTGACCTGGAACAGCAAGTACAGCTGATTACACCTAGATCTAATCAATCACTAGGCAGCAACTCAAGGCATCAGAATGAGGATGAAAGGTGATTTCTGTGACTTTGAACGTGGCATGGTTGTTGGTGACAGATGGACTGGTCTGAGTATTTGAGATACTGTTGATCTACACGAAGCTCAATCATCTCAAACTGGTTTACAGACAATGGGTTCAGTGTATTCAGATGCCCTCCATTCGCCACATAATTGAGTGCCTTTGGGATGTGGTGGAATAGAGGATTTGCATTGTGAATGAAAATCTGCAGCAATTGTACGATACAATCGTGTCAGTATGGAGCAAACTGTGAGAAATGTTTCCAGCATCTCGTTGAATCTAGGCCATAAATAATTAGGGCAGTACTGCAGTTAAAAGGGGTTTCAATGCAAAGAAAGGTGTACACAGTAAACTGGCAGGTGACTGTGCAAATACCTATAAGCTCTCAGGTCAGACTGGGGAACACAAATGTAACCTGTGACAAACAATTTACCCGCTATTGCTTTTAAAACAACATCAGATGGTTTAAAATAATTATTTCATTCAGTTGGGTGATTATTTGTTGCTGTCATTACTGTTTATTTACAGGTTTTTGTAGTTTTTGCACATTTTTATTACTGAACTAATCCCATACAGACAGGTCAGTCATTGGTCAATATGGGTTTATTATATTTATCATTCATAT